>NC_086447.1:562457787-562824037 GCF_028390025.1 Pseudophryne corroboree | reverse complement strand
GTGTGTATGTTTTTCTGCTTGCACCAACTTATGTCTATTTTCTAAATTCTGTAGTAGTTTTTACAACATACCTTTCATTCTAGTGCTGATCAATGTTTGGATGACACATTAAGAAAACCCCTTAGCTTGGAGGATCATGGTTTCAACAACCGAGCCATTAAAGTCAACAGGCTTAAGTCTGGATGAAAGAAGGGACTTTGACTACCTGGTTGACTTACCTAGGCTGCCAGGGCAAGTCCATTGACACCAGATTGAATGGTAAACTCTTTGTCTTGACCTTCTTCAGGATATGCAGAAAAAGATAAGCTAGACGGTACCACCTAGAATATATCATGGCACCCACTATAACTACATTAGGACCCCTGGTTCTTACCCCGTACAGCTGAACCCTGTGGTTTGGTGGAAAAACCATCAGGTCTGCCTCTGGCAGACCCCAGCACTCTATTGGCTGACCAAACACCTCTGGATTAACCCCCTCCCACCACCACCACCACAAATATTGCTGGAACATACCTCCCTGTCCAGTGAAAGATCTTGATCAACTCTGCCAGAGTCAAGGAACTTCAGGTTCCCCCTTGATGGGTTATTTACATCCTGGGACAAAAGTCCCTGTAGATGAAGACCCAACGTTACTGCTCACCAAACCTGGAGACTTGTATCCATTCTGACGATGGTCCATGTCCCCATGGAAAGAATCCATCCTTGCCTGAGGAGGATTCTGTTTAACTACTATAGAAGAGGACTTTGAGTTGGCAGAGATGGCAGGAATAGCTGGCTTGCTAGGATCTGCTCATGACCAGTGGGCCAGTAACTGCGTCTAAAAGGTCTACTAATGGAAGCGTGCAAATGGAGCTGCCTCAAAGCAAGAAACCATCCTCCCCAGCAAATGCATGCACTGAAGAACTGACAATTGAGTGCAATATATTTGTCCCAAGATGGGCAAATGTTGTCCTCTAGCAAATAGATGTGGAACTATCCGGTGTCAAAGAGACGATCCAGGAACTTGTGACTCTGTGATGACTAAGTGAGACTTAGAGTAATTTATTCTTCAGCCATGTGTCTCCAGGGTTTTATTGTCAGTTGGAGATGGGACTGGAGAAGTGCAGCCAACTTTGGTTTTATATTTTTTCAGGTATGGAATAACAGTCCCCTCCTTTCAACTGCATAAGCTCAACCAATCTTTGTAAAAATCCATGGAACCATTGCTGAATATAAGAGGTCAGAACTGAAAGAGAAATTAGTCTCACTCCATGGCACTGATCATGGAAAGGAGGGAATCTATCTGGGGACACAAGTGCACATTGAGAGATTTAAGGTACAGAATAGGACAGATGGTTAAATATGGTTTCTGAACCAGAAACAGATTGCAGTAAAACCTGAAAGGATTAGACAAATGGACCATCTACTTCTCAGCTTGTTTAAGCAAAGACACAGATATACCTCAGGATCCAACAAGACCTCAAAATACAAGGTTTGATGGATAAAAAAAATAAAAAAATCTTCAATGCATGGCCTACTAGAGGACAAAACATATATATACATGCAGGATCTTAAGGATCAGAGTGCCCCTGCCCTTCACCTTCCTCCACCAGTGAGCTAAGCTTATCGGACTCTACCTGGAAAGCCACTCACAAAGTGTTGTAGCCCTGGTGGGGATCACTATCTAGGAGGCTTGCTCTAACTAGCACTATGCTGTTTAGGGATGCCTGTCAACACTGGCTCGTTTTTACTGCTGAAAGTGTACATGTGCAGTGAAACTTTATACTTTGATTTCAATTTTATGCTTTATTTTTTGCATTTTACACTATTTATATTTCTCTAACGTCCTAAGTGGATGCTGGGGACTCCGTAAGGACCATGGGGAATAGCGGCTCCGCAGGAGACTGGGCACAAAAGTAAAGCTTTAGAACGACCTGGTGTGCACTGGCTCCTCCCCCTATGACCCTCCTCCAAGCCTCAGTTAGATTTTTGTGCCCGAACGAGAAGGGTGCACACTAGGTGGCTCTCCTGAGCTGCTTAGTGAAAAGTTTAGTTTTAGGTTTTTTATTTTCAGTGAGACCTGCTGGCAACAGGCTCACTGCATCGAGGGACTAAGGGGAGAAGAAGCGAACTCACCTGCGTGCAGAGTGGATTGGGCTTCTTAGGCTACTGGACATTAGCTCCAGAGGGACGATCACAGGCCCAGCCATGGATGGGTCCCAGAGCCGCGCCGCCGGCCCCCTTACAGAGCCAGAAGACAGAAGAGGTCCGGAAAATCGGCGGCAGAAGACGTCCTGTCTTCACCAAGGTAGCGCACAGCACTGCAGCTGTGCGCCATTGCTCCTCAGCACACTTCACACTTCGGTCACTGAGGGTGCAGGGCGCTAGGGGGGGGCGCCCTGAGCAGCAATAAAAACACCTTGGCTGGCGAAAATACATCACATATAGCCCCCAGGGCTATATGGATGAATTTTAACCCCTGCCAGAATCCATAAAAAAGCAGGAGAAAAGTCCGCGAAAAAGGGGCGGAGCCTATCTCCACAGCACACTGGCGCCATTTTCCCTCACAGCTCAGTTGGAGGGAAGCTCCCCTGGCTCTCCCCTGCAGTCACTACACTACAGAAAGGGTTAAAAAAGAGAGGGGGGCACTAATTAGGCGCAGTATTAACAATACAGCAGCTATAAGGGGAAAAACACTTATATAAGGTTATCCCTGTATATATATAGCGCTCTGGTGTGTGCTGGCAAACTCTCCCTCTGTCTCCCCAAAGGGCTAGTGGGGTCCTGTCCTCTATCAGAGCATTCCCTGTGTGTGTGCTGTGTGTCGGTACGTTTGTGTCGACATGTATGAGGAGAAAAATGATGTGGAGACGGAGCAGATTGCCTGTAATAGTGATGTCACCCCCTAGGGGGTCGACACCTGAGTGGATGAACTGTTGGAAGGAATTACGTGACAGTGTCAGCTCTGTATAAAAGACAGTGGTTGACATGACACATCCGGCTACTCAGCTTGTGCCTGTCCAGACGTCTCATAGGCCGTCAGGGGCTCTAAAGCGCCCGTTACCTCAGATGGCAGATATAGACGCCGACACGGATACTGACTCCAGTGTCGACGGTGAAGAGACAAATGTGACTTCCAGTAGGGCCACACGTTACATGATTGAGGCAATGAAAAATGTTTTACACATTTCTGATAATACGAGTACCACCAAAAAGGGGTATTATGTTCGGTGAGGAAAAACTACCTGTAGTTTTCCTGAATCTGAGAAATTAAATGAGGTGTGTGATGATGCGTGGGTTTCCCCCGATAAACAACTGATAATTTCTAAAATGTTATTGGCATTATATCCTTTCCCGCCAGAGGTTAGGGTGCGTTGGGAAACACCCCCTAGGGTGGATAAAGCGCTCACACGCTTGTAAGAACAAGGGCTCTACCCTCTCCTGAGATGGCCGCCCTTAAGGATCCTGCTGATAGAAAGCAGGAGGGTATCCTAAAATGTATTTACACACATACTGGTGTTATACTGCGACCAGCAATCGCCTCAGCCTGGATGTGCAGTGCTGGGTTGGCGTGGTCGGATTCCCTGACTGAAAATATTGATACCCTAGATAGGGACAGTATATTATTGCCTATAGAGCATTTGAAAGATGCATTTCTATATATGCGTGATGCACAGCAGAATATTTGCCGACTGGCATCAAGTCTAAGTGCGTTGTCCATTTCTACCAATAGAGGGTTATGGACACGACAGTGGTCAGGTGATGCGGATTCCAAACGGCATTTGGAAGTATTGCCTTATTAACGGGAGGAGTTATTTGGGGTCGGTCTTTCAGACCTGGTGGCCACGGCAACAGCTGGGAAATCCACGTTTGTACCCCAGGTCGCCTCTCAACATGAGAAGACGCCGTATTATCAGGCGCAGTCTTTTCGTGGACAAGCGGGCAAAAGGTTCCTCATTTCTGCCCCGTGACAGAGGGAGAGGAAAAAGGCTGCAGAAATCAGCCAGTTCCCAGGAACAGAAACCCTCTCCCGCCTCTGCCAAGCCCTCAGTATGACGCTGGGGCTTTACAAGCAGAATCAGGCACGGTGGGGGGCCCGTCTCAATGAATTTCAGCGCGCAGTGGGCTCACTCGCAAGTAGACCTCTGGATCCTTCAGGTGATATCTCAGGGGTACAAATTGGAATTCGAGACGTCTCCCCCTCGCCGTTTCCTAAAGTCGGCTTTAGCGATGTCTCCTTCTGACAGGGAGACAGTTTTGGAAGCCATTCACAAGCTGTATTCCCAGCAGGTGATAATCAAGGTACCCCTCCTGCAACAGGGAACGGGGTATTATTCCACACTGTTGTGGTACCGAAGCCGGACGGCTCGGTGAGACCGATTCTAAATCTAAAATCTTTGAACACTTACATACAGAGGTTCAAATTCAAGATTGAGTCACTCAGAGCAGTGATTGCGAACCTGGAAGAAGGGGACTACATGATGTCTCGGGACATCAAGGATGCTTACCTTCATGTCCCAATTTACCCTTCTCACCAAGGGTACCTCAGGTTTATGGTACAGAACTGTCACTATCAGTTCAGACGCTGCCGTATGGATGGTCCACGGCACCCCGGGTCTTTACCAAGGTAATGGCCGAAATGATGATATTCCTTCGAAGGAAGGGAATTTTAGTTATCCCTTACTTGGACGATTCCCTGATAAGGGTAAGATCCAGGGAACAGTTGGAGGTCGGTGTAGCACTATCTCAGGTAGTGTTGCGGCAGCACGATTGGATTCTCAATATTCCAAAATCGCAGCTGGTTCCGACGACTCGTCTTCTGTTCCTAGGGATGATCCTGGACACAGTCCAGAAAAAGGTGTTTCTCCCGGAGGAGAAAGCCAGGGAGTTATCCAAGCTAGTCAGGAACCTCCTAAAACCGAGCCAACTCTCAGTGCATCAATGCACAAGGGTTCTGGGTAAAATGGTGGCTTCCTACGAAGCAATCCCATTCGGCAGATTCCACGCAAGAACTTTCCAGTGGGACCTGCTGGACAAATGGTCCGGGTCGCATCTTCAGATGCATCAGTGGATAACCCTGTCACCAAGGACAAGGCTGTCCCTCCTGTGGTGGTTGCAGAGTGCTCATCTTCTAGAGGGCCGCAGATTCGGCATTCAGGACTGGGTCCTGGTGACCACGGATGCCAGCCTGCGAGGCTGGGGAGCAGTCACACAGGGAAGGAATTTCCAGGGCTTATGGTCAAGCCTGGAGACATCACTTCACATAAATATCCTGAAGCTAAGGGCCATTTACAATGCTCTAAGCTTAGCAAGACCTCTGCTTCAAGGTCAGCCGGTGTTGATCCAGTCGGACAACATCACGGCAGTCACCCACGTAAACAGACAGGGTGGCACAAGAAGCAGGAGGGCAATGGCAGAAGCTGCAAGGATTCTTCGCTGGGCGGAAAATCATGTGATAGCACTGTCAGCAGTATTCATTCCGGGAGTGGACAACTGGGAAGCAGACTTCCTCAGCAGACACGACCTCCACCCGGGAGAGTGGAGACTTCACCCAGAAGTCTTCCACATGATTATAAACCGTTGGGAAAAACTCGACAGGTATTGCGCCAGGTCAAGGGACCCTCAGGCAATAGCTGTAGACGCTCTGGTAACACCGTGGGTGTACCAGTCAGTGTATGTGTTCCCTCCTCTGCCTCTCATACCCAAGGTACTGAGATTGATAAGATGGAGAGGAGTAAGCACTATATTCGTGGCTCCGGATTGGCCAAGAAGAACTTGGTAACCGGAACTTCAAGAGATGCTCACGGAGGATCCGTGGCCTCTACCTCTAAGAAGGGACCTGCTCCAGCAAGGACCCTGTCTGTTCCAAGACTTACCGCGGCTGCGTTTGACGGCATGGCGGTTGAACGCCGGATCCTGAAGGAAAAAAGGCATTCCGGATGAAGTCATCCCTATCCTGATCAAAGCCAGGAAGGATGTAACCGCAAAACATTATCACCGCATTTGGCGAAAATATGTTGCGTGGTGCGAGGCCAGTAAGGCCCGACGGAGGAAATTCAACTGGGTCGATTCCTACATTTCCTGCAAACAGGAGTGTCTATGGGCCTGAAATTGGGGTCCATTAAGGTTCAAATTTCGGCCCTGTCAATTTTCTTCCAAAAAGAACTAGCTTCAGTCCCTGAAGTTCAGACGTTTGTAAAAGGGGTACTGCATATACAGCCTCCTTTTGTGCCTCCAGTGGCACTTTGGGATCTCAATGTAGTTTTTGGGTTCCAAAAGTCACATTGGTTTGAACCACTTAAATCTGTGGAGTTAAAATATCTCACATGGAAAGTGGTCATGCTGTTGGCCCTGGCCTGGGCCAGGCGCGTGTCAGAATTGGCGGCTTTATCCTGTAAAAGCCCTTATCTGATTTTCCATTCGGACAGGGCGGAATTGAGGACTCGTCCTCAGTTTCTCCCTAAGGTGGTTTCAGCGTTTCACCTGAACCAACCTATTGTGGTGCCTGCGGCTACTAGGGACTTGGAGGACTCCAAGTTGCTAGACGTTGTCAGGGCCCTGAAAATATATGTTTCCAGGACGGCTGGAGTCAGAAAATCTGACTCGCTGTTTATCCTGTATGCACCCAACAAGCTGGGTGCTCCTGCTTCTAAGCAGACTATTGCTCGTTGGATTTGTAGTACAATTCAGCTTGCACATTCTGTGGCAGGCCTGCCACAGCCAAAAATCTGTAAATGCCCACTCCACAAGGAAGGTGGGCTCATCTTGGGCGGCTGCCCGAGGGGTCTCGGCTTTACAACTTTGCCGAGCAGCTACTTGGTCAGGAGCAAATACGTTTGTAAAATTCTACAAAATTGATACCCTGGCTGAGGAGGACCTGGAGTTCTCTCATTTGGTGCTGCAGAGTCATCCGCACTCTCCCGCCCGTTTGGGAGCTTTGGTATAATCCCCATGGTCCTTACGGAGTCCCCAGCATCCACTTAGGACGTTAGAGAAAATAAGAATTTACTTACCGATAATTCTATTTCTCGTAGTCCGTAGTGGATGCTGGGCGCCCATCCCAAGTGCGGATTGTCTGCAATACTGGTACATAGTTATTGTTACCAAAAAATCGGGTTATTGCTGTAGTGAGCCATCTTTTCTAGAGGCTCCTCTGTTATCATGCTGTTAACTGGGTTTAGATCACGAGTTATACGGTGTGATTGGTGTGGCTGGTATGAGTCTTACCCGGGATTCAAAATCCTTCCTTATTGTGTACGCTCGTCCGGGCACAGTATCCTAACTGAGGCTTGGAGGAGGGTCATAGGGGGAGGAGCCAGTGCACACCAGGTAGTTCTAAAGCTTTACTTTTGTGCCCAGTCTCCTGCGGAGCCGCTATTCCCCATGGTCCTTACGGAGTCCCCAGCATCCACTACGGACTACGAGAAATAGAATTATCGGTAAGTAAATTCTTATTTTATACTATTGGATATTTTGATCTTATTTCCCTTTTATTTTTCATTTCTTTTAGAATGGTTTTGAAACAATATACTGTCTGAAATAAAGAGAAGAGTTTATATTTCAATGTTTGTACACTTGTCTCCTTGAGAATTTGATAATTATTTAAAAAAAGAGCCAGCTATAATCATAAAGACACTGTTGTATTAAACTTGTAACCTCTGTTTGGACATTCCTGTTTTATAAGCTCACGTGGGACCAGATGAATGAATGAATCTGAAGAAATTAATGCATTTCCCGATTTTGAGCTGACTGTGCATGCTTCTTAATCTAAATACACGTTGTGTGCATGCGCCACACCATGTGTCTGAAATAGCAAGTATAGTATTTGGATCTGTGCTGGTTCTCCAACGTCAAGTGGGTGTTTCTGGGCGGCAACTGCCTGGCGAGTATTAAAATGCACAGAATAGCAGCATCTGATGGGGGTGTCATAGGAGTGCCTTGGGCATGTAGTCCAACTCCTGGGCTTGTCTTAGGTGTTTGGACGTAGTTGGATTGATCGTTTCAGATAGATCCTTTAAACCCAGCACGTGGCTGGTGCAAGTCATACGCACAAATAAACACATAGACGGACAAATACTTTAATTAGTAGCTTAGTCTGTATTCATGGGCCCTCATTCGCTTGCTGACGTTTTTCGCAGCGCAGCGATCAGGTTACTACTGCGCATGCACCGCAATGCGCACGCGCGTCGTACGGGTAAAAACAGCATCGTTGCTGTGCAATGCTTCTAGCGACGAATCCATTGGGCACAACCGATCGCAAGGAGATTGACGGGAAGAGGGCGTTTATGGGTGTCAACTGACCGTTTTCTGGGAGTGGTAGGAAAAATGCAGGCGTGTCCAGGCGTTTGCAGGGCGGGTGTCTCACGTCAATTCCGGGACCGGACAGGCTGAAGTGATCGCAGCGGCTGAGTAAGTCCAGAGCTACTCAGAAACTGCAAAAAACTTTTTCGTCCCGCTCGGCTGCAAAAGCGTTTGCAAACTTGCAAAGAGAAAATACACTCCCCTAGAGGCGGCGACTATCTGATTGCTGCTCTGCAAAAATAGCTAGCGAGCGATCAACTCGGAATGAGGGCCTTAGTCTGCAGTGGTCGGTCACAAATTCTGATGTGGCAGTGTCCAACTCAGCATCACCCCCTTTATGCGATTAACGTATTTGTCCTATTGAGTATCACACACACCATTTTCATAAATGTCTCACATTCATGTAAACCATGGGTATTACACCAAATACAATTACAGTGTCATAGACACAATCTTTAGAGTGTTTTTTTTTTTTAAAGTTTAGAAGTGTTCATTTCCTGTAAGCGCCAGACAGTACTTTTCCTGCGAGGTCCCTGGGCTTTGCTGCATGTATCGCAGCCAGCAGCAGTCACCCTTGTGTGACCGGTCACCAAAACAACAGAAACCACGGCACCTCTGCACCAGGAACCAGAGATTGCATTGGCAGTTTGTCAGACAGGGAGCTGAGAGCGTTACTGCCCACCCTCCTCCCAAAGTACTCCGCAATAATGTACAAAAGAAAAGATTAAAAATACACAAAGCTGTTCCTGCAGCTATATCAAGACGGTGCCCACTACTAAGGAACATAACATTTAATTCCAGTTGAGGCCGATAGAATGTGCAGGGGAGGGCTCACTTTCAAAACAGTGTAGTTTGATGTGCAGCTCCTCTCAGTCCCTTCTACAGCCCATGGTTGGCAGTGGCATTGTCATTTAAAGTCACCATTTGTTTGATATCATGTGATTACATTTATAAAAAAATAAAAAAATCTGATTCCAGATATGATACAATAAAATTTGTTACAAAATGAAAAAGTATAAATGAGGATTTATTTTTCTCCCCCATTACTTAAGCTTGATAATATGATATTACGACTGGACTGCCAGGTAGAATAACAGCCATTGTAGGGAGAGCGATGGGTATCGTATCTTCAATGCCTGTTTCCACCAAAATGTGCTAAAGTGTACATAGAAGCACATATACCTATTTTTATATAAACAGGCGCAGATGCACAAACAGAAGAACGGTTTAAAACCATAGCAAATTATGCATGTACAGTGCTCACATCCACCTATGAGTGGCATGTTTATCTGTATTCCCTTTGGAAAGTCAGTTTCTAAAGAATAATTAATCAAATGCATAGGGCCGGATTCAAATGTTCTACCAAACCCCCCCCCCCACCCCCGACCACGTTCGCTCTTGCCAGAAGTATTCTATTGTTACTGCCGACGCGCACGATAAGTTAATTTTAGCTCGCTACCCCCTGGGATAGCGAGTTGAAATGCGCATAAAGAAACGGGTCTTTTCACGATTGCGCCTATTACTTTAGCCAGGCTCAGGTGCTTTGTTTGCCTAAACCCGACTGTAATAGGCACAATAACGTGGCCCATTTGAATATCACCCCTCTATCTCCCGTCACTTTAGATGGTAGATAGGGGGTGCGATAAGATTTGAATTCCCCCCATAGTCTTCCTAGTGTAGAAGAGAAGGAGCCTCAATAAGACTAGCTCATGCTATGTGGGATCCACTTCCTCCACTATTCCCAGGGAATCCCACTAGATTTTGTATTTGTTTATGTACTTGGAATACGGCGGCTCAACTCATGAACATCTACTAAAGTTCTGATAATCTTGCTGTCCATTATTGGAAAAAACTGTATGGTAAATGTCTGCTTGTCTTCTGGGGTCTATCAGGTTCATTTAGCATCCCTTATTTTATGATCTGACATTTTAAACATGATGTATGTTTTTTTGTGTTGTTGCATTATGCGTGCATATGTTTGACAGTATATATATATATATATATATATATATATGTACATTACCCATATACAGCATGATGTTACCTGAATTAATAAAGCTTTGGATATGTTCCACCACTAGTTCACATGACAAGCCAATAGCATGCTTGAAGTTTGCAGAAGCCACATCCCAATAGGAGTGATCACCCTGGCTGCGAGTCAGCCACATAGACATCACAGGTAAAAGCAGATGCACAACTGCATAGATAGCAAAGCCTGGGCCTGCAAGATAAAAGTACTCTGTAAGAAAACTCATCATTTAAAGCCATACATTTTGGTTGTGTAACTTACAAATAGTAGTGAAAAAAATGGAAAAACCAATAGAAGTCACTTAACAGAACCAACAAGTACTCTTAGTACGGCCAGTATGCATTGCATGAGGTCTACCGAAGACTGGAAATATGCAAGAGGGATGTAGCCCCATTCTGCGACAATAGAGGCACTCAACGGAGCCCTGATTGATGAAGGTGGAAAATAATTTGTACAAGTCAAAAAAGAAAACAGCCATTACATGAGGTACAGCAAGCAAAAAAAACAAACAGGATTGATATAACAGGGAGTAGAGTTTCCTAGGGTATATAGGTCAACATTTATTAAGAGGATTTGTGACAAAAGAGATTAAATTACCTGGTACTTTAGCAACCTCCCTCAGCAACTCAAAGAGTAAATCCAGAGTTGGCGGCTGATGCTGACGGGGACAGTTCGATACAGCAGCGGTCAGCTGCTCTAATAGATTAATCCATACATCAATAAGACCTAAACGGAATAAGAATGTAGAGTCACCATTCACTCAGCATATCAGCTGATAAACTGTATATGGGTAGTGGCACAACATATTTTTATTTTCACTTTGGAGTTCTGTTACACTCCATGTTATTACAATGAAACATTTTTATTAGTTCAGTTAGTTGTTATGTATGGATGTTACTAGTAAGAACAGTTTATATACAGATTAGGCAGGAGACACCAAGCACCTCCCACCAGTATCCAACCTACCCTATTATAACATCACCTCCACCCACACCTCCCCAATGGCAACAGACTACCGAGACGCATTATCCCCCACCTCCCCAGTGGTAATAGATCCCCCCCCCCCAGTAGCCACCCTGTCCCCCCATGAACATTAACTCCCCAAATTAAACCTCATGAGCATTCCACCCCAACCCAGTGTCCATAGATCAATTCCTCTCCTCCACATGGAGTGTGCCTCATGAACTGTCCCCAGCTTATCTCTGCACTTGGAGTGCACATATCAGCAAATAGTGCTCAAAGAAGAACTTTGTTCCTCTCTCTGCACTTATCTTTACTCTATTGTGGAGCGCTTGAGCTTCAAAATGAGGTTTGCACCAAATCCTTGGCACAAAATTGATACCAATGTCAGCGGTCACAAAATGCTAAATCACTTTCAGGGGGAAGACAACACCTCTTTAAAAACATGCAGCGAGATGGCACAGTCACATGTGATAGGCCGTGTTATGGGATGTGACAGTGTGCTCGCATCCCATGTGATTGTGCTAGTTAAGTGGTTAAGAATCAAATTACATAGAATGTGTTCCCCAAAGTGTAATATAGAAACTCCCTGCAATACTTTATTCTGCCACAAGATGGTGCTTAGATAGAAATACCATACGTGCCAAATGAATGGAGAATATACAACCAACTCTTGCTGCGCTGTGAATAAAGTTACTGTATGTACAGTATATACAGGTCTAATTAATGAATTGGGAACATCTGGAATACACATGGAGATAACTGTCCATCACTTGAGGACAAAACAGAAGACACCACACATGCAGCTGCAAGGGCGACAAAGCTATTTTCCTGGAGTGTCGTATTAAGGAAATGCCTGTTACATCGCTGCCGAATTTAGCAGCGCAGCAATCAGGTGAATAAACGGCTAAACGTACGGGTAGAAAGAGCATTGTTGCTGTGCAATGCTTCTAGTGACTAATCCATTCGCACAACCGATCGCAAGGAGATTGACAGGAAGAAGGCGTTTATGGGTGTCAACTGGCCGTTTTCTGGGAGTGGTAGGGAAAACGCAGGTGTGTCCAGGTGTTTGCAGGGCAGGTGTCTGACGTCAATCCCGGGACCGGACAGACTGAAGTGATCGCAAGGGCTGAGTAAGTTCAGACCTACTCAGAAACTGCAAAAAACGTTTTCGTACCGCTCGGCTGCATATGCGATCACACACTTGCAAAGTGAAAATACACTCCCCCGTGGGCGGCGACTATACGTTTGCATGGCTGCAAAAAGTAGCTAGCGAGCGATCAACTCGGAATGAGGGCCAATAGCTCTGATCTCCTAGCCCTCCTTTAACTGCAGACTGAACCTAACACCCCCCTTCCCGTAGCTTAACACTAACCCTTCCCGTCGGTGCCTAAACCTAACCACAGCTCCCCGCAGCCTAAACCTAACACCCCCCCTTCCCAGCCTAACCCTACTTGGGGATGCCTAACCATAAGTCCCCCCTTCCCGCCACCTAACCCCCCCACCCATCCCTCACATGTGGCTTACCTCTCCGGTGGCCCTCCAAATCCTCGCTCGGGATCTTGGTGATTGGGACCCCGGCACCAGGATAGTGATCGATGTCGGGATCCCAGCGCCGGCATTCCAAGTAGTGTCGGGATTCTGGCGTCGGTATTTCAACTGCCAGGATCCTGACTGCCGGGAACCTGACCGGATCTCTTTCGGAGGCTGGTGGCCTCCCTCTTATAAAGGAGACCAGCCCATGTTCTCAATTTTTTTTTTAAGTATTAACTTATGTAAACTTGACTGAATAATAAATATAAACAGCAACTTTAGAGGAATAAAAATAAAAATGTGGATTGAAAAAATAGGATTTTAATATCTACTGGTAAATCCTTTTCTCGTAGTCCATGGGGAAACTAGTACGATGGGGTATAGACGGGGTCCAAAGGAGCCAGTGCACTTTAAATTTCTTCAACTGGGTGTGCTGGCTCCTCCCCTCTATGCCGCCTCCTATAGGCAGTTATAGGTAAAAAACGGACATATATGAGAGAAGGAACTTGATAACAAAGGGTGGTGAGATTTACACACCAGCACACCACAAACATATAACAACCAGCAACGGCTGGTAACAGCAACAGCTGAACAGCTAACTATACAACAAGAACCTGCAGAAATGTCAACGCACGGAGTTGGGCACCCAATATCCCTTATGGAATATGAGAAAAGGATTTACCGGTAGGTATTAAAACCCTATTTTCTCTAGCATTCATAAGGGATATTGGGGGAAACTAGTACTAGTACGATGGGGATGTCCCAAAGCTTCCAGAACGGGCGGAGACTGCTGCAGCACCGCCTTCCCAAACTGGGAATCCTCTTTGGCCAGGGTATCAAACTTGTAGCATTTCACAAAAGTGTTCTTCCTCGACCAGGTAGCAGCTCGGCATAGTTGCAATGCCGGGACTCCATGGGCAGCCACCCAGGAAAAGCCCACTGATCTTGTAGAG
The DNA here is from genome assembly GCF_028390025.1 of Pseudophryne corroboree. Lineage (NCBI taxonomy): Eukaryota > Metazoa > Chordata > Amphibia > Anura > Myobatrachidae > Pseudophryne > Pseudophryne corroboree. Next base: position 562,810,282 of record NC_086447.1, on the reverse strand, counting down.
TGGGCCTTTAGAGACTTAGGAACAGGTATGGCTGCCGACACATAGGCCTGATGGATAGTAAGCCCAATCCAACGAGCAATAGACTGCTTCGAAGCAGGGCAACCCTTCTTCTGCGCATCATAGAGCACGAACAAGGAATCCGTTTTTCTGACCCGAGCTGTACGCTTGACATATATCTTCAAGGCACGCACAGCATCCAATGCCTCCGGAGCAGCAGAAGCGTCAGAACTGGACGGAACCATCTTGTAGCCTTGAGAAATGAGCTCCCTGACCCAGGCATCCTGGCAGGAGGTCTCTCAGACGCGGCTGGAGTGACGCAGTCGAGCGCCCACCTCGAGATCCTCTCTGGGTGGGTGGGCACCATCATGCTGAGGCTTTAGTGGAAGCAGAACTGGTGGACTGTTCCTGAGGACTGGTACTTGCAGGTTTTCTGGACTTACCTTTGGTGCCTCTAGCCGCATTGGAGGCATCTCTGGCCTTTCATCGAAATGTGAGAGACCAAAAGGACTGGACAGACGGTCCCGGATAGGAACGTCTCGCCGGTGGGGCCACAGAAGGGAAAAATTTGGATTTCCTGGCCGTAACCTTGGAAAATCCAGGCATCCAACTCAACCCCAAAAAGTTATTCCCCCGAAAAGGGGAGGGATTCCACATTACGTTTGGATTCTGCATCCGCAATCATTTGACGCAACCACAAGGCCCTGCGCGCCGACACCACCATGGCCGACGTCCGAGTATTTATGTTCCCCATCTCCTTGAGGGAATCACAGAAGACACGGGTAGTGTCCTGAATGTGCTTCAGGAGGGTAACCATGGTAACTAAGGGCATATCCCCTGAGAGGCTCCCCTAAATTTGCGTGGGCCAAGAATGAATAGCATGGGTCATCCAGCAAGCCGCAATGACCGTTCTTTGTGCTATACCAGCTGCTGTGTATATAGATTTTAGGGTAGTCTCTATCTTCCTATCCCCAGGATCCTTCATAGTAAAGGAGCCCGGGACAGGCAGCACCGCCTTTTCAGACAGGCGAGAGACTAAGACATCCACCCTAGGGGGTTCCTCCCAAAATGTTCTACCTTTCTAATTTTCTACCTTGAGGTGCAAATGGGAAAGTGCGCAAAAACTTTTTGGACACTTTCAATTTTTTGTCTGGAATTTTCCATGCCTGTTTGAATAAGTCACCTAACTCTGGAGATTCAGGGAAAGTGACATTGGGCTTGTTTTGTACAAAGAAAAACGACTGTTGTGAAGCAGCGTCCTCTAAAGGGAGCTGTAACACATCCTGTATAGCCAAAATGAGTGGTTCAATACCCTGAGTAGAATCGGGATCCCCATTAACGGGATCCAGGTCATCCCCATCATCCTGGATATCATCTGTATCAGAGAGCAGAGCAGGTAAACCAAGCTTCTGGGGTTGCAGTACCTGAGTTTCTTGCACATTAGCAGTAAGCTGGGATGACATACAGATGTAGCCACCTTTATCTTGACCGATTCTTCGCCTAGACGGATGTTTAGTCACGCTAAGGCGATAGCTTAGTTTGCGGAGTTTAATCACAGGTAGGCGCGTTGAGGCGATTCTAGATACTCAGCATGCATTACACATCTCCACCACTGGGTAGCTAATGCTCCACTAATCCAGTACTTTCGATCGTATAGCGGCGGATTGATCTACACTCTGGCAAATGGTCAGTGACGACTGTAATGTTAATAGATGGTGACCAATGGTCAGACGGTGAGAGTTCTCAATATAAATAAATAGTTTATACAGACACAAATGAACATGTTAAAACACTTGTGTATGCAGACGCAAGATTGTGTATGGAGACGCAACTAATTGTGTAAAAGGAAGTATGTACAATGCATAAACACCATGCTTTTGAAATACATGTACAGTATGAGCGTCCGAGTTCCCGTGACATTCACTTAATTATAATTTTTTTTCTTTGTTATACATTCAATGGAAGGGTGCACACAGGTTTCACATAAATCTTGTCTTGTAACCTGATCGGAACTCCCTAACTGTCTACTGCATGAACTGTGCAGGCTCCCAGGGGGGAAGGGGAAAGTGGGATGGGGGTAGGGCGAGGCAGTGGAAAATATAGTGTTCAAAGAACGGGCCAATGCTGAAGGAGCGTCAGAATCCCCTAGCTAAAATACACAGGGTCGATAGAAATAAGCGAGGTCTACACACATAACGATACACCAGACCCCATCGCATCACAAAGTGACAAAATGTCCGAGGCACATGAACCCCCGCCTTGTAGCATTATGTGCATAGACCTCGCTTAACCCTCTCGCCCCTGTGTATTTTAGCTAGGGAATTCAGACGCTCCTTCAGCACTGCCCCGTAGCCTGCAAAACCTATGCCATCACTCGCTCCATAGCAGAGTGCTTACACAAGGCGGATGCTCATGTGCCTTGGACATTTTGTCACTTTGTGATGCGATGGGGTCTGGGGTATCGTTATGTGCATAGACCTCGCTTATCCCTATCACCCCTGTGTATTTTAGCTAAGGGATTCTGACGCTCCTTCAGCATTGTCCCGTGACCTACAAAATCTGTGCTGTTACTTGCTCCATAGCCGAGGGCCTCCATGGGGCAAGGAGTCACAGGCGGTAGCCATTTCAATTGAGTCTGCCCTGCAACAGAATTGTATGTGTACCGTATGGTGCATAGAACCTTAACAGTACAACCGCTTTTGCAGCTTTGCCCTGGTTTATGTGAATAACTCCCTCCCTGTCTACTGCATGACCTGTGCAGGCTCCCAGGGGGGAAGGGCGATGGGGTAGCGGGAGGCGGTGGAAAATACTGTTCTTTTGAAATGCAAGTACTGTATGAGTCCGAGTCCCCAGTATGTTCTTCTAGTGTACTAATTAGCACGAACAGCTTGTAACGTACAGTGGCAAGTTTAATCTTTCTATATATAATAGAGAGATAAAAGCTCCTCTGTAAGTTCCTAGATGCCAAATCACCGTCTTTAGTATCTCTGTACAGTATGTTCTACTAGTGTACTAATTAGCACGAACAGCTTTTAATTGGATGCCAAATCACCATACTTAGTATCTCTGTACAGTATGTTCTATTAGGGTACTAATTAACACGAACAGCTTGTAACGTACAGCGGCAAGTTTAATCTTTCTATGTATAATGGTGAGAGATAAAAGCTCCTCAGTAAGTTCCTGGATGCCAAATCACCGTATTTAGTATCTCTGTATAGTATTTTCTATTAGGGTACTAATTAGCACGAACAGCTAATTAGTACCCTAATAGTACATACTGTACAGAGATACGAAGTACGGTGATTTGGCATCCAGGAACTCAGGGAGCTTTTATCTCTCTCCATTATACATAGAAAGATTAAACTTGCCACTGTACATTACAATCTGTTCGTGCTAATTAGTACCCTAATAGAACATACTGTACAGAGATACCAAGTACGGTGATTTGGCATCCAGTTAAAAGCTGTTCGTGCTAATTAGTACACTAATAGAACATACTGTACAGAGATACTAAGGACAGTAATTTGGCATCCACGAACTTAGGAAAGAGCTTTAATCTCTCTCCATTGTAATCTTTTTAAGTATAATGGAGAGAGATAAAAGCTCCTCCCTAAGTTCCTGGATGGCAAATTACCATCCTTAGTATCTGTGTACTCTATGTTCTACTAGTGTACTAATTAGCACGAACAGTTTGTAACGTACTGTGGCAAGTTTAATCTTTCTATGTATAATGAAGAGAGATAAAAGCTCTTCAGTAAGTTCCTGGATGCCAAATCACCGTCCTTAGTATCTCTGTATAGTATTTTCTATTAGGGTACTAATTAGCACGAACAGCTAATTAGTACCCTAATAGAACATACTGTACAGAGATACTAAGTATGGTGATTTGGCATCCAGGAACTTAGGGAGGAGCTTTTATCTCTCTCCATTATACATAGAAAGATTAAACTTGCCACTGTATGTTACAAGCTGTTCGTGCTAATTGGTACCCTAATAGAACATACTGTACAGAGATACTTAGTACGGTGATTTGGCATTCAGTTAAAAGCTGTTCATTCTAATTAGTACACTAGTAGAACATACTGTACAGAGATACTAAGGACAGTGACTTGGCATCTAGGAACTTACAGAGGAGCTTCTATCTCTCCATCATACATAGAAAGATTAAACTTGCCACTGTACGTTACAAGCTGTTCGTGCTAATTAGTACACTAGTAGAACATACTGTACAGAGATACTAAGTATGGTGATTTGGCATCCAGGAATTTAGGGATGAGCTTTTATCTCTCTCCATTATACATAGAAAGATTAAACTTGCCGCTGCACGTTACAAGCTGTTCGTGCTAATTAGTACCCTAATAGAACATACTGTACAGAGATACTAAGTACGGTGATTTAGCATCCAGTTAAAAGCTGTTCGTGCTAATTAGTACACTAGTAGAATATACTGTACAGAAAAACTAAGTATGGTGATTTGGCATCTAGGAACTTAGGGAGGAGCTTTTATCTCTCTCCATTATACATAGAAAGATTAAACTTGCCACTGTACATTACAAGCTGTTCATGCTAATAAGTACACTAGTAGAACATAGAGTACAGAGATACTAAGGACGGTAATTTGGCATTCAGGAACTTAGGGAGGAGCTTTTATCTCTCTCCAATATACTTAGAAAGATTACAATGGAGAGAGATTAAAGCTCTTTCCTAAGTTCGTGGATGCCAAATCACTGGCCCTCATTCCGAGTTGATCGCTCGCAAGGCGAATTTAGCAGAGTTGCTCACGCTAAACCTACGCCTACTGGGAGTGTATCTTAGCTTCTTAAAATTGCGACCGATGTATTCGCAATATTGCGATTACAAACTACTTAGCAGTTTCAGAGTAGCTTCAGACTTACTCGGCATCTGCGATCAGTTCAGTGCTTGTCGTTCCTGGTTTGACGTCATAAACACACCCAGCGTTCGCCCAGACACTCCCCCGTTTCTCCGGCCACTCCTGCGTTTTTTTCGGAAACGGTAGCGTTTTTATCCACACGCCCCTAAAACGCCGTGTTTCCGCCCAGTAACACCCATTTCCTGTCAATCACACTACGATCGCCGGAGCGAAGAAAAAGCCGTGAGTAAAAATACTATCTTCATTGTAAAATTACTTGGCGCAGTCGCAGTGCGAATATTGCGCATGCGTACTAAGCGGAATTTCACTGCGATGCGATGAAAATTACCGAGCGAACGACTCGGAATGAGGGCCACTGTATCACGGTGATTTGGCATCTAGGAACTTACAGAGGAGCTTTTATCTCTCTCCATTATACATAGAAAGATTAAACTTGCCACTGTACGTTACAAGCTGTTCGTGCTAATTAGTACACTAGTAGAACATACTGTACTAAGGATGGTAATTTGGCACCCAGGAACTTAGGGAGGAGCTTTTATCTCTCTCCTTTATACTTAGAAAGATTACAATAAAGAGAGATTAAAGCTCTTCCCTAAAATTGTGGATGCCAAATCACTGTACTTAGTATCTCTGTACAGTATGTTCTACTAGTGTACTAATTAGCACGAACAGCTTGTATCGTACAGTGGTAAGTGTAATTTTTCTAAGTATAATGGAGAGAGACAAAAACTCCTCGCTATGTTCCTGGATGTCAAATTACCATGCTTAGCATTTCTGTACAGTATTTCCTATCTAGCCAGAAACCCTGCATCCTGTGCAAGCTAGGCGGACAACTGGAGGGAACCCGATACACAGTTGCTTCCCGTTTCCCTTTCCAGTATCACATAAACTAGTGGTTGGTCTGCCCCAAAAGCCAAGAGACTCCTCTTTTGTATGGTACCAGTCCTGAGTCTCTGGGACACCCAGAACCAGAGATATCAGTATGCAAAGTGGACCCATTTTCCCATAGACTATAATGGCCCCGTTACTTCAGACCCACCATGGGTTCCGACGCTTGCCATGAGCCTTGTGGGAGTAACAGAAACTTGGGGTTGGTACCCTCCGATAGCTAATTGTCTCCCCTTCCATACCAACCTAGCAATGAAGGCTCCTACCTCCCACGCTGAGAGTCCCAGGTTTGAGTCCCAAAGTGCCAACCTTTTTTTTTTTTTTTAATATGTTCCCGTGACATTCACTTTATTATTATTTTTTCTTTGTTATACATTCAATGAAAGGGTGCACACAGGTTTCACATAAATCAAAGTAAATCTGCAGCAGCGATTCATTCTGGTATATACAAATACACAGCGGTAATGAGTATAAATTAGTGTATTCCGTCGCAACTAACTGAGCAACACAGTACTGTAGATCGTCGGCATTTGTGTATTGTACCTGACATGAACTCCCTCCCTGTCCGCTGCATGACCTGTGCAGGCTCCCAGGGGGGAAGGGCGATGGGGGTAGGGAGAGGCGGTGGAAAATACTGTGCTTTCGAAATACAAGTATTAGCATCCGAGTCCCCTAAGGCATAAACCAACACCAATGGGAAGGAAGTGTCAATTTTTTTTAAATGTGTTCCTGTAACATTCACTTTATTTTCTTTTTTTCTTTGTTATACATTCAATGGAAGGGTGCACACAGGTTTCACATAAATCAGAGTGGGCAGGGAATTTTCCTACATACAGTAGTATACTGTTGCACATGTCTTGTAACCTGATTGGAACTCCCTCCCTGTCTACTGCATGTACTTTGCAGGCTCCCAGGGGGGAAGGGGAAAGTGGGATGGGGGTAGGGCGAAGCAGAGGAAAATACCGTGTTCAAAGAAAAGGCATAATCAAAACCATGGGGAATTTTGCGGTGTATCGTTATGTGCATAGACCTCGCTTATCCCTATCACCCCTGTGTATTTTAGCTAGGGGATTCTGACGCTGCTTCAGCATTACCCCGTAGTCTGCAAAACCTATGCCGTTGCTTGCTCCATAGCGGAGTGCTGCCACAAGGAAGGGGTTCACGTGCCTCGGACATTTTGTCACTTTGCGATACGATCTGGTGTATCGTTATGTGCATAGACCTTGCTTATCCCTATCGCCCCTGTGTATTTTAGCTAGGGGATTCTGACGCTCCTTCAGCATTGCCCCGTAGCCTGCAAAATCTGTGCCGTTACTTGCTCCATAGCCGAGTGCCTCCATGGAGCTAGGAGTCACAGGCGGTAGCCATTTTAATCGAGTCTGCCCTGCTATAGAATTGTATGTGTACCGTATGGTGCATAGAACCTTGACAGTAGAAACTCTCCAGCAGCTTTGCCCTGCTTTATGTAAAACTTGTGTTTGGTCAGTTTGCTATGCGTTCGAGCCCGGTGTAACGTAATGTGCATAGACCTCGCTAATCTCTATCGCCCCTGTGTATTTTGGCTAGGGGATTGTGACGCTCCTTCAGCATAGCCCCGTAGCGTGCAAAACTTATGCCATCTCTCACTCCATATCCGAGCGCTGCCTGCCACGTGGTGGGGGTTCAGGGGCGGCGGCTATTTTGCCAGTGTGCTATGCGATCGAGTCCGGTGTACCGTAATGTACATAGACATCGTTTATTCCTATCGCCCCTGTGTATTTTAGCTAGGGGATTGTGACGCTCCTTCAGCATTGCCCCACAGCCTGCAAAATCTGGACTGTTACTTGCTCCATAGCCTAGGGCCTCCGTGGGGCAAGGAGTCATAGGTGGTAGCCATTTCTATTGAGTCTGCCCTGCTACAGAATTGTATGTGTACTGTACGGTGCATAGAACCTTAACAGTAGAACCGCTCCTGCAGCTTTGCCCTGGTTTATGTGAATAAAAAAAATAATAAAGTGTCTGGAAAAAACAAACATGCATTCGTACTTTAGGAATCGAACCTGGGACTCTGAGTATAGGAAGCGGAAAGCTTCACCACTTCGCCGCAGACAGATGAATAAATCCATTGGTTTTGATTATACTGTAATGGCTATGGGATTAGGACGCTAACATACTGTACAAAATTCCTAATCTCAAGAGGCAATAATGAACTTCTAACACGTCCATTTGCGACAGTGTACACTACTGGTTTTATGTTGTTTTGTCTGCGGGACTTGGACGCTCACATATTCATAAAGTACTGTAGATGGATCATGTACTGTATACTGTACTATTTGCATCTGTACCGTATTTACTGTATTAAATAATGCAGCGTAATGAGTATTTACTGTATGCAGCGTAATGAGATGCCTTAGTAAGGTAGTCCTTATTATATATTTCAGTATTGTATTTTGAGGGAGACCACACGCATGCACAGTGGTGATTGTAAAAAGCGACATCTGGTGGATGATCGCAGGTATTACACGTAAAGGTAACGTCAAATGCTCTGTCTGCCTCCGTGCGATTAGGTACACCTCTCTGTGACTAGGCGCACCTCCCTACGCCCCGGTACGCTGTGTATGCTCGATCGGGACAAACGCCTCAGCCAGTCAAGATAAAGGTGTCTACATCTGTATCTGACATCATAGCCTTAAGAGACCCTAACCAGTGGGGCTGTGTAACCTCCCCCCAACCTCTTCACTAATTTGTGAAGATTGACTACAGTGCTCACAGGAAACAGAGTTATTAGATAATGGTGAGAATCTGGTGTGACAGATACTGCACAGTTTGTGCTTACCCATATTTCACAGTAAGTACAAAAACATACACAAACGCACAGACAGTTATAATGCGAGCCTGTCCTACTGTATGTGAGAGAGGAGAGAGAGAGAGAGAGAGAGAGAGAGAGAGAGAGAGAGAGAGGACACCAGCACACCCTGAGCTGCACAGCCCCAGTGAGACTGTCAGCTCTGTAATCACAGTAACAGTAATAATGCAGTCCTAAATAGGCTCAGAATAGTGTACACAAGCGGCTCTCTCCCTTAGCTACACCGTGTACCAGCCTCCAGCGTGTCTGTGAGGCAGGAAGCGCTGAGTGTGTGCTGTTGATGGCTGCTGTAAAGCAGAGGAAGGCGGCAAAACGCAGCTGGTCCCGCTCTGAGGAAGCTCCGCCCCCTCCAATGGCGCCAGAGCTGTACATATTATTTATACTGGCAAAGTCTCCAAAAAAGCTTAAAACCTCACACAAGTGCTTAGATAAGCAGTTTTGTGCCAGTGTACACACGGGGGATCCTAGCGGTCCCGTACGCCGTGCACGTGGTCAGCCGCACTTTGAACCAGGGACCCCCCTAGCGGGATCCCTGGTGTGTATTCACCACCGATGTCCCCTTCAGGCAGCTTTAGGGGTGTGCTGCAGCTGTGACAGCCAAGGGGCAATGCCCCGCTGAACAAACAGCCCCCCCCTTCCTAACTCCCACGGTGCAGGTATGCTGTTGCCCAAACGGCATACTGAAAAAAAATAAAAGTTTTAAATGAAATTGAAGAAAACTCTCTGGAGCTGCAGAGATGTGCATCCTCTCCCGAGGGCACTTTTTTCTAAACTGCCTGTGAGAGAGGGCATAGAGCCAGCACACCCAGTTGAAGAAATTTTAAGTGCACTGGCTCCTTTGGACCCCGCCTATACCCCATTGTACTAGTTTCCCCCAATATCCCTTATAGATGCTAGAGAAATCTATGTTATAGTTAAAAGACAAGTAGCTTTAGTGAAAGAGAGAATACCTTGTCTGTAACTGACAATCCTACTCCGTGAATTTAAATGTGCTACATCAAACAGTTATATTAAGCGATTTTGTGTTAGATCTGAATTGGCTTTAATCATACACAAATCCTAGCAGGGGTGTTATAATAGGATTTTAATACCTACCGGTAAATCCTTTTCTCTTAGTCCGTAGAGGATGCTGGGGACTCCAAAAGGACCATGGGGTATAGACGGGATCCGCAGGAGACATGGGCACACTATAAGACTTTGAATGGGTGTGAACTGGCTCCTCCCTCTATGCCCCTCCTCCAGACTCCAGTTATAGAACTGTGCCCAGGGAGACGAACATTTTGAGGAAAGAATTTATTGTTTAAACACGGTGAGTGTCATACCAGCTCACACCTCGAACATGCCGCAGAACGTGGCATTCAATAGAACACTAGCTGACGGCATGAAAAATATACAGCAATATGCTGACCGAAAATGTAACACAACCTGTGTGCAAACACGACCAATAAAAAATAGACCGCATGCCATGGCATGAATGACGTCAGCAACAGACTGCCTGAAAGGAAACACAACATGTCTAACCATAACCAATAACTGCAGATACAGTACGCACTGGGACGGGCGCCCAGCATCCTCTATGGACTAAGAGAAAAGGATTTACCGGTAGGTATTAAAATCCTATTTTCTCATACGTTCTAGAGGATGCTGGGGACTCCAAAAGGACCATGGGGTCTATACCAAAGCTCTAGAACGGGCGGGAGAGTGCGGATGACTTTGCAGCACCGATTGCCAAACAAGAGTGCCTCAACTGCCAGGGTATCAAACTTGTAGAATATTTGCAAAATTGTTTGAACCCGACTAAGCCGATGCTCTGCTAGGCTATACACCCGAGACCCCTCGGTTAGCCGCCCAGGATGAGCCCCCCTTCTTGGTAGAATGGGCCTTCACCAATTTCGGTAACGCCAACCCAGCCGTAACACGAGCATAATCGTAATTCAGATCCAGCGTGCAATAGTCTGCTTGGAAACAGGAACCCCAATCTTGTTGGGAGCATATAGGATAACAGATCTTCCTTTTCCCGATCTGAGCCAATCTGGCAACCCAAATTTTCAAAATTCCGACCACATCGAGATACTCCGATGTCGCCAAGGTGTCAGTAGCCACCGGCACCACAATAGGTTGGTTCAAGTAAAACCGATGAAACCACTTTTGGCAGAAATTGCTACTGAGTTCTCAACTCCGCTCTATCTTCATGGAAGATTAAACAGGGCTCTTGTGAGACCAAACCGCCAACACAGACACCCGCCTGCGGATGCCAAGGGCAACCGCATGACCACTTCCAATTGAGGAAGTTCAACTTAACCATACTGAAAAGTTCAACCAAAGAAATTGCAGGAACTGCAACACCACGTAAAGATCCCATGGTGTCACAGAGGAACAAAGGGAGGATGGATGTGTTAGACTCCATTTACGAAAGTATTAAACTCTGGAAAGGAGGCCAATTGTTTCTTGGAAGAAACCCGATAAGGCAGAAATCCGAACCATAATCTATCCCAACCAAAGATCGCCTCCGCACGATCTTGTAAGAAAAGAAGGGAGAAACGATCCAACTGGAATTCTTCCCTAGGAACCTTCTTGGATTCACACCAAGACCGAAAATTTCACTCTCCTATGAGTAAAATGCTGAAGATCCGGATACCAGCCCTCCTTGACCAGTCTGAAACAAGGAGGATGATCTGAACTCTTGTTCCTCTTATAATCTTTAACATTCTGGAAAGAGTGGAAGTGGAGGGAACACATAGACCGACCGAAACACCCACGGTGTCACTAGGGTGTCCTCCGCTATTGCTTGAAATTAGGCCCTATGTGCGCTGTAGTACAAAAATACCTGCCTGCACATACTATTTTGCCTTGAGATATGGACTAGATGGGACCACGCATCGCATCACAAGGGACAATACACACGGTGCTATTTGAACTAGACTCAATGCTGTTTGAACTAAAAAGATCAAATACAGTAGCATGCAAGAATCGCACCGTGTGTGGGCACCAGTCCCATCCTAAAGAGAAAAACATCCACATGAGTAGGTGGGTTTTGGTAGTGAAATATGGGTTGTTAATAATAATAATAATAATAATAATAATCGTGTTTGATGTACAGTAGTTGGTTGTTGCTCTGATTTGTGTGACTGTCCTAGTAGAATCCCCGTTAATTGAGCTGAATATAAGAACACAATAAATCCACAGAAACATAACAGAACAAAGATCCATTGATAATCGTGATGTAATCAGACTGGCCATATGGAACTGCCCATAGGCAGTAGTGGCTGTGGAGTAACTTAAGTAGTTGTCAACCCCCTGGCAATAATACTTTTTGACTATTTTGTGCGTGTACACAATATAATATAGTCAGTTTCTGTTTAATGCAATTGCCTGTACCTAAGTGGTTCCAGGGTGCCCGGCTGACCAGTCAGTCGGTGGCAATGAATGAACTACTTTCCATGCTTGGATTTTCACAGTAATATAGAATACATACACCCTACATAGAGTACAAAGGAGTATAGTAGTGTAGTAAACATATAAAGTACCAAATCTATTTACATGAAGGCAGATCTACTAGATGAAGACTGAATATTTATTTTATATAAAGTTATTGCAGATATAGTAATAAAATGTAAAAATGCCAATGACAGTGCTGTTATATTTTTAGCTTCCTCTATAAAAATTTCGACTGCAGGTCATGCTTCATTTGATAATAAAATATATGGAAACATTAGCAATTTAAAAAGTTACATATTAAATACACAAACAAACTGAGTTACTTTATATTGCGCAAATGTAAAGTTGATTATAAACCCACCAGTCTCATCATCAAACTCCGATAACACAGCTTCAATACCATCATCACTGCTGGCCGATCTTTCTTGAACCCGGCGGGGTAAACTGTTCAGACGTCCACACAGGAATATTGGCTTCATTGGCATCTTATAGATTTTAGCCAGCAACTGCATATTAAATAATACATGGGATTTCTGTCACTATGTAAAATGCTTGCAGAACCAAACGTTGTACTGAAAAGTTCTCACCAGGACACACTCGCTTAAAAAAAACAACAAAGCCAAAATAGTGCAGAGAGGTCACCTGTGTTTCTCTATAGAAGTACAATTTGACTTATTGTTTCACTTAACATACTATTCATGGCGTATATCAAAAGTCTACAAACCCTTATTGAAATTGCAGGTTTTCAATGGGATTATTGTCTGGACGCTGAATGGGCCATTCCAAAACTTTGATCTTCGCTTTCTGAAGCTGATATGTGGTTGATATGGATGTCTACTTTGGACCATTATCACATTGCACGATTAAATTCCTCTTCATCTTTAGCTTTTTTAATTAGGCCAGCCGTTTTCTTGACAAAATATCTTGATGCATCCCAGTCGGCATGGCGATATGGGTGTGGTTTGTTAGATAGAATAGACTTAGATCGACCACTATTGGTCGACGGTAAGTAGGTCAACATGGGTTCTAGGTCAACAGGGACACTAGGTCAACATGAAAAAAGGTTGCCGTGATTTTTTTACATTTTTTTTGGTGTAGTTTTCTTCGTAGAGTGACAGGGAACCCCAAATAGTGCACAGTGTCCCCTCACATGGCGAGCGAAGGCAAAGAGCTTCGCTCCGCTACCGCTGTGCTCGGCACATGTTACCGTTCCCAATTGTAGTCCACGTGGATCGTGAAGTATGAAAACGTAAAAAAGAAATAAAAAAATGTGAAAAACTCATGTCGACCTAGTACATGTCGACATAAAGTCCCTGTCGACCTAGAAACAATGTCGACCTACTTACTGTCGACCTAAGTCTTGTTGACCTAGAGACCGGATCCCGGTGATATTTGGGGGATGAGTCTTTGCGGCAAACACATCTTTTTACTATTAAGGCCAAAACGTACCACCTTTTTCTAATTAGAGAAAACAAGACATTTTTCAGCATGGTTTGGGATGACTGAATTTATTTTTATGCTTTATTTATACAAGCTTGGATGTTCTTTTTTGGGGAGAAATGGCTTCAGTCATGGATAGGGAAGATTGTTGTCACATATAGGGGAGTGACTAATTTCTGTATTTCACACAATGTTGGTAGCCTCAGTGGAGGGACATAATGATCTTGGCAATGACAAATGTCTCCACTGACTGATGATAGTTTCCCCAGTGTTCCACAGTACATACATCTCTCCTTTTTGGTATCGTTAAACAATAGGATCCTGTAGAAGTTTTTGATTCTGATGTCCTGTATTATGGTTATCTTAGTAGTAGTAGTAGATGATACCAAGGAAACGGCAATGAAATCCTACAGTGACCGCTGATCTTTATTTGGGATTAGTTACAGTCACTGTCATTGCTGGCATGTGTATGTTCATTGCCTTTGAATACGATTTTGAATGGGATTGCTTAATGCTGATCGTAGCTGCAGTCCCATTATGAAAAATGTGTATACTCATGCAACAAGAGTATTGTAGGTTTTGTTTTTCACTTATTTCCCCCCCAAAACGATCTACGTCTATTTGAACTTTGCTGATTTGAAAGCTGTATTAAAAGGTGGAAAACTGGTCTGACATAATTTCATGCTTCACAACACAAAAACATGATATTCCAATGAGGGTGTGCAGACTTTTTATATTCACTTTATGCAGCAATTATAGATATGAGATTTATTTCAAGTGAAGTGCTGACTGCTGAACGATAGAGTTTTGCCAGATTACAGCACCACAGCAACAAACAAGCACAACACAGCTTATAATGTCACACTTCCAGAGAATGATCATCATTATCTTGGTGGTGTAACATCTAAATCAGAAGCCATTACAATACAAAGCAGGCTATTTAGCCGTATTAGAGCTTATCGAGGGAAAACAGACACACTGATGTACAACTTTTAAATGAGTTATGAATTTCCCTGGTGACCTATGGAATAACATACTTTGATTATTCAGTGTCCTTGGGTCATACTCATGATCTGCAGTGTAACAAGCTACTATCATACCTGGGAACACCTTCTCAGGTAGTCCAGGGCTGGCAGGCAGAGGTCTGTGGATGAAGCAGATGTAGGTACACAATCTCCAATTTCTTTGCAATCTGCTTCACCTGAAAGTAAAGAAAAATATATACAATATTTATATATCAACGCCTATACAGTATATCTGCAAGCTTATTAACATACAAGAAATGAATGTGTTTTACTACAGTTGTTGACTATAACATTTAAATGCAGGAAAACGAAACAAATTCCTTACAATTTTATGACATGTATGTCCTGTATAAAGTACCTCTGTATTCTGCATCTGTGGACAGCACTGTGAATCAAGTTTCTATTGCTAGCTGGCAATATTCTAGGTAAAAGAAATGATCTTCCAGAATACAAATGGATAATTAGCAGGTCTTACTGACATACTAATCCTCATTATTTCAACATTCTGCCTTATGTTCCATCGCCTCTTCTCTGTCTGCTATAGCTATTTGGGAGGGATAACTTATTAAAACTACTTTTTTTAGATAAAACTACAGTGGAAAGATACATGTACATAGTAGGCAGGACTGAACAGTCAAGTTACCTTTATACTTTATTTCTGAAAAAGTAAAAATAATAAAAAATGTTGTTTTGATCTTCTTTAAGGACTGGATTGACATGCAGTATTTGTGAGGTATTAAAATTCAATTTTAGACAGGTTAGTAAATTGTATATCTTATTTCACAGTGTCTCATGTAAATTTAACAACCAAACTTCTGGGAGTGGATAATTGTACCTCCATTGTGTACCTCTTGGGACTATTCGTGTAGGCATGTAAAACACAATATATAAATACATTTATATAGTACAAGCCCCTAATCCAGTCATTCTTCATTATTTTATGTTTAAAACAAGAATGAATTGTACCTAACCCCTTGACAAATTTCATAAGGCACATAATGTAATCTGTGGCTGCATTAGCAAAGACTTGGATGTTGTCTGTGTTCAGGAACGCTTCAAACACATCAAACACAGGAGCCTGGCGCTTCCCTAAGAGACACAGATGAAAGTAAATCAGTATGTCCATAACACTTACAATGCATTCACTTAGAAAGCTTCATTAGTAAGCAAAAACTAAGTATATAAAACCCCCCCCCCCAAAAAAAAACCCCACAGACATCAGCACAAGTTCAAAAGATTTATAATATGGTATAGGTTTTTAGGATCTCTACAGGAAACCCCAAAAGATTTATCTGACTCTTCAGTAAATGTCAAATCACACGCGTGTACATGACCACTGACCATTTCCTACTGAGGTCACTGTGAGAAGCACTTATATAAACAATGTAATAGGGAAAATGTGGTGCAAGTAATTTCTAACTATAGTTTACTTTAGCCATGTTGCTCAAAATTACAGGAAAACTGCTTATATGGAAAATAACGATAATGTATTCAATCGTTTACTTTAATTAGACAGAGAAACAGAAATCAAATATTAGAAGACAGATAAACTGAATTCCATGTGTATAAGGTATAATGACATCATCCCTAGATCTGTAACTACTGTATGTTTTCTGTGGATACCCAAAGATGTAAAGATGTGACATATATAGGAAAATATCTACAGATTTAGAGCTTTTTGCCCTGAATCACATTTTCTATACTGTCCACCCTTACCACTGTACTGCTCTAGGGATTCTAATTCACTGCGTCTATAGAAAATACATGGAAAGAATTCAGCTGTAATAAATTAATTATTTAACAGAATAAAGTGATACAATGATATGCCAAGTGAAAACAAATGTCACTCTTTTGCTTTTTCTATCATAAACGCATAATAAGTGGCCGATATCAGTGCAATTACTATACTAGTAGAATTGTGTGAACAAGTGATACTAACGCCAGCAGCAGTCAGCCCTGACTCACCCATAGTATAATCTCCTACGAGATACTCCTTAATGTCAGACTTGCTGCTGCTGTGTACAGTTTCCAGAGCACTGAACAGAGGCCGCCACCCGGACTGGATCTGAGGGGAGCACACTTCCACCAGCTCGCCAATTGAGGTCACCACCTGTATGTGTGCAAAAGAACATGCACTTCAGACTCAGTCATTATATATCTTACGCTCAAGCTTGCAACAAGATAATTAAAATGCTGCTTTTGATCTCAGACACTTGTCATTATACACCTCCTGGAGCTTGTGTATGGTGTGCCTGCCACAGATAATGACCATACACCTCCCAGGTCAGGGGCTCCTTTCTCAGAGTGCACTCTCACCTAAAACAGTTACTTATGCATGTTATAAAACACAAGGATAATTGCAGAATACATTTTAAAGGGTCTTTATCACCTTATCAGTAAGGTTCTTATCTGCTTTATGTCCCACCTTCCCCTAATTTAAGTTACTTATATAGCACACAAATAATAGTTGGCTGAAATACAATGTATAAAGCATGTAGAAAAAGTGGCACTTATGGCATTACCTTGATAAATCTTTTTCTTGTACTCCATAGGGAATTTTTATGCTGGGTATTGGTGGTGAGAGAGTAAGAAGCACCAAAGGGTTACAAGTTTTAACCCAGCATGCCTTAGTCTCCCTTTCCCCTATACCCCACCCCTCTGGCGTGGACCCACCAGTTTTGTTAGCAAGCTCAAGGCAGGAGCAGAGTAGGAAAAGGAAGGAAGACCAACAAACAGACAGAAACAAACTCAGAGGAATAATACTCTCTAGTATAGGAAAAAGATCACGCAAGTCAGGTGCGTCAAGAAAAGGATTTACCAAGGGAAGACCATAAATCCCCCTTTCTTGTGCGTGCACTAGGGGGCACAGGTCAATCTTTATGCTGGGACGTCCAAAAGCTGTCCCCTCAAGGGCGGGGACGCTCCTGGACTGAACTGGGGACACTACACCCAAGTGCTGCGTCAGCCGCTGCAAAAGTACCAAAGGCGTAGAATCTGATAAAAGTCTGAGCAGGAGACCATGTGGCCGCCATGCAAAGCTGTTCCACAGAGGCCCCATAGCTAGCTGCCCAAGAAGCTCCCACCGAACGAGTGGAGTGAGCTGTGACTCCCGAAGGGATAGGTAGGCAAAACGAGTGCAAAGCACTGCCCTGTCTGAATGAAAAACTAAACAGGGTGAACACTAAGATAAGGCACTGAGGTACAACACCCGCCGGGTTGAGGAGATGGCCAATAGAAAAAAAGTCCTCCATGTGAGCCATTGGAGATTGATTTCCTCTAAAGGTTCAAAAGGAGGTGATTGGAGAGCCCTAAGAACCAGGGAAAGGACCCAGGGAGCCACTGGAGGCACAAATGGAGGCGGAACATGCAGCACTTGTATTAAGGTCATAATGTCAGGCAAGATAGCCAGCTGATGCTGGAAGAGTACAGATAGGGCTGAAACTTGAACCTTCAAGAAGGAAAGTCGGAGACCCATATCCAGACCCGCCTGCAGAAATGAAAGTAAGTGGGACAGACGGAAGGATCGCGGACTGAACACCCTGGTAGAACACCAGGCAAAGTACTTCTTACAAATCCGGTGGTAAATTCTGGCCGAGGAAGTCTTTCTAGCTCTGAGCATGGTTCAAATGACTCTGTTAGAAAGCTTTCCTTCTTCAGGATGGATTTCTCAATAGCCACCCCGTCAAAGCTAGATGGTCCAGATCTGGATGAAGGCATGGGCCCTGAGAGAGAAGATCCGGTCTTAGAGGTAGATGCAGTGGCACGTTGATGGAGAGACTCTGAAGATCTGCATACCACCCTCAACGAGGCCAATCTAGGGCTACCAGAGTCGTGGCATCTCCTTCCTTCTTGAACTTGCGGATGACGCTAAAGATCATTTGGATTGGGGGAAAGCCGTACACTAGACAAAATGACCATGAAGCCATCAACGCATCCACCAGGAAGGCCTCCAGGTCTCTTGTACGAGACCTGTACCTTGGAACCTGGTGGTTGTGATGAGATGCCATCATGTCGATGTCGGGGAGACCCCACTGTCGCACCAGCATCTGAAACACTTTTTGGTGTAATAGCCCACTCACCGAAGTGAATGTCCTGATGACTTAGAAAGTCTGCCTCCAAGTTGAGTACTGCTGACAGGGCTGGCAGATGACGCTACACCCAATAGAAGATCCTTTTTACCTACTGTACGTCATCGCACCGCGACTGCTGGTGCCTCCCTAAAGATTTATGTAGACAACCGCTGTTGTGTTGTCTGACTGCACTTTTACTGGGCAACCCTGGAGGAGGTGCTGTGCTGCAGAAAGAACTCGAAAGATTGCTGTGAGCTCCAGTATATTTATGAGGAGCCAGCTTTGCCGAGCTGTCCAGCAGCCCTGGAATGACCGAGGGTCGCAGACTGCTCCCCACTATCGAAGGCCGTCATAGGTAGTTATCAGCACCCAATCCGGAATCCAGAATGGACGTCCCTGTGTCAGGTTGTATCACAAGAGCCACCATGTGAGGGGGTGCCGAACCTTCGGAGAGAGGACAATGGTCTGCGCTTTGATGTGCAGGATCTGTAGCTGTAGGGGACGGGAGTGAAACTGAGCGTACTCCACCATGTCGAATGTTGCTACCATTGATCCTAGGATCCGCACACACGCATGAATGGAGACTCTCCGATGATGTAGAAAAACCCTGATTTTGTATTATAAGGCCAGAACCTTGTCCTGTGGAAGGAAGACACGCTGAAGGTGAGAATCCAAGAGCGCCCCCAAGTGTAGCATTTCCTGCGAAGGTGTCAGATGACTTTCGCCGGTTTATCTTCCAGCCGTAGGACTGCAGAAGATTGACAGTTCCTTGAAAGTGATCTTGTAACACATCTGGAGTCTGGGCCAAGAGGAGAAGATCATCCAAATAGGGCAATATGTGGATCCCTCTGCAGCGCAGGTGCGCAGCCATGACTACCATAATCTTGGTACACGCCCGCGGGGCTGTAGACAAACCAAATGGTAACAACTGAAACTGGAAGTGATCCTCCCTGATGGCAAATCAGAGGAAGCGTTGTTGATCTAATCTGATGAGAATATGCAGATATGCATCCTGAACGTCCAAAGATGCCATGAAATACCCTGGTTCCAGTGCTAGAATAATGGATCGGAACTTGGGTATTCGAAGATACTTGTTCAGTTTCTTTATGTTGAGAATAGGTCGGTAGGAGCCATCCGGCTTATGAACTAGAAAGAGGGTGGCATAAAAACCCAGACCCCTCTAAGCCAGGTGCACAGGGATGACGACATTGGAGGCTAGCAGAGACTGCACTGACTATCGAAGCGCCTGTGCAAAAAAACCTTCTTGGAGGGCACCTCCAAAATGTCAGTGCGCATCCATGCGAGATGACATTTCTGACCCATGCATCTGTTGTGGTATCTATCCACCCTGGAGCAAGGGACAGAAGTCTTCGTCCTCCTACCCTGGGATCCCCCAGGAGGAGACCAGTTCCGTCAGGCGGTGGGCTTCTCGGACTGCTTAGGAGCTGGACGTCTGGTAGATCAGGGCTGTTTCGTTTGGGGGTTTAGAACCCTTGGAAGGAGGCTGATATCTAGAGGACGCCTGACCTTTTGCTCTGCCCTGCGGGACAAAAGAGCGAAAAGTAGTTCTGGCTTGAGGAGGTGAAGGCGGTCTTAGACCTTGGATGTTAACACTCCGGTGTCAATGGCCGCTTCACCCACATAGGTATTTGCTTTTTGGATATTCAAGACACACGCAAGCAATTCCCTTCTACCAGAGGGGGAGTCTACCACTTAGCCATCTCCATGGGCGGTAGAGGGAAAAAGGAAGCCATGCGTTTGGATAGCTGTACACGCTTAGTTGGCTGGTACCAGGCCACCTCCAGGAGGTCCTAAAGCTGGGCCGACAATGGGAATTGAGTAGACTCCTCCTTCTGACGCTTGAAAAGCGGAGCCTTGTCCAGAGAGGATGGGTCTGTCTCTTCAGTCTGAAGTACTGCTCTCACTGCCCGGTCCAGCGCTTCTACATCAGTAAGGGACATGAAGCCTAATTCAGACCTGATCGCTGCTGTGCGTTTTCGCACAGCAGCCGATCAGGTCTGAACTGCGCATGCGCCGGCGCATTCCAGACAGCCGATGGCAAGAGTGATCGTCTCGGCCTGATTGACAGGCAGAGGTGGTCGCTGGTTGGGCCACCATTTTGGGGGCGTGGTCCAGGCAACGCAGGCGTGCCTGGACTGTGCGGGTGCAGGACTCGACAGCTGCGTGACGTCACACGCAGCCACTGCGACCCGGACAGCGACGGGTAGCTCCCTGTCAGTGTGCAGGAGCTGCGCTGGTAGGGAGCTACTCGTCGAGTACAAAAAGCATCACTGCTGTGCGATGCTTTTGTACTTATGCAGGGGGGGGGGCCTGACATGCTGGGCGTCCCCACGCTTGTGTGTAACTGATCGTAGATGTGCTAAATTTAGCACATCTACGATCGGGTCTGAATTAGGCCCATGGCGTCCTCAGAAACCGTAGTGGATGCTACGTCTGAAAAGGCTGATCCCCGGTCTGAAGGCGAGTGCAGTGCAGAGTCCCCCTCCGCTAAGGGAGTCGAACTCTCCTGTGTCACTGGCCTAGGCCTACTACCTCTGTCCAGGGGCTGTGCCGAGTTTGAAATATCTGTTAAGCGCTGTACTGACTGCACAAAGGACTGCATCCACAGTGGCTCAGAATAAGCCTGGGTAGGTTGCGCCGGCCCTGCAATGGCTACAGGTGCGCTATGGGCCATAGCAGCAGGTACCGCAGGCAGAGGAGCAGACAGGCAGTCTACTGAGACATTACCTGTGTCAACACAGAAGCCCAAGCCGGTTCCTCAGGGACCTGCAACGCTGTAGTAGTCTCTCGCCTTGGAGCCATGATGCAATGGTTGCACAGGCCATCATTGTCAGGATCCTGTGGGGAAAGAATGTTACAACAAACTCTGCAATGTGCGTGGGACTGGAGCAGTGACTTACTTATTAGCTCTGACTTTAGGAGGCATGTTCCCCAGCATAAACTTCACACACTGAGACCAAAGCGGAGAGTGAAGAATTTAGAGTGCAAGAGAGTACGGCTAACCTAAACTGTAACAAGTGTGGTAGCTATGACTAATATCAAGTAGTGCAAAACACTATGGATATTTACACCATCCAAGGTCTATTCCAATAAAGTGAGTGGCAATTAAATCACATGCACAACCCACACACACACAGAACTCTCAAGTCACTAGAAAAAAATGGGCATCAATACTGAACTGTCCCGCTATGTGAAGCTAACAGGAGTCTAGAGAAGGACCAGGCTCTAAGAGCAAGGTACAGGGGAGAGAAAGCCCTTAGCCTCCCTCTCTGTGGCAAGCTGAAGCAGCATGTGGTCAAAATGGCTGCTCAGCATCTGAGAGGTGGAGAGAAAGAGAGGGAGGAGTGGTTTCCCTGAGGCAGGCAGTTAGCCCAAGCACTAAGCGAGCCTTAGGGACGGGGGAGAGGCTACGGGCTAGATCACCCACCCTCATGTGCAATAAACCCCAGGGACCCTGCAGCGGCATGTAGTAAATGCCCTGGTGGTCTAGTAGTGCAGAGCAGTACCCTGTGACCCCACTGCACCTGTTCCCCGCTGTCTCCCAATAGAAGGGAGCCGATCACTCACCGTTCCGGATGCGGGGCCTCCCTGTAGTGTGTGGTCTCTGCAGGGATCACCTGCGGTGAAAGTCACCGACCCAGTCGCCTGCTGCTGTCGCCGGGTGCTGGAGTGGCTGTAGGTGCATCCGGTGGACGTCTGTACCACCGCTCAATAGTAAAAAAAATTTAAAAGTTAAAATATAGTAATTGGGGGCTGAAAACCCCAGCCCCACTAAAGAGTGCCCGTTCCTGCTAGCACCAAAGGAAACAAGTGGTGGGTCTGAGCTGGAGGGGCGGGGTATAGGGGAAAGGGAGTCTGAGGCATGCTGGGTTAAGACTTGTAACCCTTTGGTGCCTGCTGGCTCCCTCACCACCAATACCCAGCATAAAGATTCTCCTGTGCCCCCTAGTGGACGCACAAGAAACATTTTTATAAGCAATCAATATAATGGGGGTAATTCCAAGTTGATCGCAGCAGGATTTTTGATAGCAATTGGGCAAAACCATGTGCACTGCAGGGGAGGCAGATATAACATGTGCAGAGAGAGTTCGATTTGGGTGGGGTGTGTTCAATCTGCAATCTAATTTGCAGTGTAAAAATAAAGCAGCCAGTATTTACCCTGCACAGAAACAAAATAACCCACCCAAATCTAACTCTCTCTGCACATGTTATATCTGCCTCCCCTGCAGTGCACATGGTTTTGCCCAATTGCTATCAAAAATCCTGCTGCGATCAACTTGGAATTACCCCCAATGTTTGGTAATGGTGGAGAAGCAATGCAAGTCAGTGACTGATGCTGGCCTTATGGTTTTTTTTTTTTCATCAGCTAAAAATCAAGATTGATGGTGAATATAATCTGGACTGCAATATTTCTGTGATAATACATTTTATTCTAACAATCAGGATGAAGTCAGGGTGTCAAAATTCAAATTACTGACACCATAATATCAACAAGGTTTGAATATCAACCTGTTCAGAATATAAATCATGTCGGTATTGTAAATATTGACATGAAATTAGAACTATGGTTAGACTGCACTAAGGGTTAGGCTTAAACTAAAATTGCTTTGTCAAATTCTGACATTGTCGACATTGTTAGAGTTAGAGTATACCATGTCAACATTCACATTAACATGACTATGTATTTTTTTTATTTCGGGGTGGGAATTGACAATTCATCAGCAGGTGTAGTTTATCTTCACGCTTTGCTATGACAAGACATGACTGGTACTTATTGTCGGAAGCACCTTCAGGAAGTAGTAGTACTGTACACTGCAATTTGGGAATAGGCCCAGGAACATTTGTACACAGATTCATTCTAAGTATTCTACCTTGGTGTAGATGTTCATTAACTATTTCTCAATTGTTCTTGTGATTTTACTCACCTGATCTTGGACATCTTCATCACACAGCTCCAGCTGCATGATTCGCTCAAATGGTCGGAAGAGAGCCTCATTAAAGTGGAAATGTGGGGGCTCGTCCCAGTCAGTCAGCACCTCAGTCATGATGTCATGTATGAAGGAAACCGCCTTCTTAGACACACGCCTTTCTTTGTGACAAGCAGCCTAAAACATTCATAGAAAAGACTGTAAAATAACATTAAACACTGAATGTACCCATCCAACTCATGAAATGAACATTATTTTTACAGTGCTTGTATCAGCCCCAATCCTTCTGTGGTTGCTAACATATGATAGCAGTTTTCTGAAACATGGAACAACTATCAGGGCTAGTGAGCTGCGCCGCTAACCAGACATATGTATAGTGATGAAAACTAGCTGTCATATGTACTGAAGTAGGCAAAGGGTTCACAAAAGTGAGGAGCATACAGTTTCCCCATTATTCTACAACAATTCATGGACATAGAAAAAATGCAAAGGACTGTTGTTTATCTGGTTACCTCTACAAAATGAGGGGCCACCACACTCCAGCAGCGCACAATGTGAAGCAGGGGGCGAGATTTACTGCGGATGATGCGCAACATGACATCCCCAAGGCGGAACAGGTGCAAAGCACTTCTTTTGTCCTGAGTAGATTTAATCTCCCCTTCAAAGCAAGAAAAATCAATGAATAATGCATCCCAGCAGGAGAAAAATGGATTTTTGTTTACTTAACGTAAACTCTCTTTCTCTGATTCCATCTGGGGGATGCTGCACACTTACTGATGGGTTAGAGTGTGTGGGTAGGGAGTTTGGCACAGAACCTATAGAAACTCCTCCCCCCTCTAACCCCTTCCATTCTCAATCTGTCACAGAATTACCTCAGTTAACGTTTAGCAAAGCTGAAAAGGGAAAGAAGAGAGAATAACCAATAAACCAGACAAAAATATGGGAGGGATCGCTGCGTCCCCCAGATGGAATCAGAGAAAGCTTTTACGGTAAACAAAAATCCCTTTTTCTCTTTCATCCATCTGGGGGACGCTGCGCACTTACTGATGGGATTTCCCAAAGCAAGCTAATTAGAGGAGGGAAAACCAGACGGGAGAGCCATCTGTAAAATTTGGCACCCAACAGAGGCAGATTCCAAACCGAAAGTATAAAAATGGTAAAACTTTGTGAAGGTATGCACGGACGACCAGGTCGCTGCTCTACACAGCTGTTCAACAGATACACGCCCACGAACAGTCCAGGAGGCCCCAATGGCAATAGTCGAATAAGCCCTCAGGGGGTCAGGAACGGGAACCATAGAGCCACAGTGTTTTTAGAAGCCAGCCAACCCCGTTTGGGTGCATCAATTAGAACCAACAACGTATCTGCGTAAGGCCTTAACAGCAACCAATAATGCCAAATGGCCATCATCTCCTAATGAAGTTGGAGCAAACGCTGGAAGCACAATATCCTGATTTAAGTGGAGGGCAGAGACAACCTTCAGTAAGAAGAAAGGCTTCGTACACAAGACCACTCAATCATCATGAAAGACTAACAAAGGTAGCCTGCAAGAAAGGGCCGCCAACTCTGAAACACGTCTGGCAGAAGCAATGGCAAAAAGAGAAACCACCTTAAGAGTAAGGAACCGCAATTCTACAGATTCCAGAGGTTCCAACAAAGATTTCTGAAGAGCCTTTTAGAGCTAAATTTAAATCCCAAGGAGGGACCGGTGTAACAAACGGAGGTTGAATACCGAGTACCCCCTGAAGAAACATCTGGACTTCCGGAATGAGAGCCAATCTCTTCTGAAAAAGTACAGACAGAGTGGAAACCTGCCCTTTAAGGGAGGAAATACGAAGTCCTTTCGTCAGGACAACAATCGAGTTAAACGAAAGAGACCCGGGGACAACCCGCATTTTTCACACCAAGCAATGTAAATACGCCACACCCTGTGATAAATCCAAGAGGTGACTGGTTTCCTAGCTTGGAGCATACAGTAGTTGTTACCACTGGCCGAGACAAACCATAAGCCCTTACAATGCTGGATTCAAGAACCATGCCGTCAAAACCAGACGAGGTAAATCGTGGGGGCAACAAGGCCCTTGAAGAAGAAAGTCTGGTCGTAGAGGTAGACGGAAAGGTTCCCTGGTCACCATGCTGTGTAGAAGGGTGTACAACCGGCGACGAGGCCAATCCGGAGCTATGAGAATGACTGGTAATCCTTCTTGTCTGATGCGCTGAAGCAGATGTGGAATCAGAGGAAATGGTAGAATACATAGGCGAGATGAAACCGCCATGGGGCTGTTAAGGCATCGATCGACTGTGCCTGAGGCTCCTGAGCTCGTGACCCATAATGAGGAAGCTTTTTATTTAGATGAGGCACCATGAGGTCTATGTTGGGCGTTCCCCACCAAGACACCAGAGAAAGAAAGACTTCCTGATGAAGCTCCCACTCCCCTGGATGAACCATGTGACGGCTTAAGTAGTCTGCTTTCCAATTCTCCACTCCTGGAATTGGAACTGCGGAGATGGCTGGAACCCAACGTTCCGCCCACTGTAGAATGTGAGAAACTTCCTTCATGGCTCTCCAGTTGCGAGTTCCTCCTTGCTTGTTGATGTAAGCCACTGCCGTTGCATTGTCCGATTGAGGGGGTCATTCCGAGATGATCGCAGCTGTGCTAAATTTAGCACAGCTACGATCATTCACACTGACATGTGAGGGGACACCCAGCACACGGCTAGTCCACCCCGCATGTCAGTGCCGCCCCTCCCCCCCCCCCTCCCGCAGAAGTGCAAAGGCATCGCACAGTGGCGATGCCTTTGCACTTCCAGAGTAGCTCCCGACCAGCACAGCTTTAGCGTGCTGGCCGGGGGCTACTCGTCGCACCCCGGCCCGCAGCGGCTACGTATGATGTTACGCAGTCGCTGCGGGCCACTCCCCGAATGGTTCCGGCCACGCCTGCGTGGCCGGACCGCGCCCACGAAACGGCGGCCAAACGGCACCGTTCCGCCCCCTCCCACCCAGCGACCGCCTCTGTCTGTCAATCAGGCAGAGGCGATCGCAGCCCCGCTACGACATTTGTCCATACTTCTTACCCACGGTGGTTCCTGAAAAGTCTGACCTGAATCAGAACTTGACTGAGACTGCTGCAAGTCAGCTATAGCATCTGCCATGTTTCTGGCCCACAAAGGCATTGACTGATCCGCAGAACCTCCCTGCTGTTCCGCAACCGGTGCCCCAGAACATGAAGTGCAGAGAGAACCTGGCTCTGTGCTACCTTTTGAAAGTTTGGAGCCACACTGTGAACAGGCAAAATAAAGAGCTGAGCCTGTTTTCCCTTTAGTATATTTGTCCGGTTTACTGGCCATCCTCTGTTAAAATCCTACCAGTGGCCTATTAAGTAAACAATAAGTAATAAGAAAAAGCACTAGCCTTATAGAGAGTTAAATCTAAAATAGACTTACCCTCTAGTTAGTGTGTTGTAATGATATGTACCCCAACTGTATAAATCACAGAGTGAGTAATAGAAGCTCCCTGAGCCTAGATTAAACTAAGTCTAGCACCACAAAAAGAGGAAACAGCTGTATAATAATAATACAGGGTCACTGCAATACTTGCAATTTGCTGTCCCCGTCTGTACTAAACAGGTCTGAGACGCTGGACTTCCTGTTAAAAGCCAGCATTGTGTATTGCGCAGCATCCCCCGCTGTGTCCCTTCAGTCAGCGTGGAGAAGATGGCGCCTGCGGCTCAATCCCGCCCCCACAGAATGAAGTAGGTGGGTGGCAAGACGCTGCTGAGCGGGAAGTGCAAGCTGGGAAGACGTCATCTCCCTCCTGCGTCCCGCCGCGGCTACCGCCCCTTCAGGAAACGGACCTCTGCGCCCTATAGTCCCTTCAGTAAAAGGACCTTTTCATTCTACAACTGAGGGATGCGGCTCCAGTGAAATGAGCGGCGGCAGCGGGACTGAGACGCTCACTAAGCTCTTACTAACAAAAGGTCCGTTGCCTACTGAGGTGACGCATCAGACAGAAGGAAAAACACACGCGCCCCCCTTAATTTGTCCCGCTGTCCCGCTATGAAAACCACAGCATTACACATATTTAAGGGAAGTAAAAGCCCAACACTACCTGGGAATTGCCTCCTCGGATCTCAGACCGGAATAAGTAAGCCACAATGACCTTTAGTATGTTGGCTTCCCAGAGGCGATGTAGAGTGGGAAATCCTTAACTAACTAACCCCACTGCTGCTATACTTGTCACCTGTACACAGGGACTAAGTATATATATGAAAACAAAGAAACCTAACTAAAATCTATAGTCAAAAAATATCTGTGCCTGTACTCCTCAGGCACATAACTAAAACGGAGTTACTTTTGTGACAGACTGAGAATTGGAGGGGTTAGAGGGGGGAGGAGTTAGTTTCTATAGGTTCAGTGCCAAACTCCCTACACACACACACACACACACACACACACACACACACACACACACACACACACACACACACACACACACACACACTCTAATCCATCAGTAAGTGCGCAGCGTCCCCCAGATGGATGAAAGAGAATGGAGCACAGGTTATTTGTTTTCAGAGATTTGTGATTTGTCTACATGCTGCTCTTTATACATACGGATTAATTTCACATAATTAGTGACACCTTTTTCCCCCACTACATAATATGTTGGCTTTACATAAATAATGGATGATAATAATACTAAAAATGGAAGCAAACAGATGCAACCTTAGGCTGGATACACATTATAAGATTATCTTTTCAGGTTGGAACAGAAATCTGGTAATGCATGGGAGCAAATGACAACTGACAATTTGCACCCAAACACTGGAAAATAGACAAAAATGGACGTTCAGACAAAGTTGTTAAATCCAAGCATCAGACTAGTCTTTGCATCATAACAAATAAACTATACGTGGTTATATGATGCACAGAAATGTCAAATTCTTGCACACGGATAGAGAGCAGGGATGGGGGTTTCTGATCCTATCATTAATCGTATCTGGAACATATACAAATTAGAATTTCTAGCAGCCTCCATTATGCCTCAACAAATAGCCGTGGGCCTCTTGTGGAGCAAAAATAATCTAGTCTGAAGTTGTGGATCAGATTCGGATGGAGACTCCTACTGTTGCTACGTCTTTCCTTAATCTTCCTTCTTCTTGATTCTCTCTTTTAAGCTTTCCCCATTGCTCCACCAAAGAGGCAATAATGACTGATTCTCAGTTCCGTTTGTTTGCTATATGAGACTATTTACTGTTTAGACATTGTATTTTGCTGGCTGCCGATGCCTTGTTGAAGGCACCTATCTACCCTCGCCATTTCCTGTATCTCCCTTTGACATCCCACTCACATTGATCACTGATGTATGAAAAATGTAGTAAAAAATAAACAGTAATAATACTAAAAAATAAATAAAAATCCAACAATAATAATGATTAAAAAAAAAACATCCAGAGAAGTTATTTATATTAATCTCAAGTAGCACCTCTCCAATTAATGCACTGGAACAAATATATTAACCGCTATGGTTCTTCCTCTACCTCTTTATTCTGATTATTCTGAAGCAAGAATAAGGCTTCCAAGTGAAGCTGGTTATATACCATTCTAGATAGAGAGTTTCAGAAAGTGAGAGATTTGGTAAGATTTTTCAGGGTTTTTTTTTTAAAGTGGCAATCATTTACACTGAAAAAACAGGTTGATATTGCTGTGTAAATGATTGCCACTTTAAAAAAAAGCTGCAAAACCTTACCAAATCTCTCACTTTTTGAAACTCTCACTTAATTACATTTGGCCCAAGGTTCCTCATAATACTCCATGTTTTACTTTCACTATACAAATTAACCTATGTTTCTGTTTAATCTCTCTCAACACACTGATCAAATATTACTGCTCAGGAGCTGGGTCCTCCCAAATAAAACTACACAGAGCCCAGTGGTTAGCATTGCTGCCTCAGCACAGCGGCTGTAACAATCTGTATGAAGTCTGTATGGTCTTCATGTGTTAGCATGCGTTTCCTATTACACTCTAATGTGTGTTTGTGTGGTAGAGTCTAGACTGTAATGGTGTGTACACACGGTGAGATTTTTTCTTACGATTTTGACTATATAGTCAAAATCGTAAGAAAAGTTAGTGCAGATCGCAAGGTGAAAGTCACCTTGCGATCCCGATTCGATCCCGCCAGGTCGGCATCGCAAGAAAATATAGACTGTGCAGGCAAGTCAATCCTTGCTAGATCGGTGTACTATCTAGTTCATACTGCAAGTAGCTAGATAGTCAAAATCTCACATAAAACAAAATCTCACATAAAAGCACACAATAAATCTCAAGAAAAGTTAGTCAAAATCGGTGGTGCTGGGCTCCGGGGAGTACAGGGGAAATCGCAAAGTGAAAATCGAACATAAGACAGAATCTCACCGTGTGTACACACCATAAGATACAAAAGGCAAGGACTAATGCCTCCATCCTGCAAGTAGGGGCCGCAATAATAGCAGAGGATGGCCAGATAGTGAGTACTTCTGATTTAAAAGATGGGATAGAGCACATAGCCTTCATTTCTACTCTTTCTCTAATGATTTTAAAAGTGAATAAGAACAGTACCTGTTGCACTTCTGCTATTATAAACACCAGCGCAGTTTGATAACTCACCCATTCACTAATGAACTTAGGGGGTCATTCCGAGTTGTTCGCTCGCAAGCTGCTTTTAGCAGCTTTGCACACGCTAAGCCGCCGCCTACTGGGAGTGAATCTTAGCTTATCAAAATTGCGAACGAAAGATTAGCAATATTGCGAAAATACTTCTCTGTGCAGTTTCTGAGTAGCTCGAGACTTACTCTGCCAGTGCGATCAGTTCAGTGCTTGTCGTTCCTGGTTTGACGTCACAAACACACCCAGCGTTCGCCCAGACACTCCTCCGTTTCTCCAGCCACTCCCGCGTTTTTCCCAGAAACGGTAGCGTTTTTTCACACACTCCCATAAAACGGCCAGTTTCTGCCCAGAAACACCCACTTCCTGTCAATCACATTACGAACACCAGAACGAAGAAAAAACCTCGTAATGCCGTGAGTAAAATTCCTAACTGCATAGCAAATTTACTTGGCGCAGTTGCACTGCGGACATTGCGCATGCGCAGTAGCGACTAATCGCTCCATTGCGAAAAAAAAATAACGAGCTAACAACTCGGAATGACCCCCTTAAGGTTTACCTTTAATATGGATGGCAGATCTAGCATTTATTTTTCACATGTGCTGCTCTGCAAGAATAAGGTTTCCAGCAAATCATTCCAGAGGGGAAGAAGTCTTACCTGGCATCGCGAGGCAGTAATCAACGGTGTCCGTAACTGAATGGAATAGTTGGGCTTGGGAGGCTTTCTTCAGTTGGTAAAGAAATCCACTTAGAGCAACCAAATTGAGTTTGTCTGCAGCGCCTTCAAATAGCCTGAAAGCAAATTAAAACATGGCTTAATTGTATTTATTGTAGACATAATTTCATGTTTTATTATTTTATCACTATACTATATGAATGAAGATACTCTAAGCATATGTTGAAGCCAAGCAAATAACGTTTCTTACTTGTCTGCTTGTGTGGAAAGGGTGCAGACAGCTTTAGCAGCATTACTTGAACTCATCAGGCTATTTCCACGGAAGTCGAATACACGGCCCTTGCTGCCCTCTTTGATGAGTTCATGGATTGGGACTGGCTGGATGAATGGACTCTTGCCAAGTGAGCCCTCTTGTTCTGTGGTCTGTTCTTGCGAAGGGTCAGTGGAGAGGCCCTGTGGGCCTACGGACAGCTGCTGGGACTGAGTAATAGCCAGTGGTAACTGGGATGTCCCATCGCTGAAGTGTGTGTGTTCCAAGGTGCTTATATATTCACACACCCTTAGGAGGGTAGGAGATAAGAGACAATGATATGTCAACTATTGCAGTACTTCAGAGAGCTCTATCATGTAGCTGTATGCTGTAATCCGATCGAACTACGCATTACTAGACAGTTTTTGTGGCACATGAGTGTACTACAGTGGTTCTCAAACTGTGTGCCGTGGCACCCTGGGGTGCCTCAGGACACTTGCACGGGTGCCCTGGGTTGGTTGTCCGGCACCAATTTAAATTATTTATGGTCAACGCACTGCTGGTGGCTTCCATTAATAAAATACTGTATGTGGACAAACAGAAGTGAATCATGCCCCTCACGACATAACTGAACCCAAGGATGACATACAGGTTGAGTATCCCTTATCCAAAATGCTCGGGACCAGAAGTATTTTGGATATGGGATTTTTCCGTATTTTGGAATAATTGCATACTATAATGAGATATCATGGTGATGGGACCTAAATCTAAGCACAGAATGTATTTATGTTTCATATACACCTTATACACACAGCCTGAAGGTCATTTTAGCCAATATTTTTTTATAACTTTGTACATTAAATTAAGTGTGTGTACATTCACACAATTCATTTATGTTTCATATACACCTTATACACACAGCCTGAAGGTCATTTAATACAATATTTTTAATAACTTTGTGTATTAAACAAAATTTGTGTACATTGAGTCATCAAAAAACAAAAGGTTTCACTATCTCACTCTCACTCAAAAAAGTCCGTATTTCGGAATATTCCGTATTTCGGAATATTTGGATATGGGATACTCAACCTGTATAAACACAATGTACTTAATTTAAGATTTTTTTCTTGAATTTCTCAATTAGAAATTTTGGCCTAGGGGTGCTGAGAAAACAATTCTGATACTCTAGGGAGCCGTAATTCAGAAAAGTTTGGGAACCACTGGTGTACTACAAAGATTTCAATAAACTGTGAATCAAATTAAGCCGAGAACACGAACCATGATTGAGCATTTGAGACTTTGTTCTCCCATTACTGATAAACTGAAATATGCCAGAGCATTTGAACAAGAATAATACACAAAAATACTATGTCCTGTTCATTTTGCTGTGATTTTACATCCAATAAGAAAAAACCCCCAAAATGGTATAAAGCAACAACAGACTACAGTACTACTAACAAGTAATTCACATACAATACATACAAACCCAACAATTCAGTTCAGGACAATTTGCAGTCTCTACCTGAACACATGTGGCCAGCAGTCTTGGTTGTGACTTCCCATCTCCAATCCAACATTAAGAATTGCATCCATGCATAGGACATGGGCATTATGTAGACGATATCCTCCTAGTTTACCCATCTGTTCCAATTTTTGTTCCACTCTTTGTTTTACTGTGTAAACATAGTAATAAACCATAAACATCTGTATATGACAGGGAAAGGAATAGTGATTTCTGACATGTAACAGTGTGTCACAGTGAAGAACCCTGCAGAGTATAACTGTTAGGCATTAGGGGATAATGATATATTTGTAACTATACTGTAGAAGCAAGTTTTTGTATGGGGGGCAGCCAATACTAAAGCAGCAGACAGCTATTATAGAGTTACCTGCCATGGTGGCATTAGCCAACACTTCACCAATGCACTAGGATCAACAACACTTTCAACCTAGTACCCAGCTAAATGGACATATAAGGGCCAAAACACTGAGGAGGTAATGTATCAAATGATCTAAAATGTTCAGAAGTGGACAAGTGGAGAGGTTACCAGAACAACCAGTTTCTAACATGACCATAAATGTTGTATAATCATTTATTCAACCAGTATAACCCTAGCCCACGCCAACCAACTCCTCTTCCCATCCCCATGAACTTATACTAAAAAGAAATCCTTTAGTTCAGTTTTAGAGCTTTTTTTAGGTTCTGGCTATAATCTCGTCCTGGGTGGTTAACACTCTCTGTAAAGAAGAAATCGAGAAGAGTGCCAACCAGGTTATTCCTGTCAGTGGTACATATTCCACAAAGGACATGTCTTCTTAAAGAATATTTTTTTATGTTTAACTGTTAGTATGGCAGGTTACAGCAGAACACATAAATCTATAATAATATACCTTACCTGTTATTGTGTCACTATGTTCAGAATTGTCCTTGTCTTCTTTGTCCTCTTGCACACAAGAAGCTGCTGCCATTTGTGCCAAGGCTGATGCACAGTTTGCTGCTACCCCTTTAACCAAATTGCAAGATATAAGATATTGATTAATCCATGTGAGAAATCAAAGTATATAGAGCGGAGGATTTGGCGCTGAAGAGCGGCGACATGCAAAATAAGTAGTTATAGTAGACTTACCGTCGATAACTCTATTTCTCCGAAGTCCACAGTATCCACAGGATAACATTGGGATATAAGGTAGCGTCAGCAGAATGACACCAATCGATCAAAGCTTTCGGCCTCCCAGAATGCAACGCGCCAGTCTCCTATATCCCCGCCTCCTGGCTCAGGCAATTCAGTTATTTTCCAATGCTCAAGTCAGGAGCACCATAGAGAGCCCTAATCAGGTGAGAAGAACACATACACACACTCACACACAAGAGGGACGAGGTTAGTAAGTGTAAAGATCAGGTGTGTCAGGGTGGGATCCCTGTGGATACTGTGGACTCCAGAGAAATAGAGTTATCAACGGTAAATCTACCATAACTACTTCTTTCTCCTGTTGGGTCCACAGATTAGCCACAGGATAACACTGGGATGTCCCAAAGCAATATTAGTAGAGGGGACGCTCCTGATTGGACAGGAGTATCCTTTGCCCGAATGCAGCGTCCTGAGAGGCAAAGGTATCAAAGGCATAATGTCTAAGGAATGTGTTAATGGAAGACCGTGTGGCATATCTTTCAGCTGCGGCACCACGTTGTGCTGCCCGTGAATGACCTGCATTACGAGTAGAATGAGCAGAGACATTAGCCGGAATAGGGAGATCAGCTTGAGAGTATGCTTCTGAAGCAGTCATCTGAAGCCATCTCACCAGTGTCTGCTTGACAGCAGGCCATCCTCTCTTGTGAAATCCGTAGAGAACGAAGAGTGTGTCTGTCTGTCTGATGGCACTGGTACGATCAACGTAGATACTTAACACACGGGCAACGTTCAATGATGCATCTCCTGCAGAGAAGTCTGGTCCCTGAAAATCCGGAACAATCTCTTCACGGAGGTGTAATTTATCACCTTAGATCACCTTAGGAAGATAACCAGATCTAGTTCAGAGAACTGCTCTAACTGGATGAAATATCAGAAAAGGAGGGCAACGTGATAATGCCCCTTAATCTGGGACTCTTCTAGCTGAGGCAATTGCCAGTAGAAATAAAACTTTTGCTGTCAACCATTTCAAATATACTTTATTCAGTGGTTCAAATGGGGCAACTTGAAACGCCCTAAGGACTATTTCTAGTTCCGAACAAAAGAAGGCTGAATGTGAAGCATTCCTTGAAAATAAAAAGTGCGAACATCCTGTAGGTAGTAATTTTCCTTTTGGAACCATACAGTTAGTGCAGGCACTTGTACTTTTAAGGAAGACACATGTAGTCCTTTATCCATTCCTGCTTGAAGGAATGCTAGAACGCTTGAAACTCTGAAAGACCTCGGGTCATAATTTCTGGCAGTGCACCACTGAATATTAGCATGCCATAACCGGTAATCAATGCGAGCCAAGGATGGTTTCCTTGCCCTAAGCATTGTTTAAATTACCTGTGAAAATCCTTTTGCTTTCAAGATGGTTGTCTCATAAGCCACGCCGTCAAAGACAGCCAATCCAGGACCCTGAGACAGTATATCTGGACGTTGAGGCAGTAGAAACGGAATATCCCCGGACAGCCGCTGCAGATCTGTGTACCAATATCTTCTGGGCCCTTTCTTTGTTTGATTTTCCAAATCACCCTGGGCAACAGGTAATTGGCCCCATGAAACACCCATCTCACTGATACAGCATCCAAGAATATAGCTTTGAGATCCTTTGTCCTTGACCTGTACGCGGGAACTTTGTTGTTCTGACGAGAAGCCATGAGGTCTACGGCAGCCCCCACTTGTCTACTAGAATCTGGAAGGACCATTTGATAACATTAATGGCATGCGGACTGAGAAAATCCGCTTCCCATTTTTGGACTCCCGAAACGAACACTGCGCACAAGACTGGGTGATGAAGTTCTACCCACCTTAACGTGCTGCTTACTTCCTTCATTGCCTTTTGACTGCGAGTTCCTCCTTGATGACTGAGGTAGCTACTGCCGTCGCATTGTCCCAGGGAATCTGAATCGGTATTCCTTGAAGTATGTCGTGCCTGAGTGAATGCCAAACATATGGCCCAAAAGTTCCAATATACTTATTGACAGGCAACTTTCTTCCTTGGTCCACTGCCCCTGGAAGCAACACTGTTCTGACACTGCTCCCCAGCCCTGAAGACTGGCATCCATTGTCAGAATCTCCCACTCGGAGATCCAAAAGTTTTGCCCTTTGTCTAGATGGGATGTCTGTAGTCACCAGGATAATGACCTCCATACTTCTTGAGGAAGGACCATAGTCTGGGTTTTTATCGTCTGATGCAGTCCATTCCATCTGAAAAGCATCAAACGTTGAAGGGGCCTTGAGTGGAATTAAGCATATTCCACCATGTTGAATGTTGATACCATAGATCCCATCACTCGCATTGCTGTATGAATGGATACTCATCGACTGTGTAGTAGCTCCTGAATCCTTGTCTGTATTATGGATATTTTGTTCAGAAGTAGAAAAACTCTGAACCCTGGAATCCAATACAGCCCCCAGCTGCGTCAAGTGTTGTGACGGAACCAGGGAAGACTTCGCTCAATTTATGAGCCATACTTGGCTTTGTAAACAGGCTATTGTCATTTGTAGATGGCACTGGAGAATTTCCTGAGATTGAGTCAGGATTAACAGGCTATGGGAAAATCCTTATCCCCTGACGCCAGAGATAGACAGCCATCACCACCATAATTTTGGTGAACCTTCTTGGAACTGTAACCAGTCCAGATGGTAGGGCCTGAAACTGAAAATGTTGCCTGTGGATAGCAAACCTGAGACAGCACTGATGGGACAGTGCTATAGTTACATGTCGGTAAGCATCCTGGATATCTAGAGATACCATAAAATCCTCCAGCTCCAAGGCCAAGCCAGTGGAAGTTAAGTTTCCATATAAAACCAAGGCACCCAAATGTATTTGTTCAGAGTTTTGAGAGTGAGAATGGTCCGGTATGACCCATTCGGTTTCTGTACTAGAAAACAGGTTGGAATAGAAACCTTGTCCCTGCTAAGCAGGAAGAACCGGTACTATCACCCATGATTGTTACAGCCTCTGAACTGCGTCCCGTAAAGCCCTACAGAGGGTGTTTCTTGAAGGTAAACGCATCACCGTAAGATACCGCTTCTTGCACTCCGGCATCTGTAGTGGACTGCTGCCAGTTCTGTGCAAATAAAAGAAGCTGGCCTCCCACCCTGGGACCCCCAGGTGGAGGCCCGTGCCATCAGGCTGATGGTTTATCTTCTGGTTTGGAAGCAGACCTGCTGGTAGCCCAATGCTTTTTAGTCTTTCCAGATGTATCTGATTGGGACCGTTTGCCGTAACCCTATCCTTTCGCTTTTCCTTGGGTCTGAAAGGACTAAAAACCTGGAAATTTAGGTTTAGACTTGTAAACTAAAGGAAACTTCACTTTCTTAGAGTCTGCTTCAGACTTCAGAATATTGTTTTAATTCTTTACGAAAAAAAGAATATCTCCAGTAAAAGGCAAAAGACTCTAGTACCCTTTTGGACTCTGAGTCAGCCTTCCATGTTTGTAGCCAGACCGCTCTGCGTGCTGCTACTGCTGAGGCTGATGCTTGAGAAGCTCCTGTACCCATATCTTAAATATGTGCAATATGGGACTTTAGTTCTCTAGTATGCAATAAAAGATCATCTTCCAATGCATCAGCCTAGGCCGCCCTTTTCGCCATCCACGCTGTGGTCATGGCCGTCCTCACAACTGCCCCTTACAGGGAAAAACAGTTTTAAGAAAACCATGTATTTTCCTGTCCGTTACATCATTTACAGATGTTGAAGGCAGAGGTAATGTAGATTTAAGCACAAGTCGAATCCCGTTCATATTTACTTTGGGAGCAACCTCCCTATTCAAACAATCCCCAGCCTGAAGAGGATACTTCTTACTGGGTGTGACCCAATTCAGTCCCGACTGTTTTGGGACATATAAACACAGGTGCGTTGAATTTTAAGAAAGGCTCTGCTGCCTTCTCAAAGGATAGAATGTCTTTCATAGTATTAACTAGCTCAGATATACCCTACTGAGCTGGAACCTTCGTCCTCATCTCTGTATGCAAACCCAGAACGTGAGGAATCATCTCCGAAGTGTCACCTTCCGAAACATGTGTAGACTGTGAAGATGTTTCAGGTCTGTGTGATTTAATTACCACAGGCCTTTCAGTCTCTTTTTGTTGAAAGGCTGCAACTTGTGAACTGGATGTGTCATAATCCATGGGGAATGTTGCACGTAATAGGGAAACCTATACCTGGTACTGGAGCTGGCACTATTCGCTAGCTACTGCATATTAGATAATGTTTGTGTAAATAATGCCCATGAAGGTTCTACCTGAACCTGAGCCTGCCTTGGCATGTTAAGGAGGCTTTGATAGAAGCTATAACAATTTGCACATAAACCATTTTGAACCAGATGTTGAGAGGTTAACCCTGCTTTGCATGACTGTAGGTACAGCTGCGGAGAGTGTATCCCCCTCACCCTTGCCTCTCTTTGACATGAAAAGCAAATCACACACCTGACTGGTGTTAACTGAAATCACTTTAATGCTTGCTAAAGTGAGATACAATCTGACCTCTCCCTGCTTTGCACCAGCATTGAGGCTCAGATATACGAGAAAGCAAAACTGACAGCAGCCACACTAGCAATCAGTCACATTGTTATACATTAGTATACACTGGCAATATGAGCACGTATTCAACTACAGATATATTTCAGGTATGTAGAAAAAAACATATTACTGCATTACCTTATATAGGACTTTTAACGTATTCAGTCGCACAGACAAAAGAAACAGCAGTTAACGTTTACAAGACTCATATGCAATAGGCACTTATACAACTACTCGTATCCCAATGGTAGGTAGAGACTCAGTGCTGTATCACCTGCCTCAGGAGAGCGGGATACAGGGAGACTTAACCCCGCTTCCAGGAAAGATCAATACGCTAGCAAACACTGAGTGGATCCAGACGCTAATAGTGAACACAAACGCCCAAATGAACACATCCATTATCAATGAACACAGATGCCCAAGTGAACACAGACGCACCAGTGACACTGTCGCCTATGCTGCGACTGGGTTAGTTAGTATCTAGTGTCTCTAATGGAAGCGGGAAATCAGTTCATGACGGGAGACTCGGAGGAAACTGGTCATGAACCGGCAGGAGGGGCATCCAGGGGAGTGTCTTACTCCCCACTGCTGATTTCAACCCAAGGGATCGCAGCCTCATACTAACCCCTGGAGCTTATGATCCCTGAGGCCTAGCGCTGGTGCACCTGAGGTGGCAGCAAAGTCAGCGACTGTTCGGTAGTCTCCATCCCGAAAACCGTGCGGCCGTGTCTCGTTTCTCCCCCGCTAAGCGGACTGACACCTTACTTTCTTCCCATGCTTCAGCCACAACCTGGTAACATCTGCTGGACTTACTAGTACATCCTACACAGACAAGTAGAATAGATAGATTTTCAGGTGCGCTATCAACAGCAGCCAGTGTAGTTAAGGTCAATTCCGTATATAGGAACAAAAAGGTATAGTAATACATACACGCTGGTTGCTTTATGAAAAAACAGAACGGCTTGTTCAATAATAAAATTATGACAAATGTATTGAATGACACACAATTAAAAAAATAATATATATATATCTCAAAAGCCCCTGAAGAAAACCACAGGAGTGTGGTTGAAACGGCAGTTGGGCCGCCGCTTGCTGTTACTATATTATGCTGTTGGACCAATAAAACCTGCATAAACGTGAGTGCTGTTTTTTTATCTTTTCATTTCTCCGTAGAAAGTGAGTGTGTTTGTTTATTACTATATGGAACTGGCACCACCTATATCAAATACTCTTTTGTTAGAGTGCTGTTTTCTTCCTGGACATATATCTCAAAAACAATATTGTAGAAACCCACACTGTCTCTGTGTTAGTAAAGTTATGTTGCCACAATTATAGATGAGTTGGCTGACTAGGACTTGAAAATAAATGTTCCTGTAGTAGGGATAAATAGTATACCAGATGAAGAATCTTTTAGACAATGTCCCATATGCACTGGATATGATGTTACTGGTAGGCCAATTGTGGATGGTGAAGTCTCTATAATCCTTAGCTTAGGAAAGATTCCTCTTTACCAGCGGGGATCCGATAGGAAGCTGGTTATACCAGAGAAACGCGTTGAGCCTACCACGCTGCCCACTGTGTCTGCCACTTGAATCCTTACTATATGCTGACAATAATTGGACCTTTCTTCACTTGAAAAAGGTAGACCAGCCGGCAAGGCCAAGGCGACGTCAGTGCATCCACTGCCCTCACCTGAGGGTCCCTGGTTTGTGAGCAATACCAAGAAACCTTCTTGTTGAGACGAGAAGCCATCGTGCCTATCTGTGGGCAGCCGCAACGGTCGATGATCTGGTGAAACACCTGATGGTAAAGCCCCCATTCTCCCGGGTGGCGATCGTGATGACTCAGGAAGTCCGCTTCCCAGTTGTCCCCTCCCGGAATGAAGATTGCTGACAGTGCTCTTGCATTTCCTTCTGCCCAGAGGAGTATTTTTGACACCTCTCGCATGCAGGACCTGCTTTTTCCCCATCCTTGCCGATTGATGTATGCCACTGCTGTGGCGTTGTCCCACTGTTCCTGGATTGCGTGATCCCTGAATAGATGAGAGGCCTGAAGCAAAGCATTGTAGATCGCCGAAGTTCCAGAATGTTGATCAGAAGGAGGGCTTCGTGGGCTGACCACCTGCCCTGGAACTGAGCCCCTTGGGTGACAGCTCCCCATCCTCTCAGACTTGTATCTGTCGTGAGGAGGATCCAATCCTGAATCCCGAAACTCCGGCCCTCCAGGAGATTGAAAGACTGCAGTCACCACAGGAGGGAAATCTTGGCCTGAGGTGACTGTTGTATCATTCGGTGCATCTGAAGATGTGAGCCGGACCACTTGCTCAGGAGATCCAACTGAAATGTTCTGGCATGGAACCTCCCTTATTGGATCGCCTCGTATGAGGCAACCATCTTCCCCAACAATCTTATGCAAAGATGGATGGATATTCGAACAGGTCAGAGAACCATGCAGACCATCTCCTGAAGTGTTCTCGCCTTGTACTCCGGGAGAAACACCTTCTGGGCCACAGTATCCAGTAACATCCCCAGGAACAGGAGCCGCTGAGTTGGCTTCAGGTGGGACTTCTGTAAATTGAGAATCCACCCATGGTGTGACAGAAGTTGGATAGTGCGGTCGATATGGAGCAATAAAAGCTCCCTGGATCTTGCTTTTATCAGGAGATCGTCCAGGTAAGGGTCAACATTGACCCCTGGACCTGGAGCTGGAACATCATTTCCACCATTACCTTTGTGAACACCCTCGGAGCTGTGGACAGGTAGAAGGGTAGTGCCTGGAACTGGTAGTGATCATCCAGTAGAGGAAACCTCAGATAAGCCTGATGAGGTGGCCAAATTGGAATATGAAGATTGGCGGAAGACCCAGGGAGACCATTAATTCCTGTTCTTCCAGGTCTGCAATCACTGCTCTCAAGGATTCCATTTTGAACTTGAAAACCTTTAGGTAAGGGTTCAAGGACTTTAGATTTAAAAATAGGTCTTACCGAACCGCCCCGGCTTCGGTACCACAAACAGCTTGGAGTAATAACTCTTTACCCGCTGTTGTATTGGTACTGGAACAATGATGTGGGACTGGATCAACTTCTGGATGGCCAGTTGCAACGTAACGTGCGTATCCCCCAAAGCTGGTAAGCTTGATTTGAATAATCGTTGGGGAGGAGCACCGTCGAAATTCCAGCTTGTAGCCCTGAGAAATGAGATCCTTGACCCAGGTATCCTGGCAGGAACCCTCCCAGACGCAGCTAAAGTGACGCAGTCGAGCCCCCACCTCGAGATCCCCTCACGGTGGGTGGGCACCGTCATGCTGAGGACTTTGTGGAAGCAGAACTGGTGCTCTGTTCCTGACAACCGGTGTTCGCAGGTCTTCTTGTCTTACCTCTGGTGCCTCTAGCCGCATTGGAGGCACTTCTGGCTCTAGAACGAAATCTGTTAGACCGAAAGGACTGAACAGACAGAGAAACGTGGATTTCCCCGCAGTATTCAACTCAACCCTGAAGAGCCATTCCCCAGAAAAGGGGTGAGTTTCAACTCTGTGTCCGCTATCCACTGACACAACCAAAAGGCCCTGCGCGCCGACAATGCCATGGCAGAGGTCCTAGTATTAATATTGCCCATCTCCTTGAGCGAATCACAGGACGCGGGCAGTATCCTGAATGTGCTTCAGGAGAGTCACCGTAGTGACCAGAGGCATAAACCCGAAG
Organism: Pseudophryne corroboree; assembly: GCF_028390025.1. NCBI lineage: Eukaryota > Metazoa > Chordata > Amphibia > Anura > Myobatrachidae > Pseudophryne > Pseudophryne corroboree. The sequence continues at coordinate 562,768,272 of NC_086447.1, read as the reverse complement.
AGGCCCTCCAGAATTTGAGTAGCCCACGTATGAATGGCATGGGTCATCCAGCAACCCGCTATGACCGGCCTTTGCAATACACCTGCTGCTGTGTAGATAGACTTTAGTGTAGTCTCTATTTTTCAGTCCCCAGGGTCTTTTATGATAAAGGAGCCTGAGGCCGGCAGCACCGCCTTTTTAGACAGTCGAGACTGATACGTCAATCCAAGGGGGTTCTTCCCAGAATTTCCTACCTTCAGGAGCAAATGGGAAAGTGTGCAAAAATCTTTTTGACACTTGATATTTTTTGTCTGGATTTTTCCAGGCTAACTTAAACAGGTCATCTAACTCTGCAGAATCAGGGAAAATAGGATTTTAATACCTACCGGTAAATCCTTTTCTCAAAGTCCGTAGATGATGCTGGGGACTCCAAAAGGACCAAGGGGTATAGACGGGATCCGCAGGAGACATGGGCACACTATAAGACTTTTATTGGGTGTGAACTGGCTCCTCCCTCTATGCCCCTCCTCCAGACCTCAGTTATAGGAACTGTGCCCAGGGGAGACGGACATTTCGAGAAAAGGATTTTTGTTAAACTAAGGGTGAGATACATACCAGCTCACACCACAAACACTGTATAACTGGATTAGCAGGAATACCAGATAACAGTATGAACGAAAAAACAGCAACAAGCTGAACATAACCGATACACAACCGTCGTGTAACCGAAAACAACAACCAACAATACAACTGCAAGTAACAGTACGCACTAGGATGCGTGCCCAGCATCCTCTATGGACTAGGAGAAAAGGATTTACCGGTAGGTATTAAAATCCTATTTTCTCTTACGTCCTAGAGGATGTTGGGGACTCCAAAAGGACCATGGGGTCAATACCAAAGCTCCAGACCGGGCGGGAGAGTGCGGACGACTCTGCAGCACCGATTGAGCAAACATGAGGTCCTTATCAGCCAGGGTATCAAACTTGTAGAACTTAGCAAAAGTGTTTGAACCCGACCACGTAGCTGCTCGGCAAAGTTGAAGTGCCGAGACCCCTCGGGCAGCCGCCCAAGATGAGCCCACCTTCCTGGTAGAATGGGCCTTTACTGACTTCGGCAACGGCAACCCAGCGGAAGAATGAGCGTGCTGAATCGTATTACAAATCCAGCGTGCAATAGTCTGCTTGGAAGCAGGATTTCCAATCTTGTTGGAAGCATACAGGACAAACAGAGCCTCCGTTTTCCTAACAAGAGCCGTTATGGCGACATCAATTTTTAAAGCTCTTACGACATCAAGAGATTTTGGCACCGCCACAGCATCCGTAGCCACAGGTACCACAATAGGTTGATTTATGTTAAACGAAGAAACCACCTTCGGCAGAAATTGTTCACAAGTCCTCAATTCCGCTCTATCCACATGAAAAATCAAATATGGGCTCTTGTGAAACAAAGCCGCCAATTCTGACACTCGTCTGGCAGACGCCAAGGCCAAAAGTATGACCACTTTCCAAGTGAGAAGCTTTAACTCAACCTTCGCAAAGGTTCAAACCAGTGAGACATAAGAAATTGTAACACCACTTCAAGATCCCACGGTGCCATGGGTGGCACAAACGGAGGATGGATATGCAGCACTCCCTTCACAAAAGTCTGAACTTCAGGAAGGGCGGCCAATTCTTTTTGAAAGAAAATAGATAAAGCCGAAATCTACACTTTAATGGAACCCAATTTCAGGCCTGCATCCACGCCTGCCTGCAAAAAATGGAGGAAACGACCCAAGTGAAACTCCTCCGCAGGAGCTGTTTTGTCTTCACACCACGACACATATTTTCTCCAAATACGGTGATAATGCTTCGCCGTGACCTCCTTTCTAGCCTTAAGGAGAGTGGGGATGACTTCCCCGGGAATACCTTTACGAGCTAGGATTTAGCGTTCAACCTCCCCGCCGTCAAACGCAGCCACGGTAAGTCCGGAAATACGCATGGCCCCTGCCCTCCGTGGCCAATCTGGAACGACGAGTACTGCCTGAACCCTTGTTCGTCTTATGATCCTGAACACTCTTGGAATGAGAGGAAGTGGAGGGAACACATACACCGACTGAAACACCCACGGAGTTACCAGGGCGTCCACTGCACTGGCTTGGGGGTCCCTTGACCTGGAACAATACCTCGGAAGCTTCTTGTTGAGGCGAGACGCCATCATGTCTATTTGAGGAATTTCCCAACGCCTTGTCACTTCTGCAAATACCTCTTGATGAAGGTCCCACTCTCCTAGATGGAGATCGTACTTGCTGAGGAATCCTGCTTCCCAGTTGTCCACGCCCGGAAGGAAGACTGCTGACAGAGCGCTCACGTGCTGTTCCGCCCAGTGGAGAACTCTTGTGGCCTCTGCCATTGCCGCTCTGCTCTTTGTTCCGCCCTGGCGGTTTACGTACGCCACCGCTGTTATGTTGTCCGACTGAATCAGGACAGTTAGACCTTGAAGAAGGTTTTTCGCTTGCAGAAGGCAGTTGTAAATGGCTCTTAACTCCAGAACATTTATGTGTAGACAAGATTCCTGGCTTGACCATTTTCCCTGGAAACTTCTTCCTTGTGTGACTGCACCCCAGCCTTGGAGACTTGCATCTGTGATCAGCAGGACCCAATCCTGGATTCCGAACCTGCGTCCCTCTAGAAGATGAGAACTTTGCAGCCGCCACAGGAGAGAATTTCTGGTCCTGGAAGATAGACTTATTTTCTGGTGCATGTGCAGGTGAGACCCGGACCATTTGTTCAGCAGGTCCCACTGAAACACCCGGGCATGAAACCTGCCAAACGGAATGGCTTCGTAAGCCGCAACCATCTTCCCTAGCACTCGAGTGCATTGATGAATCGACACTCTTGCCGGTTTCAGAATCACCTTGACCATGGTCTGGATTTCCAGAGCTTTTTCTGCCGGAAGAAACACTCTCTGTAGTTCCATGTCTAGGATCATGCCCAAGAAGGGCAGCCGAGTTGTCGGGATCAACTGAGACTTTGGCAAATTTAGAATCCAACCATGATGTTGCAGAACCGTCAGGGAAAGTTCCACATTTCTTAGCAACTGCTCTCTTGATCTCGCCTTTATCAGGAGATCGTCCAAGTACGGGATAATTGTGACACCCTGCTTGCGTAGGAGTACCATCATTTCCGCCATCACTTTGGTGAAGACCCTCGGGGCTGTGGAAAGCCCAAATGGCAAAGTCTGAAATTGGTAATGATAATCCTGCACTGCAAATCTCAGGAAGGCCTGATGAGGAGGATATATCGGGACGTGTAAGTAGGCATCTTATGTCGACTGACGCCATAAAAATCCCCCCCTTCTAGGCCAGGAGATCACAGCTTGAAGAGATTCCATCTTGAACTTGAAAGTTTTCAAGTACGGATTGAGGGATTTCTCCTGAAACTCCAGTTTGTACCCCTGGGACACTATGTCTAAGACCCAAGGATCTAGGCCCGATTGAAACCAGACCTGACTGAAGATTCGGAGACGGGTCCCCACCGGCACGGACTCCCGTAGGGGAGCCCCAGCGTCATGCGGTGGACTTGGCAGAGGCGGGGGAGGACTTTTGGTCCTGAGCGCCAGACACAGCAGGCGACCTTTTTCCCTTTCCTCTACCTTTTGAAGCGAGGAAGGACGAGCCCCTTCCTTTTTTTTATTTATTAGGCCGAAAGGACTGCATCTGATAATGGGGCGCCTTTTTCTGTTGTGCGGGAACATAAGGAAGAAAAGATGACTTACCCGCAGTAGCGGTAGACACCAGGTCAGCAAGGCCGTCACCAAACAAGACACTACCTTTAAAAGGGAGAGCTTCCATAGCTTTCTTGGAATCGGCATCAGCATTCCATTGATGAATCCACAGCGCCCTCCTGGCCGAGACCGCCATGGCAATGGCCCTTGATCCCAAGAGGCCAATATCCCTCGCCGCATCCTTTAGGTAAGCTGCAGCATCCCTGATATAACCAAGAGTCAAAAGAATGTTATCCTTATCAAGGGTATCCATGTCAGATGCCAAATTATCAGCCCACATAGCAATAGCACTACTCACCCACACCGACGCCACGGCAGGCCTGAGGAGTGCACCCGTAGTGACATAAATGGCCTTTAATGTCGTTTCCTGCTTGCGATCCGCAGGATCCTTGAGGGCAGCTGTGTCAGGAGACGGAAGCGCCACTTTTTTGGCCAGTCGGGACAGATCCTTGTCCACATTGGGAGACGACTCCCATTTCTCCCTGTCGTCAGAGGGGAAAGGATATGCCATAAAAATTCTCTTGGGAATCTGCCACCTTTTGTCAGGCGACTCCCAAGCCTTTTCACAAAGCGTTCAGTTCATGAGAGGGGGGAAACTTCACCTCAGGCTTTTTCCCTTTAAATAAACAAACCCTTGTATCTGGAACAGGAGGTTCCTCAGAGATATGTAAAACATCTTTAACAGCCACAATCATGTACTGAATACTCTTTACCAATTTTGGATGTAAAGTGGCTTCACTAAAGTCGACACTGGAATCAGAGTCTGTGTCGGTATCCGTATCTGCCATCTGGGTAAAGGAACGTTTCTGTGACCCTGAGGGGGCCTGTACCTGAGACAAGGCGTCCTCCATGGATTTTCTCCACGTTTGTGTCTGAGAATCAGATTTATCCAGCCTCTTAGATAATAACGCCACATTTGCATTCAGTGTACTCAACATATTCACCCAATCAGCAGTCGGCTGAGCCGACAGAGCCACTCCCAAATCCTTCTCTGCGCCCCCAGTAACTTCCTCCGGGGAGGAGCACTCAGCCTCAGACATGTCGACACACGGTACCGACACACACACACTGGCAAAAGGGGACAGACCCACAGGGAAGCCTGTAGAGAGAACACAGAGGGAGTACGCCAGCTCACACCCCAGCGCCCATATACTATTAAAAACAATAATATATGATAATTTGCGCTGTATTATATAGCACCAATTGACTGTGCCCCCCCCCCCCATTTTGCTCCCAGTACTTGTAAGGAGAGTGGAGGTCCGGGCCAGCGTCTCTGCATGCACTGTGAAGAGATAAAATGGCGCTCGTAAGCTGTGCGGCTAAGCCCCGCCCCTTCCCGATGCGCTGTAGTCCCGCTTAAATTTAAATTATTATACTGGCGGGGGTCTCATATATAGTGCCCAGGCACCTAATATGCGTTTTGCCAGTTAAACAACCTCAGTAACTTGCTGCCCAGGGCGCTCCTCCCCAGCGCCCTGCACCCTGTGAGTGCCGTTGGTGTGTGTGTGGGAGCATAGAGCGCAGCAATACCGCTGCGCTGTACCTCCGTTACTGAAGTCTTCTGCCGTCACTGAAGTATTCTGCCTTCTGCATACTCACCCGGCTTCTTTCTTCTGGCTTCTGTGAGGGGGGTGACGGCGCGGCTCTGGGAACAAGCAGCTAGGCGCACTAAGTGATCGAACCTTCTGGAGCCAATGGTGTCCAGTAGCCTAAGAAGCAGAGCCCTTAACTCAGCAGAAGTAGGTCTGACTTCTCTCCCCTCAGTCCCACGAAGCAGAGAGCCTGTAGCCAGCAGGTCTCTCTGAAAATAAAAAACCTAACAAAGGGGGTAATTCTAAGTTGATCGCAGCAGGATTTTTGTTAGCAATTGGGCAAAACCATGTGCACTGCAGGGGAGGCAGATATAACATGTGCAGAGAGAGTTAGATTTCACAGGACACAGCTTGTGTACAATAGCGGCTCTCCCCATTGCTACACCCTGTACCAGTTTTCCAGCGTTTCTTGAGTGTCAGGAGGAGCTGTGTAAGCCTGCTGCTGCTGCAGTAAGCAGAGGAAGGCGCCAAAACGCTGCTGTTCCCGCTCTGAGGTAGCTCCGCCCCCCCTCCCAAAGGCACTGGAGCTACAGAGTTTTTTATACTGGCAATGTCTCGTAAAGTTCTTAAAACATCACACAAGTGCTAGTTAAGCCACCGCTAGCCAGTTTACACAGGGGTCTATAGCCAGTCCCCCCCAGGAGGGTCCCGTATGCCTCCCCTGCGTGTCAGCCGCTCCTTGAACCCGGGGAACCCCCTAGCGGGGTCCCTGGTTTGTACTCACCTTCAGGCTAGTGTGAGGGGTGTACGGCGTGCTGCGATTGCGACAGCTACGGTGCAGTGCCCCGCTGAACAAACAACCGGCAGCGGGGAAGCGACGGTGAGCGCCCCCCCCTTCCCCAACTCACATGGGGCAGGTAAGCTGTTGCCCAAACAGCATACCGAAAATAACAAAGATCTAAAACAAGGGGTGTGGCCTGGCCAGCAAACTGAGCAGAAGGGTTTTACAAGAGCTCCTGAAAACCCTTCCTATAGAGACCTCTAAAGCCGCTTATTTAGCCATAACACCGGCCTCTTATCACACTGTAGCCCTGCCTGGACCCACCTCATCGAGGGGTAGCGACTGCGGAGCCGGGGGACCCTTTTAAGGGTCACTGCAGGTTGCGGCCTACCCCTCTCTGTGAAGCCGGGGACTGGAGTAGTAATCCCCCCCTCCCAGATCCGACACTCGGCCGAGTGTTTTGCCCACACCAGGGAGCTAGAAGGCAGATACTGTATCTACCTGGAGCGGGAGACAGCGGGACACGAAGGAGACACAGACGGGACACGGAGACGGCAACCCCTCAGACCTGCACGTCAGTGAAGTGAAGACGGAGACGGAGGCCCTGGGTACCCGCGGTCCGGACGGAGGCGACGGCTGGTAAGCTTTGAATAGTTTGCTAGTCCCTCGCTATCCGGCGGCCCTGCGGCGCCCGAGACACCTCTCGCACTGCCACCCGCTAGCACCCAGATACTACAGCCCACGACGCAGGCCCAATTGGCAAGGCCTCGGCTCCCCACACGCACAGACCGGGGATTAAAGTTTTGAGGAGGCCCAGTCACGAGTTCCGGGACCGGAACGAGAATTCGGCAGGCCAAGGTGAAATCACCCTAATACTGGGCACATTTTATTAAGTTATCCACCAGCCTTTACCTGCACTGAACCCCCTGGAAATACCGGGTGGCTGTGGATATCGCCACCTGACACCCAGAGTTGCAGCCACAGCCTCCCTCCCCCAGAGGGTGAATATCAGCAGCACACAAAATACACAGAGTCTCCCTGGTTATCCCTGAACCTCTTCACGGAAGACCCTGACCGCCGGCTGGCCCGGGCTGGGAACCAGGAATCACGGGACCAGGAAAGAAGTAAACGCCCTATGGCCCTGCTCGACTCTCAAGTGCATATCGCTTGATTTTACAGGAGCACGCAGGCATACACCCGCCGCTAACCAATACAATATATAGGGTGCGAACTCCCCTATGAAGATGATGCCCTTCTAACAACATGACTGCCCCGCCGTCGCTTCCTGCCTGAATAACCACTCACCACGGTCATCCTCTCTTTACCTATATGATCTACTAATCCCTCCAGGGACATCTCGACATGCCTCCAAAGAAATCGAAGGGGTCTAAATCTGCTTCACAAGTGAATTTCTTTGGGTCCTCCTCCTCCGGTAAGAAGAAGACTCATACAACACTTTCCTCGCCGAATTTGGCTCAAACATCTCAAGCAACTTCATTAATATTAAGCAACACGGCCCATGCCGCACAAGCTGAGATGGACTCCTTAGATGGCCCGGTCACGCTACGATCAATCCACTCCCTGCTAGCCTCTTTCAAGTCAGACATTACATCTGAGCTTAGATCCAATATACAAGCCCTCCGCGCTGATATTTCTGAAATCGGTGACAGGACAGAGCATATCGAACACAAGATGGAGGAGCTAGTAACATCACATAATGACCTGATTTCTGCACATGACGCTCTCCTAGACGAGGTCGCTATCATCCGAGACAAAACTACAGATTTGGAGGACCGCTCACGTAGGAATAATATAAAGATAAGAGGCATTCCCGATGATGTTCAAAATGCTGACTTATATGGATACGCCACAGATCTTTTCCACAAATTGATACCTGACGTCCCACTACCTGACCTCCTGATTGACAGGATTCATAGACTCCCGAAGTCTAGACAAGCACCAGCTCAGGCCTCCCGGGACACACTTCTCAGGGTTCATTTTTTTCACACTAAGGAAAAGATTCTACGAGCAGCACTGCCCGCTTCAACTACGGCGACTTGCCTGGGCTCTCTCCAACTTTTCCAGGACCTGTCTCCAGCGACCATGGCCAAAAGGCGATCATTCTTCAACATTACATCAGCTTTACGTAAAGCTACGGTTCAATATAAGTGGGGTTTCCCCACTAAACTGATCGTGCTACGTAATGGCATAACCACCGTCATCAACACACCAGAGGAGGGAGCTAAAACTCTGGAAAAATGGGACATTCCTCTCGACATGCAGCCTGTCCCCCCAGCTACATCACCGAAACGGATTGCCCAAGACTGGACACTAGCCCCGGGCTGAGAAACACTTGGGAATACCCATATAACAACCATATGATAATTACTACTCAGGTTTTGTTTTTTCCCATGCAGGCTCATTAGTAGCTATATTTCATTATACTATAGCCAATACTTTGAGTCGGATGTTTCGATGTTTTTGTTTAAACTTAGATAGAAGTAGACCTGTCTATGCTTTAAATAGACAGCAAACGCCATTTCCTATAATCCTAGGATGACCTACACTTGTTTAGTTTTTTTTCTTTTATTTACCATATCCAGTATTGTGATTGATGATTATATGTTAAACATGTTCTGGTTTGGAGGCGACGGTGGGAAAAGTTGGCTGGTATGCCACCCACCCACACCTGTCCGTCACGATACCCTTGTGACGGGATATCTGGCTCCTTTATGGATGCCATTTCTGTTTTTTTTCCATGTTTTTTCTCTTGTTCTGTCCTCTACCCCCATATTCTTTTCTCTTCTGATGTTGACTATATTTTAATCTTACAGGACTGTGCCGATATGCATGAAAAATGGATGCATGAGTCACTGACGCTTTTAGCCATGCTATATATCACCCCCTCATACCCTCCCTCATGGCCACCTTTCTAAGTCTTAATGTTAAGGGGCTTAATTCACCTAATAAGAGGCGTCTGGCCCTAAAATACTTTACAGATCAAAAAGCAGATATAGTAGCTATACAAGAATCCCACTTCCCACTACACTCCCCCCCTCAGTTCTCCAATACCAACTACCCGGTTCACTATACCTCTTGCGGGCCGTTCAAGAGGAACGGTGTCGCCATCCTCTTCCATAAATCGTGCTCTTTCCAATTGGAAAATAAATGGGTAGATGGAAATGGTAGATACCTGATTCTAGTGGGGAAGTTACGAACCAAACATGTAACGTTGGTCTCCCTATATGCCCCTAATTCTAACCAACCCAGATTCCTGAAATCCTTCTTTCAAAAGCTATACAGTGTCAAGAAGGGAGCGGTTTTCCTGATGGGTGACTTTAACCTAGCCCCTGACCCCAATCTTGATAAATCCTCGAAACTCGACAAACAGTCCGCTAACGCAGCCAAAGCACTGGCTTCCTCCTTTTCACACCTACTAGCCGAATTTGACCTATATGATGCTTGGAGAATCAGGAACATAGGGGCCAGAGACTATACATTTTATTCGGCAGTGCACAGATCCTATTCTAGGATCGATTTGCTCCTGACGGATAAATGGACATTACAATCAATTCCCAATGTCAAAATACTGCCGATATCATGGTCAGACCACGCGCCATTACTTTGGACTTGGTCATACAAAACACATACCCCAGCACCACGCCCCTGGAGACTACGGGACTACATTTTGAAAGATGAGGACGGAGTCTCTATATTACGAGAGGCCTTGTCTTCCTATTTAGCCACAAACAGTCCCGCAGATACCTCCATCTCCAATCATTGGTGTGCTCTTAAAGCAGTCCTGCGAGGTGCAGCTATCCATGCTTCAGCTCATATAGCACGTCGAGACCGGGAAGTCCAGTTGGCATATGAGCTGGAGGTGACGACGCTAGAAACCAAACATAAACAATCCCCTACCGATGATGTCACCCTAACGTCTCTAACTGAAGCAAAGAAGAAACTAAACAGTCTTTACTTCTTACACGTACAAAGAGCTCTCTCTAACCTAAAGCAGAAATACTATACATTAGGCAATAGGGCGAGTAAATTATTGGCGCGGAAACTCAGAGGGAAAAATATTATCAATAGAATTAAATACTTGACAAACTCAGACGGACCGCCGTCACTGAACCCTAAAGACATTGCAAACCAATTTGCCTCCTATTATAGGAAGCTATATAACCTCAAACAGGACCCACTAACCCCGCAACCTTCCTTGCAGCTTATACGGTCTTTTCTAGACTCCATTAACCTACCTTCCATTTCCCCCGAGGATGCCTCCACACTTTGTACACCCTGGACTGAGAGAGAAATTCAGTCTTCCCTGAAAGCCCTTAAAAAAGACAAAGCCCCTGGGCCGGACGGGTTCATTAATCTCTTTTACATCACATTTCAAGACTCACTCTCCCCACTCCTCCTTAATCTGTACAATGATGCTTCCTCTAACCCTTTTCCTAGAGAAATGTTGGAAGCACGGGTGATAACGATTCTCAAACCAGGCAAGAACCCATCCATCTGCGCAAACTATAGACCCATAGCACTTTTGAACACAGATATAAAGATGTATGCCAAACTACTTGCAAATAGACTGAACCCGCTGATTCCCGCATTGGTTCAACAAGATCAAGCGGGCTTCACTATAGGACGCCAAGCCTCTGACAATACCAGGAGAGTCTTCTCCCTTCTAGAGGCCCGCTCCATGTCGAGGGAGCCCTTATTGTTGCTTTCACTAGATGCGGAGAAAGCTTTCGACAGGATTCACTGGGCATACATGTCAGAAGTTCTTGCCAGGTTTGGGTTCACGGGACAATTCTTACAGAACGTCCTACGCCTATATATGTACCCCTCAGCACACGTTTTTAGTAACGGGTTCCTATCCGATACTTTCCCCATCACCAACGGCACTCGCCAGGGATGCCCACTGTCACCATTAATTTTCATTTTAGCCATAGAACCCCTAGCAGAGAAAATTAGAGCGTCCACCCTAGTTAGCGGAGTCTACATAGGTCCCACACAACACAAGATTTGCCTGTTTGCAGATGACGTCTTGTTGTTCGTAACTAAACCTGAAATTTCCCTCCCAGCTATTCACGATATCTTGCAAGACTACTCCAAAATCTCCTACTATAAACTGAATACGGCTAAAACAGAGGCATTGGCATTTGATATTGAACCAATCCCACTCCAATCTCTACAATCTACATATCCCTACGCCTGGCAGGACTCTTCCATCCAATACCTTGGGATTAAGATTCCTTCCAGTTCTCATCCTACGGTGGAGTGTAACTACCTTCCTCTCTTGGCCCAATTCCGTACCCTCACCAAACAGTGGACGAACTACGAAATCTCATGGCTGGGGCGCCTTTCATCAATTAAAATGATGCTCCTCCCTAAAATCCTTTACCTCTTTAGAGCCATACCTTACTTAGTACCGCTTACTCTCCTTAACAAATTTTATGCTGTCATGTCTACTTTTATATGGAAGGGCAAAAAACCCAGGATAGCTAGAAACCGTCTCTTTAGATCCAAAAATAAGGGGGGTCTTGCATTTCCTAACCTTGAGCTATATCAGCATGCATGTTTACTTGATCAGATAAAGGACTGGCTCCAGACTGACCCCATAAAACCATGGGTGAATATAGAAAGTAATATGTGCACAGGATTCCCTCTCCCAGATTTAATCTGGGTCAAACCATCTCATAGACCCCCGTCTACCAAACTTATAAGGAGTATAGCTAACTCTCTTAAGGTCTGGGACAGACTAGTTAACAACCTGGACGACTGCCCGCTTCCCTCTACGCACTTATCCATTTTAGCAATTTCCAAAATACTCCCAGACCTACCAATACGGAACTGGCAGGAGTTAGGGGTTAGACAGATCAAAGATTTGTATGATAAATCAGAGCTGAAAACCTTTCAACAACTACAAACCCAATATCTGATACCAACAAAGGATTTTTACAAGTACTTACGTATCAGACATTGGATTGGGGCAAATATGCCAAACCCTCTCATCCCACCAACCCCACCCCCATATATTTTAAGTAACCTTTCCTCCATACAGCACAAAGGTAGTATATCTCGGTGGTATGTTACACTCCTCTCCCCACTCAATGACAAGAAACTACATGTTCAAACACGGTGGGAGGCGGAGTTTAATATCTCTCTGACTGACCAAGATTGGGAAAATATTTTTATGAACATCTTTAAAATGTCTAGGTGCATCAACCACACTGAAATGATGTTCAAACTGATACATGGTCTATATCATACTCCTGATAGACTCCATAGGATCTGGCCAGATTCCTCTAAATTTTGTTGGAGGCAATGTGGATCAGAGGGCACTCTAACCCACATATTTTGGACATGCCCAGTTATCAGACCATTGTGGATAGAGATCTTTGGGCTAATTGAAAAGATCACAAAGGTTACCCTCCCCCTCCGCCCCGAAATTGTCTTTCTACAGTACTTTCCTCCTCATATACCCCCTGAATACTCTTATGTGATAGGCCATATTCTCATAGCTGCCAGGGCCGCAATTGCGCAGTATTGGAAAAGATCAGACCCCCCACGCTTATCCAAAATTGTAACGTCAATACAGCACAATTGTGAAATGGAAACTATGAGCATTAAATATTCTCTAGCTCCCCAATCTCCTCTACTGAAATGGTTACCGTGGTTAGAGTATTACTCATATGGCTCTACCCCCCGGAACGCCTTGGCGGGCAATAGATGATGCATAACCCATTTTTCCCAATTTTTATTTTATTTACTTTTATATTTAAGTTTACATACTGTTTAACCAAAATACAAAGAAATATGCGCAGCCCTCCTACAGGGTCCCTGAACGACCGATGGTCAACATCCCCCCTATTTTGCACTATACTCTTTACCTATCTCTTCTCTTACTCATTTTCCGCACTTCTTCTTTACTTCCAACTCTTAAGATCTTAATTTAAGTATTAATACTACTTTACAAATACATAGAATGATTATCGGACATGCAGCTACAGTATCATTGCTTTATTTTTGTTTACATAACGTTATGTATGTCCTGTAATGTAAAAAATTCTCTAATAAAAATTTCTTCAGTAAAAAAAAAAAAAAGATCTAAAACAATCTGAAGAAAACTCTCTGGAGCTGCAGAGATGTGCATCCTTTCCTGGGGACACTTTTTTCTAAACTGCCTGTGGGAGGGGGCATAGAGGGGAGGAGCCAGCACAACCAGTGAAGAAATTTAAAGTACACCGGCTCCTTTGGACCCAGTCTATACCACATCGTACTAAGGTGGTCATTCCGAGTTGATCGCTAGCTGCATTCGTTCACTGTGCAGCGATGAGGGGAAAAAAACGGCACTTCTGCGCATGCATATGCAGAGCAATGCGCATGCGCGTCGTACTATTACAAAGAATGATGTAGTTTCACACAAGGACTAGCGAAGCTTTTCAGTCCCACTGCTGGCTGCAGAGTGATTGACATGAAGTGGGCGTTTCTGGGTGTCAACTGACCGTTTTCAGGGAGTGTTTGGAAAAACGCAGGCGTGCCAGGAGAAACGTGGCTGGACAAACGCAGGGCGTGTTTGTGACGTCAAAACAGGAACTGAAGTAATCGCAAGCGCTGAGTAGGTATTGAGCTACTCTAAAACTGCACAAAAAAAAATTTGCAGCCGCTCCGCGATCCTTTCGTTCGCATTTCTGCTAAGCTAAAACACACTCCCAGTGGGAGGCGGCATAGCGTTTGCGCGGCTGCTAAAAACTGCTAGCGAGCGATCAACTCGGAATGACCACCTAAGTCTCCCCAATATCCCTTATGGATGTTAGAGAAACATTGTTAGTATAAGTGTCTAACTCTTTGCAGGACTGATTTATCCCTCACAGAGCTTCTAATGGAAAATGTCTAGCACACCAGGCAAACACTACTCCAGTTACTCACTTACACTACACTTCACCTAACATCAGTGGGTTCCCAGAGGGATCCCGGCAGCCAGAATACTGATGCACAATCCCGACAACTCGGAATGGCAACACCGGAGGTTTACGTTTAGGCTGCGGGGGGGGGGGGGGGGGGAAGGGTTAGGGTGCGGCCATGGGGAGTTACATTTAGGCACCCTCAGGAATAGTGAAGGTTAGGCTGCTGGGAGGAGGAGTTAGGTTTAGGCACCACCAGTGAGGATTAGGCTGCAGAGGAGAGGGAGGGTTAGGGGGCCAGTGGGGAAGTTAAGTATACTTGCCCTGCCCTGTCAGGATTCTGAGCATTGGGATACCACGGTTTTCTGATCGTCTAAATCCCGACCGCCGGGATTTCAAGCCCAACCCTTCCAAGCATTTTAGGAGCAAACCACTCAGATTACAATGTAAAGATAATTTATAAAAAATGGAATGAATATAAGGAATAATAAGAATTTACTTACCGATAATTCTATTTCTCATAGTCCGTAGTGGATGCTGGGGACTCCGTAAGGACCATGGGGAATAGCGGCTCCGCAGGAGACTGGGCACATCTAAAGAAAGCTTTAGGACTAACTGGTGTGCACTGGCTACTCCCCCTATGACCCTCCTCCAAGCCTCAGTTAGGATTACTGTGCCCGGACGAGCGTACACAATAAGGAAGGATTTTGAATCCCGGGTAAGACTCATACCAGCCACACCAATCACACCGTATAACCTGTGATCTGAACCCAGTTAACAGTATGATAACAGAGGAACCTCTGAAAGATGGCTCACAACATTAATAACCCGATTTTTGTAACAATAACTATGTACAAGTATTGCAGACAATCCGCACTTGGGATGGGCGCCCAGCATCCACTACGGACTATGAGAAATAGAATTATCGGTAAGTAAATTCTTATTTTCTCTAACGTCCTAAGTGGATGCTGGGGACTCCGTAAGGACCATGGGGATTATACCAAAGCTCCCAAACGGGCGGGAGAGTGCGGATGACTCTGCAGCACCAAATGAGAGAACTCCAGGTCCTCCTCAGCCAGGATATTAATTTTGTAGAATTTTACAAACGTATTTGCTCCTGACCAAGTAGCTGCTCGGCAAAGTTGTAAAGCCGAGACCCCTTGGGCAGCCGCCCAAGATGAGCCCACCGTCCTTGTGGAGTGGGCATTTACAGATTTTTGGTTGTGGCAGGCCTGCCACAGAATGTGCAAGCTGAATTGTACTACAAATCCAACGAGCAATAGTCTGCTTAGAAGCAGGAGCACCCAGCTTGTTGGGTGCACACAGGATAAACAGCGAGTCAGATTTCCTGACTCCAGCCGTCCTGGAAACATATATTTTCAGGGCACTGACAACGTCTAGCAACTTGGAGGCCTCCAAGTCCCTAGTAGCCGCAGGCACCACCAATAGGTTGGTTCAGGTGAGACGCTGAAACCACCTTGGGGAGAAACTGAGGACGAGTCCTCAATTCCGCCCTGTCCGAATGGAAAATCAGATAAGGGCTTTTTCAGGATAAAGCCGCCAATTCTGACACGCGCCTGGCCCAGGCCAGGGCCAACAGCATGACCACTTTCCATGTGAGATATTTTAACTCCACAGATTTAAGTGGTTCAAACCAATGTAACTTTTGGAACCCAAAACTACATTGAGATCCCAAAGTGCCACTGGAGGCACAAAAGGAGGCTGTATATGCAGTACCCCTTTTACAAACGTCTGAACTTCAGGGACTGAAGCTAGTTCTTTTTGGAAGAAAATTGACAGGGCCGCAAATTTGAACCTTAATGGACCCCAATTTCAGGCCCATAGACACTCCTGTTTGCAGGAAATGTAGGAATCGACCCAGTTGAATTTCCTCCGTCGGGCCTTACTGGCCTCGCACCACGCAACATATTTTCGCCAATTGCGGTGATAATGTTTTTGCGGTTACAACCTTCCTGGCTTTGATCAGGATAGGGATGACTTCATCCGGAAAGCCTTTTTTCCTTCAGGATCCGGCGTTCAACCGCCATGCCGTCAAACGCAGCCGCGGTAAGTCTTGGAACAGACAGGGTCCTTGCTGGAGCAGGTCCCTTCTTAGAGGTAGAGGCCACGGATCCTCCGTGAGCATCTCTTGAAGTTCCGGTTACCAAGTCCTTCTTGGCCAATCCGGAGCCACGAATATAGTGCTTTCTCCTCTCCATCTTATCAATCTCAGTACCTTGGGTATGAGGCAGAGGAGGGAACACATACACTGACTGGTACACCCACGGTGTTACCAGAGCGTCTACAACTATTGCCTGAGGGTCTCTTGACCTGGCGCAATACCTGTCGAGTTTTTTAATCATGTGGACGACTTCTGGGTGAAGTCCCCACTCTCCCGGGTGGAGGTCGTGCTGAGGAAGTCTGCTTCCCAGTTGTCCACTCCCGGAATGAATACTGTTGACAGTGCTATCACATGATTTTCCGCCCAGCGAAGAATCCCTGCAGCTTCTGCCATTGCCCTCCTGCTTCTTGTGCCACCCTGTCTGTTTACGTGGGTGACTGCCATGATGTTGTTCGACTGGATCAACACCGGCTGACCTTGAAGCAGAGGTCTTGCTAAGCTTAGAGCATTGTAAATGGCCCTTAGCTTCAGGATATTTATGTGAAGTGATGTATCCAGGCTTGACCCTAAGCCCTGGATATTCCTTCCCTGTGTGACTGCTCCCCAGCCTCGCAGGCTGGCATCCGTGGTCACCAGGACCCAGTCCTGAATGCCGAATCTGCGGCCCTCTAGAAGATGAGCACTCTGCAACCACCACATGATGGATACCCTTGTCCTTGGTGACAGGGTTATCCGCTGATGCATCTGAAAATGCGACCCGGACCATTTGTCCAGTAGGTTCCACTGGAAAGTTCTTGCGTGGAATCTAACGAATGGGATTGCTTCGTAGGAAGCCACCATTTTTACCCAGAACCCTTGTGCATTGATGCACTGAGACTTGGTTCGGTTTTAGGAGGTTCCTGACTAGCTCGGATAACTCCCTGGTTTTCTCTTCCGGGAGAAACACCTTTTTTCTGGACTGTGTCCAGGAACATCCCTAGGAAACAGAAGACAAGTCGTCGGAACCAGCTGCGATTTTGGAATATTGAGAATCCAATCGTGCTGCCGCAACACTACCTGAGATAGTGCTACACCGACTTCCAACTGTTCCCTGGATCTTACCCTTATCAGGGAATCGTCCAAGTAAGGGATAACTAAAATTCCCTTCCTTCGAAGGGATATCATTTCGGCCATTACCTTTGTAAAGACCCGGGGTGCCGTGGACCATCCCTACGGCAGCGTCTGAACTGATAGTGACAGTTCTGTACCATAACCTGAGGTACCCTTGGTGAGAAGGGTAAACTTTTACATGAAGGTAAGCATCCTTGATGTCCCTTTCTTCCAGGTTCGCAATCACTGCTCTGAGTGACTCAATCTTGAATTTGAACCTCTGTATGTAAGTGTTCAAAGATTTTAGATTTTAGATTTAGAATCGGTTTCACCGGGCCGTCTGGCTTCGGTACCACAATAGTGTGGAATAATACCCCGTTCCCTGTTGCAGGAGGGGTACCTTGATTATCACCTGCTGGGTGAATGGCTTCCAAAACTGCCTCCCTGTCAGAGGGAGACGTCGGTAAAGCCGACTTTTGGAAACGGCGAGGGGGAGACGTCTCGAATTTCAATACGTACCCTTGAGATGTTACCTGAAGGATCCAGGGGTCTACTTGCGAGTGAGCCCACTGCGCACTGAAATTCATTGAGAACGGGCCCCCACCGTGCCTGAGTTTGTAAGGCCCTAGCGTCATACTGAGGGCTTTTGCAGAGGCGGGAAAGGATTTCTGTTCCTGGGAACTGGGTAATCTCTTCAGCCTTTTTCCTCTCCCTCTGTCACGAGCAGAAAAGAGGAACCTTTTGTCCGCTTGCCAACAAAGGACTGCGCCTGATAATACGGCGTCTTATTTTGAGAGGCGACCTGGGGTACAAACGTGGATTTCCCAGTTGTTGCCGTGGCCACCAGGTCTAAAAGACCGACCCCAAATGTCCCCTTTTAAAGGCAATACTTCCAAATGCCGTTTGGAATCCGCATCACCTGACCATTTTACTGGTAGAATTGGACAACGCACTTATACTTGATGCCAGTCGGCAAATATTCCGCTGTGCATCATGCATATATAGAAATGCATCTTTTAAATGCTCTATAGGCAATAATATACTATCCTTATCTAGGATATCAATATTTCCAGTCAGGGAATCCGACCATGCCAACCCAGCACTGCACCTCCAGGCTGAGGCGATTGCTGGTCGCAGTATAACACCAGTATGTGTGTAAATACATTTTTGGATACCCTCCTGCTTTCTATCAGCAGGATCCTTAAGGGCGGCCATCTCATGAGAAGGTAGAGCCCTTGTTCTTACAAGCGTGTGAGCGCCTTATCCCCCCTAGGGGGTGTTTCCCAACGCACCCTAACCTCTGGCGGGAAAGGGTATACATATCATCACACACCTCATTTTATTTTTCAGATTCAGGAAAACTACAGGTAGTTTTTTCCTCACCATAATACCCCTTTTTGGTGGTACTCGTATTATCAGAAATGTATAAAACATTTTTCATTGTCTCAATCATGTAACGTGTGGCCCTACTGGAAATCACGGTTGTCTCTTCACCGTCGACACAGGAGTCAGTATCCGTGTCGGCGTCTGTATCTGCCATCTGAGGTAACGGGCGCTTTAGAGCCCGACGGCCTATGAGACGTCTGGACAGGCACAAGCTGAGTAGTCGGCTGTCTCATGTCAACCACTGTTTTTTTATATAGAGCTGACACTGTCACGTAATTTTCAACAGTACATCCACTCAGGTGTCGACCCCCTAGGTGGTGACATCACTGTTACAGACACTCTGCTCCGTCTCATCATTTTTCTCCTCATACATGTCGACACAAACGTACCGACACACAGCACACACACAGGGAATGCTCTGATAGAGGACAGGACCCCACTAGCCCTTTGGGGAGACAGAGGGAGAGTATGCCAGCACACACCAGAGCGCTATATATATATACAGGGATAACCTTATATAAGTGTTTTTCCCCTTATAGCTGCTGTATGTTTTAATACTGCGCCTAATTAGTGTCCCCCTCTCTTTTTATTTAACCCTTTCTGTAGTGCAGGGAAGAGCCAGGGAGCTTCCCTCCAACTGAGCTGTGAGGGAAAATGGCGCCAGTGTGCTGAGGAGATAGGCTCCGCCCCCTTTTCGGCGGCCTTATCACCCGTTTTTCTGTATATTCTGGCAGGGGTTAAATGCATCCATATAGCCCAGGAGCTATATGTGATACATTTTTTGCCATGTAAGGTATTTTTATCGTGTTTTATTGCGTCTCAGGGCGCCCCCCCCCAGCGCCCTGCACCCTCAGTGACCGGAGTATGAAGTGTGCTGAGAGCAATGGCGCACAGCTGCAGTGCTGTGCGCTACCTTATTGAAGACAGGAACGTCTTCTGCCGCCGATTTTTCCGGACCTCTTCGCTCTTCTGGCTCTGTAAGGGGGCCGGCGGCGCGGCTCCGGGACCCATCCAGGCTGAACCTGTGATCGTCCCTCTGGAGCTAATGTCCAGTAGCCAAGAAGCCCAATCCACTCTGCACGCAGGTGAGTTCGCTTCTTCTCCCCTTAGTCCCTCGATGCAGTGAGCCTGTTGCCAGCAGGTCTCACTGAAAATAACAAACCTAAACTAAAACTTTCACTAAGAAGCTCAGGAGAGCCCCTAGTGTGCACCCTTCTCGTCGGGCACAGAAATCTAACTGAGGCTTGGAGGAGGGTCATAGGGGGAGGAGCCAGTGCACACCAGTTAGTCCTAAAGCTTTCTTTAGATGTGCCCAGTCTCCTGCGGAGCCGCTATTCCCCATGGTCCTTACGGAGTCCCCAGCATCCACTTAGGACGTTAGAGAAATTGGAGATAATGAATGTAGAAAAATGGCATCACATAGAGGCTGCATCTGCTGCAGCCCTTAGAAGCCAAATAAGCAGCAGTAACAAAAGCAGAAGTGGTTTCCCATTGGAAGCGCTCTCTCTGCTGTGGGAGAAAACGCCTCTCCCTGGGATTACCTCTACAGTATTACTTGGGAATAGCATAAAGCTCTTCAAATGGGAAGCCCCTGCGTATTCACATTGTGGAGGACTTGGTGCTCACAGGTGAGTGGCAGATAGATCAATAAATCTCTTCTAATTACATTCTATATATTTTGACTTTCTATAAGATATTATAAAATATAGTATTAAAACAGTAGAAGCTCTATATTTTAATATCAATTTTAAACACTGTACATGCACATGCAGCTTTCCATACCAAGGGCACAGCTCAGACGGGCAGCCTTTCTAAGGCCATCTAGACTCATGCAGATCGAGTCTCTTTCTTTCTGATTCTGCTCTTTCACTCCCTCTGCACCCAGGATAAATGACAATCCTTTGGAGCTTCCTGCCATCCTTCCAGTAAGTGGAGTTGACAAGGTGTCTATCAAATTTTTCCAACATCCAATAAGAATAAAGCGTGCAAAAGCAACACCTGTGCATGAAAAGAAGACAGGTTCACATAGGACATAAGTTATAGTTTCCCCCTTAGAAAGCTTCTCTAGGCACACAGTCAACACATTTCCAAGAACAGAGGTATTTTGCAAAGTTCTACTCATCAACCTACTGTATGCAATGTACAGTCCGTGCTATAGTTTTCTGAAAGATTATAATTTTCAAAGTCTGTTAAGGATGGCTAAGGTTTCCTAACCAGTATCATTCTAATGCTAATACTTTTGGAAAGGAAAGAGGAGAGGCAGTGCACAAAATGTAATGTGTCATGCCTCAGAAATGAAATGAAAGCCTATGGGGTCTATTCAATTCTAGCTGGAACTGCCGTCTAGTCGGAAAGACGGCAGTTTCCGACTTTAGGTAGACTCATGATTCGACCTATTCAATGGGGCTGCCGTTTTTCCGACTTGTCGGAAAACGTGGATCGGTGGATTAGCTACGGATCCACGTGTTTTGTCGGATTTACGGCAAATCAGACAGGTTTTTAGTCCGTTTTCGACAATGTCAATCCGACTTAAAAAAAAGTTAAATTGATATTGTGGAAAATGGGCAAAACCTCTCGGATTTGGCCTCAAATTGAATACTGAGAGCTGTCTGATCCTTTCCGTCGGAAAGGATCCAACATCAATTGGATACACCTGTATGTGGGAAAAGGGAACGATCTGTGCATTCCAACATATGGGCTTGATAAATTACGACACTGTCATCAAGTCTGAAGAGCAAGGGATTTCTTGGATGAAGACAAGTCCCAAGGAGGAATAGATACTGTATTATACATTATGCCTGTGGCAAACAAAATAATTTGGAGTTAAAGAGCCAGACAGTCAATTCTAGGAGTAAGCAGGATTTTTAAGGAGTCACAGGAAAAGTGCACCCACCAATATATAAGGCTTCTAGAAGTTTTATATACATATATACATACATATATATATATATATATATATATATATAGTATACATAACTGCTGTGGAATGTAAACAGCCCTGTATCATGCAAATATCTAGAGCCCTCGCTTCTGGCCAAAATATAATATTATATCTACAGTAAATTTTACACACACACATATTATATATATAAAATTTAGTTTGGTGCAGTAATTACACACACACACATATGGTATGCAGTTAGCATACTGCGCGTCGGGATCCCAGTGGCGGTATTGTGACAGCCGGGATCCAGACAAGTGGTTACTGCATACCATATGTGTGTCTGTGTTTGCATGTGTGATTACTGCACCACACTAATTTTTAGCAGGAATTAACCAGGGAGTTAATCCAGAGGGTGTACTTTTTCTTCAACATCAGGTTCAGGTTGAAAAACTCTGCAAGAAAAATGCACTATTGGCGGTTAAACCCATTGATTCTGCAGTGAGTTTCCTCATGTTAACCCCAGATTTTCTGCACGGGGAAAAAGGTATTTAATTGAATAGCCTTCCTCTGTGCAATGTGGTAATTAGCCACAGGGTTTATTGAATATGCCCGTGAGTGGCCAAATTATCACCACCACAAGGTGATTTTATGTAAAATAGCTATTCCGCAGGTAATGCTGACCTAGGATGTCTGAATCTATATAAGATCGGAAAGGAGGAGGTACAGTATAAAATATGCTAATGAAATGTATCACTGATGAAATAATGGGTAAACATGATCAGATGGACTTCGAACATGGCGCTCACAGCAGCACATAGGATTTATCAATGAACAAATATCTTGGTAAATAAAACAACATTGATGGGATGTGGACATACCAGCCAGTGTTGTTGGATCCATAATTTTGTCAGGGGGAATGGGAGATTGTGTAGATGCTTGAAGCTGTCCACCAATAGCACTGCTCCCCAAGCCATCAAGATCTACAGTAAGTCAAGAAAATACAGTTAGGTCTTTGAACAAATATAGCATGCTATAAGAGCATTAACTAAGAGGACAGGTCTGATATTATTTTGAATTCGTTTATCAATTTTTATTTTGAATGAAATTGATATAATAAGGACAGTATAAAGATGCAGGTTAGGGATGCAGTGACGGGGACACCAGCCACTAGAAGGCACTTCCTGTGTGTTGTAACTACTCTCGCTGTCCTGATTGTCCATCTACAATAATTCATCACCGGGAAAGCAAAGTTTCAGGTACCCAAAAGGTCATATAGCGTACCGATTCATACCTTGCATACAACGGTAGACACAGAGTTATGCATACAGCATAGAGAACGGTAGTTAGGGAAGTTCCTCACAGTAAAAAAAAACAATTGGTGACACATGAAAACAAATGATTAAGATCCAAATTGCAACAGCCTGTCATTTCTGCTTTGTGCATGTTTCAATAAACCATTAGTTTGGACTTTCAATACATTAGCTTAATTGTTCAGCATACAAACTGGATAAGAACTGATAACTGCAACCATCACTATATTACTCACTAATCAGCATAGTAATGAGGGGTAAGCAGTGTCCCTCAGGGCTCCCCCAGAATCCAGACTCTCCAAGAATGTTCCTATCCAGGACTTGGTGATACAGCTCCTCCATCCAGGCCTGAGAGAAAACTATTAACGCTCCACTTGCCTGCACCTGTTTCATGAACTCTTTCTATTGAGAGAGAGAGAGAGAGAGAGAGAGAGAGAGAGAGGGGAAAAAGTCAAGTGATAAAGGTACAATAATAGATTTTATATATATATATATATATATATATATATATATATATATATATATATAAGCAATGTCCGGCACTCCAATATATACTTAATACACGCCCGGTGCCCTCACGGCCATATGCGGATGAAATAGAAAGTAGTAACATGCGGCACTCACAGCTTAGTAGAAACTGGTAAATAAACGGCCAGACTCCGTGAAGATAGATCAACGTTTCAATTTATAAAATTTTCGTCAGGATACAAACAAATACAAATGAACTCACCTTATATCCCCACCAGCGTGAACATTTCTCCCGCCCGCCGGAGCGCCAGCGCAGGACGCTGAGGCAGGGCGCTGTCAGATGACGTCGCGGCTAACAGCCGTTACGTGCACACCAAACCCATCACCATGGTGACAATCTAAACAAGGCAAAATGCTGCAGTCAATGGCGGTACTTAGAAATAAGACCTCCGTATAGTAATAAGATACAATCGCTTAAAAGCTTATTCCAATACTTCGACAAAAGTTAACATT
Source organism: Pseudophryne corroboree (assembly GCF_028390025.1). NCBI lineage: Eukaryota > Metazoa > Chordata > Amphibia > Anura > Myobatrachidae > Pseudophryne > Pseudophryne corroboree. Next base: position 562,744,539 of record NC_086447.1, on the reverse strand, counting down.
TCGGATATAACCACCATGTTCAACGTGACAGATTAAGGGGATCTGCTAAGAGAAACCCATAGATATTAGTAACACTGAGTCACAAAAAAAGGGGGAAAAAAACATTATAGTCACAAAATGAATCGGGGCAAATGTAACAATCATATGGTACAAAAAATATATATAAAAATGAAAAGAATGAAAAAAATTTATGAAAATTTTTATAACCAATATATATGAAAAAATTATATCTAATAAAAATAAAAAAACAATATGATGCAAACTAGCAGTACTTGACACCTAAAAGCAGGACAAGGGAAGAGTTTCGTTAAGGCCCCGTGGGGCCAAGACATCCAATTTGGATATCCATCTGGCCTCACATCTCAGCAGAGCAGCCCCTCTGTCGCCTCCTCGTAATGATAAAGGAATATGATCTATCATGCGGTACTTGATGCTGGCCACACTATGTTTAAATTCAGCAAAGTGTCTGGCCACTGGTTGTTCACTCATACCAGTGGACAGTGCCTGTCTAATAGCTGATCTGTGTGCCGTCATCCTCTCTTTGAACTTCCTGATAGTTTTACCTATATAGGAGAGTCCGCATGGGCATATGATCTGGTATACGACATAGGTGCTCTCACATGTTAAGCGATGCTGAATTTTAAGCTTTGTACCTAAATGAGGGTGACAAAAAGTGTCACCACTAATCAGATACTTACAAGTAGTACAGGGACACTTGTAGCATCCCAGTTTACCTGACGTTAAAAAGTTCTTTGGGGGTGGCTTCCCTTTACCTGTAATGTCAGTTTTGACCAGAATATCCCGCAAATTGCTGGATCTGGAGAAACATGGCATCAAATCTACTCCGCCCAACTTCAATTGATCATCTGACTTAATAAGATGCCAATGTTTTTTGGCAATTTTACATACAGTCTCAGAACGTGAATGGTACTGATTCACCCAAGGAAGTTTGGAATCCTGTGTTGTCCTAATCTTTTTGACTAATAGGTCTTTTCTATCCATGGCCAATACTTTTTCTTTATCAAGAAGTAGTTTACGTAATTGGTAACCCCTGGCTACAAATTTGGATATAAGGTCATCAATTTGAGCTGATGCTATAGATGCATTATCATTGATCCTTCTGATTCTGATCATCTGTGAGTATGGTAAGCCATATTTCAGGCTTCTGGGGTGACAGCTGTTCCAATGCAGGAATGTATTGCGGTCAGTTGGTTTAGTAAAGACCGTGGTTGAAATCCTACCTTCAAGGAGAGAGATTCTAACATCTAGGAAATCTATCACCTGTCTATCCATCTTAAAGGTAAATTTAACTGGACTGGCAGAGTTGTTATGAGTTTCCATGATCAATTTAAATTTTTCTTCCGTGCCCCTCCAAATCAACAAAAGATCATCTATGAATCTTGTATAAAATACAATATCCATAGCTATTTCTGGATCTCTGAAAAATAAATCATTCTCGACTGCAAACATGAAGATGTTAGCGTACGTCGGAGCAACTGCAGAACCCATCGCACACCCTTTGGTCTGTAAATAAAAATCACCATCAAAAAGAAAAATTTTTTTGGTGAGGATGAGTTCCAACAGTTGCCCCGCAATTTCAACATGTGCAGCATTTAAAGAGCTAAATTCCAGCAAGAATTTCTGTACCGCTTCTAAACCCTCTGTATGAGGAATGACAGTATATAAACTGCACACATCTGCAGTAATAAGCCAAACATCATTAGAAACAGTATCCAAATCAATCAATTTGTTGAGGAGTGCTGTGGTGTCCAACAAATAATTAGGTTGTGTCTGCACCAAAGGTTGCAGAATGGTATCAAGAAAAGTAGATATGGGCTGAAATAAAGAGCCCCGTGCCGCAATAATGGGCCTCCCCGGTGGAGGGTCGAGGCCCTTATGGATCTTGGGCAAACTGTAAAGTAACGGTACAATGGGAAACTCTGGAATAAGGACCTCAAAGCACTCCTCAGAGATGAGGGACGAATCTAGTGCAATCAACAACGTTTCTCTTAGGCATTTAGAAAAACCAATGGTAGGGTCTCCCCGGAGTTTTAAATAAACACCAGGTTCCACTAACTGACGTTGTAATTCAGATCTATAATCTTGAAGGTCCTGAAGCACTACCGCACCCCCCTTATCTGCAGGACGAATAACAAGATTGTCATTGCTTGATAAAGACTTCAAAGCTTTGAGTTCTTGTGGATTCAAATTGGGTCTCATGGGAGCTGGATCTTTCATGGTATTCACCACCTGCTGATCAATAACACGCATGAAAGTCTTGATGCTTGGATTATTAGTCAAGGGGTCAAAAGAAGATGGTTTTTTGAATTGAAGTATGCTGGACGGAATAGAACTTGTATCACTCCGGGTAGAATCAGGTTGTTTCTGTGAAAAAAACTCTTTTAATTTGAGCTTACGTTGAAGTTGGTGCTTCTCAATATTCCATCTCAGAGGATCAAAATCTTTAGACGGCACAAATGAAAAACCCTTTGAGAGGACACTTTTTTCACTGTCTGTGAGTTCTACACTAGACAAATTGAAAATTATTTGCTCTTGTTGGCTACGGGTGGCTTTTTTCCACGTTTGGCTGCGTCTGTATTGTCCGCCTCGTCGAGTAGGGCGTCTTTGCGGGCACCGGTGCGTGTTGTCACTCCTAAAGGGATGTTGGGACCTCTGCGACGATTGCGATTACGATTCCGGCGGGGTTCAGAGTCGCTGGCCGTACTGGTGTTTTCAGCGGAAGTTTCGCTATCAGAAATAGCTATGGATATTGTATTTTATACAAGATTCATAGATGATCTTTTGTTGATTTGGAGGGGCACGGAAGAAAAATTTAAATTGATCATGGAAACTCATAACAACTCTGCCAGTCCAGTTAAATTTACCTTTAAGATGGATAGACAGGTGATAGATTTCCTAGATGTTAGAATCTCTCTCCTTGAAGGTAGGATTTCAACCACGGTCTTTACTAAACCAACTGACCGCAATACATTCCTGCATTGGAACAGCTGTCACCCCAGAAGCCTGAAATATGGCTTACCATACTCACAGATGATCAGAATCAGAAGGTTTAATGATAATGCATCTATAGCATCAGCTCAAATTGATGACCTTATATCCAAATTTGTAGCCAGGGGTTACCAATTACGTAAACTACTTCTTGATAAAGAAAAAGTATTGGCCATGGATAGAAAAGACCTATTAGTCAAAAAGATTAGGACAACACAGGATTCCAAACTTCCTTGGGTGAATCAGTACCATTCACGTTCTGAGACTGTATGTAAAATTGCCAAAAAACATTGGCATCTTATTAAGTCAGATGATCAATTGAAGTTGGGCGGAGTAGATTTGATGCCATGTTTCTCCAGATCCAGCAATTTGCGGGATATTCTGGTCAAAACTGACATTACAGGTAAAGGGAAGCCACCCCCAAAGAACTTTTTAACGTCAGGTAAACTGGGATGCTACAAGTGTCCCTGTACTACTTGTAAGTATCTGATTAGTGGTGACACTTTTTGTCACCCTCATTTAGGTACAAAGCTTAAAATTCAGCATCGCTTAACATGTGAGAGCACCTATGTCGTATACCAGATCATATGCCCATGCGGACTCTCCTATATAGGTAAAACTATCAGGAAGTTCAAAGAGAGGATGACGGCACACAGATCAGCTATTAGACAGGCACTGTCCACTGGTATGAGTGAACAACCAGTGGCCAGACACTTTGCTGAATTTAAACATAGTGTGGCCAGCATCAAGTACCGCATGATAGATCATATTCCTTTATCATTACGAGGAGGCGACAGAGGGGCTGCTCTGCTGAGATGTGAGGCCAGATGGATATCCAAATTGGATGTCTTGGCCCCACGGGGCCTTAACGAAACTCTTCCCTTGTCCTGCTTTTAGGTGTCAAGTACTGCTAGTTTGCATCATATTGTTTTTTTATTTTTATTAGATATAATTTTTTCATATATATTGGTTATAAAAATTTTCATAAATTTTTTTCATTTTTTTCATTCTTTTCATTTTTATATATATTTTTTGTACCATATGATTGTTACATTTGCCCCGATTCATTTTGTGACTATAATGTTTTTTTCCCCCTTTTTTTGTGACTCAGTGTTACTAATATCTATGGGTTTCTCTTAGCAGATCCCCTTAATCTGTCACGTTGAACATGGTGGTTATATCCGAAATGTTAACTTTTGTCGAAGTATTGGAATAAGCTTTTAAGCGATTGTATCTTATTACTATACGGAGGTCTTATTTCTAAGTACCGCCATTGACTGCAGCATTTTGCCTTGTTTAGATTGTCACCATGGTGATGGGTTTGGTGTGCACGTAACGGCTGTTAGCCGCGACGTCATCTGACAGCGCCCTGCCTCAGCGTCCTGCGCTGGCGCTCCGGCGGGCGGGAGAAATGTTCACGCTGGTGGGGATATAAGGTGAGTTCATTTGTATTTGTTTGTATCCTGACGAAAATTTTATAAATTGAAACGTTGATCTATCTTCACGGAGTCTGGCCGTTTATTTACCAGTTTCTACTAAGCTGTGAGTGCCGCATGTTACTACTTTCTATATATATATATATATAAATATACACACACACACACACACACACACACACAGTATATATTTCTTTTTTATATAATAATAATAATAATAATAATAATATAATAACTATATAATAATAATAATATAATAGATTTCACTGAATCCTGATGCACAGATGTGTCCTCTTACAACATTGCTGCAAAACTTCCGCATGGGTGCATGTATTGGGCAACGCCTTGCCCAGCTAGGCTGTATACGCCTGCTACACGGTTTTACTCTACAGTGCAAGTGGACCACGGGTGCGAGCATATGCATGTACCCAATCTCCCGCAAGATGCCTGCCGTGGTGCATACGCATTGTGGCAAGGCTGCAAGATGACACATACAGATGTGTCCTCATACATCTTTGCTGCAGTCGCACCAAACAGACCCTCTTGGCATGCCAGGTTACTTGAGAATCTTCTATTATCGGGTGTCTTTATTGCCGCAAATGCTTCTTAGTCGCATTGCAACGTGCCAAGAAGACTGAGCTGATTAATTTGACATTTGAAACTGTATACCTGTGTGCAACGGAGTCTCTGAATCTCTATACGAAGTGCTACAATGTAGCAGCGCAACTTTATTCCAATACAAGTTCTGTTCTGTTCTGCTCAGGCAGGTGAAACCAAATCCACGACAAGAAGCCTCTTTTCCCATAATCGTAGCGGTTAAAACACACAGGTATGAGATTTTTCACGGATCCTCTGTGTTTTCACATAGTCTCCTCGTGCATCACAGATACATTTGCAACAAAAAAAAGACACCCGCTGTTAGAAGAGGTATCTTGTGCTGCATGGCATATTGAGGCTAGATGTATAAGGACACATCTGTAGTAAAAGTACCAGATTTATTCATGTATTAAAAGTTATTTTTATATTGCACCCATATTACGCAGTGCTTTACAGAAAATATTTCTGTCATTCACAACAGTCCCTGCCTCAGTGGAGATGATAACCTATATTCCCTATAACCACACATGCACACTACAGTTTGTTGGCAACCATATTAAGCAACCTGTATGTTTTTGGTGTGTGTGAATAAACCAGAGCACTCAGAGAACACCCACAGAACCACCAATGGAACAGAGAAACGTCACACAGATCTGCCATGACTCGGAATTGAACTCATGATCCCAGTGCTTTTAAGCAGTAATGCGAACTATAAGCTAGTATTTCTATATGCATAGCTATTTCACTTACTAGGGTCACTGGGGCCAGGGCAGTTTTTTTCCTGTAGTAGTCACTGTTGGAGAGCTTCAGGTTTAGCAGAAGAGCATAGTAAGATGCCACGTACAGACTATCCGCATTGAGCAGGGACTGGACACTTGCCACACTGTTATTTTGAAAGCCTGGTGAATGCATTACACCTTCAAAAGAATGCAAAAACAATTATTAAATTACATATATAAGGGATATTGGGGTATATGCAATTGCGGTCGAATTCCCGAAATTGTCGAAAAACTGGACTTTGAATATAATGGAGAGGCTTTGCGATGCGCTGTCTGACAGCTCAGACGCGCATAGCCAACCAGCAGAGTGCCAGGACGTTGCGCTCGCTGATTAGCTGAAGAGACCTTTCTGTGACAGTAGTCACAGGGGGTCTCTGCATTCGTGGAAAGGGGTCCCATGTGTAAACATGGAACCCCTTTCAGTCCGTTTGGTCCGGGTGTTCGTTTTTTTTTTTTGCCAAGTACGTGGATTATAACCTGGACACTGGATTGAGGTGAGTATAATTTTATTCACAGGTACACGTGGATTCTACTTGGACAAGTGGACAGAGGTCGGCGTGTGAACATAGGTAGTATGTGTGTGTCGACATGTGTGTAATAAAGTTTTACTATCACGGTGTGCGTGTCCTGTTTTTATTTGGGTATTTATTTTCCAGTAGAACTACAGGTACCAGCGGGCCCGTTTTTCTCCCGCATGCTGGTTCTCCAAGTACCAGCTTGCGGGGGAGGCTTGCTGGGACTTGTAGTACTACTGGAAAAAACAATATTCTTACACTTTTCTCAAGGCTATCAGCCCCCCATCCGCAGCCCTTGGATGGGGGGGGACAGCCTCGAGCTTCACCCCTAGCCCATGGGTGGCTGGGGGGGGGGACCCCTTGATTGAAGGGGTCCCCACTCCCCCAGGGTACCCCGGCCAGGGGTGACTAGTTGGATATTTAATGCCACGGCCGCAGGGCGCTGTATAAAAGTGACCCCCGCCTGTGGCATTATCTGTCCAGCTAGTGGAGCCCGACGCTGGTGTAAAAAATACGGGGGACCCCTACTCTTTTTGTCCCCCATATTTTTTGCACCAGCACCAGGCGCAGAGCCCGGTGCTGGTTTTAAAAATATGGGGGATCCCCTGTCATTTCCCCCCCCCCCCCCCCGGATTTTTAGAACCAGGACCGGCTCAAAGAGCCCGAGGCTGGTTATGCTTTGGAGGGGGGACCCCACGCCATTTTTTTTCCGGGTTTTTTACCGTTTCCCCCCGGTTTTTAAAAATCGGATCAAAATCCGTCAAATCGGCCGTTTTTCGACAGCGGGACTGTCGAATCCGTTTTTTATTGAATATGTTGAATTTCGGCACCCACTTGCCGGAATTCAACGGTCGAATTGTGTCGAATTAAAAAACGGCCGAAAAATTGCCGCGATTCGCCGCTAATTGCATATACCCCATTATATATATATATATATATATATATATATACATACATACATATACACACACACACACACTATATTTAGAGATGAGCGGATTCGGTTTTACTCGGTTCTCAAAACCGATTCTTATTGGCTATCCAAAACACGTGACATCCGTGAGCCAATAAGATTCGGTTTTGAGAACCGAGTAAAACCGAGTAAAACCGAATCCGCTCATCTCTAATATATATATATATATATATATATACAGGTTGAGTATCCCTTATCCAAAATGCTTGGGACCAGAGGTATTTTGGATATCAGATTTTTCCGTATTTTGGAATAATTGCATACCATAATGAGATATCATGGTGATGGGACCTAAATATAAGCACAGAATGCATTTATGTTACATATACACCTTATACACACAGCCTGAAGGTAATTTTAGACAATATTTTTTATAACTTTGTGCATTAAACAAAGTGTGTGTACATTCACACAATTCATTTATGTTTCATATACACCTTATATACACAGCTTAAAGGTCATTTAATACAATATTTTTAATAACTTTGTGTATTAAACAAAGTTTGTGTACATTGAGCCATCAAAAAACAAAGGTTTCACTATCTCTCTTTCACTCAAAAAAGTCCGTATTTCGGAATATTCCGTATTTCGGAATATTTGGATATGGGATACTCAACCTGTATATATATATATATATATATACACACACACACACACACACACACACACACACACACACAATGCAGAGAGCACCCAAATAAATTACATACATACTACTGTTCTTCTGATAGATAGGACATTTTTGTGTATGCAGAAAATCAGCAAGACAATGGAATTTTGTTACTAGTCTACTAGTGGATTAATTAGAATCCATGCCACACCGCAGTGAGGCAGTAATTCATGTAACAGGAGCCCAAACCAAGTACTGAGTACATATGCATGATTATACTTTTCAGAGGGCCGACGTTTCTGTATTTAAAATCCTTTTTTTTATTGATTTTATGTAATATTCTAGTTTTCTGAGATTTTGGATTTGGGGTTTTCTTAAACTGTAAGCCACAATCCTCAAAACTCTAACCAATAAAGGCTTGAAATATCTCACTTTGCATATGTAATGAGTCTATATAATATATTAGTTTCACCTTTTAAGTTGAATTACTGAAATAAATGAACTTTTGCACGATATTCTAATTTTCTGAGTTTCACCTGTATTGTTGGTATCTGTGAATGTTATTTGTAACACTTTTATAAATGAAAAACTTATTGCAAAGAGATTATTAATGCACAATTTACATATAGTATTGCATAAGAGGGCAGCTAATTGTTTAACAAATTACATGAAGGCATTCATTATTAAAAATTACCAGCTTGCATACTTGAACAAAATGTTGAAGCAAAATTCTGCAGTGTGGAATCAACTTCCTCCATTCTCTGCAGGGTCATAAGCCGTGGAATCAGACCTTCCAGCGATTGCACAAAGAGACGAGCACCGTGCTGATCTGCCTCCTGGTTTTTCAGTAGTTTTAAAGACAAAGCCGCAGTCCGTAATGATCTATGACCAGGACAGTCTCTGGGAGTCTGATCCTCATCTGCCAGAGAACAGTTATCAGACCCAATGTCAGAGACATCAGATCTACCTGAATCCTTTTCTGCAGCCATTGAATACTGATCGCAGGAATCAAATTCAGTCCTAGAAAGGTCTTGCTCATCAACACTAAAATTACTCTCACTATACCTGGAGCCATAAGATCTTGCCCTACTATCAACTGATAAAAAATTTGTTATGTCTGGATAAACCGTAATATGACTCCTTTGTACGACATCCGGTTGATCTACAACTTCTAACTCTGTATCTTTATTACGATTATCTTGGAGAGCTGGTGACTGTAAATTATTCCCTTGCCCATCCACATTGTCTTCTGGAGTAGTCTGCCCCAAATCTCCTTCTAACGTGGTCTGTCCCGTGTCCGTGGTCACACTAATGCTTATATCAGGGCTTTTCTCTGTCTGCAGCTCCCAAGGTGTGTGCTCTGAGGAAAGAATGCGCCTCTGCCACCTGAAGTCTGCCTCATTAATTTCCATGGACTCTCTGCTCGACTCCGCTCCATCCCTTAGTTCATCAAGACGTCGAAGAAGATGCTGGACCTGATCTTCCTTGAGACCTTTTCCTTGGCTCAGTTCATCTAAAGCTCCAAGCAAGGCACAAACACAGGACACTGATGCATAGCAAGCCTCAATGCCTCCTTTCATGCATGCCTCGGCCATCCCATCCATAATTCTACAACATAAAATAACAAAGTATAAATATTAATTGGCAAACGTTCATGGATACAACGCAAGTGGCTGAGCAAGATTATGAAGAATGACAGAAAACATAAATGACATGTAGAAAACATTTTCAAACCCTATTTGCAATATGCAATATTTGTCATTGTATACGTAACAGGTAATACTGCCTATTGCAGATAGTAAGGATACTAGAGGTCACCTTTCAGTTTCGTGTACTGTTTAAGATATTGAGGGAGATTTATCAAAGCTTGGAGATACTGTAAAGTGAAAAGAGATCAAGTACTAACCAATCAGCTCCTGTCATATTACAGGCTATGGGGCTTATACAGAGATGAACGGTATTGTCGCCACCGCGTGACAATATGCAAATACCGCAGGAGGCGTCTTGTGTGATCATCTGTGTGAACATCAGACTTTTGAGTAACCCTCAAGTTACCCAAGACATCTGGTGAAATCAAGCAGGCAGGGCCAGTAAAGCTGCATCTAAGGGTGCAGCCACTGGCTTCGGCATGCACAGAAAACAGGGCTGACACGTCCCCATTTTCTGGAACGCTGCCCCCCAAACACCAGTAGTAGGTCAATCATGCTGCGGCTTTTGAGACACTCTGAGCGACGCTGCAGATAAACACATAAAAAGTGCAGATTGTGTGTTCACCCTAAACCCTAAAAATTAAAATACTGTAGCATTCACTCAGTCCGTGTGTTTGAAAATGACAGTTAGGAGCTGATTGGATGGTACTTTATTTCTCTCCATTGTATCTCTCTCCAAGCTTTGATAAATCTACCCCATTGCAATATACTTCTAGATATGATATACTGGTAATTTAGACCAACTTATCAGACTGCTTTTTACGTCTTGCATGGAAAACATTCTATTCACTTTCATAATTTTTGTCCTATACATAATTACACAATACTGGTCAGATTAAATCAGATAGAGGGAATTACTAACAATGTTTCTATTGGTGAGGTACAGGATTTACAGAGTATATGTGCAGATTGCTTCATTATTGTAAAAAAAAAGTTTGTCCTCACTGGGTAAAGGGAAATGTATTGTAGAAGAAAACAAAAATGAAACAACTAAAGAGAGACCTTTTAAAGAGTGGAGACGTTGCCCTAGCAACTAATTTCTACCTATCATTTTACTGAATATACTTGATAAATGCTATATCGCAGCTGACTGGTTGCTCTGGGCATTTGTTTCCACTTGTCCACTCTTTAAAAGGTTTCATACATTTCTCAGAATATCAAAAACACTATTTAGAGATTGAATGGTATCCGGATGGTAGGTTGGCAGTCAATAGGTCGACCACTATTGGTTGACATTTGAAAAATGTCAACACAGTAAAAAAAAGGTCGACACAGACCATGTCGACACATGAAAAGGTCGACACGCCTTTTTTTTATACTTTTTTTTTCTTTGTAACTTTTTCATATTTTACCATCTACGAGGACAACGATTGGTAATTTGGTAATAGTAGGCGAGCCATGCTAGGGTACGCAGTGTACTAATTGGGGGTTCCTTGTCATGTTATGGGGAAAAAATAAAATAAAAATCATGTCGACATTTTCATGTGTTGACCCGTCCCGTGTCGACCTTTTCACTGTGTCTACCTTTTTCCCACATTGTCCATGCCCATGTCAACTAATAGTGGTCCACCTATTGACTGTCGACCTTATCAAGGTAGACCCTTTGATCCATAACCCGTTTGGATTAGGACTCCTTACTATGCTTCTTAGGGCTACTAACAACATTTTGCATATAATAAAATATTTGTAAGTGGATGTATTCATCTTTTTTTCTCTGGTTCTCTATGGAAATACTGGTCCTGTTTTATATTGCATAAAAACATATAAAAAAACAAACAAACTCATACTAACAACAGCTACAATCGTGTCTTGCTTTACCATTATTATATTTTAAGTTATTCAAGAAAATGGTGACATGCTTAAAAAAATAAAAATAAAAATGTAAACTTCTTGATTTTGCTGGGTCACATATTGTAAGTACCACCTCCCTGCTACCTATAGAGAGGCGAAGAAAAGGGATAATACAGTAAGTCTTTAGCTAGTAATCTCTCTAAGCTTAGTTCCTGGACACTGTACAAAGACAAAAACAAGTACATTTATTTCTTCTTTCTTACACAGCAAAAGAAAAAAACAGGTAATTGCACCGCTGTACATCACAATACAGTATACAGTAAGGGGTCCTTTGAACATTAGTCACTATTAGAAGTACACGTGTCCTCATACATCTTTGCTGCAGTCACGACAAACAGCCACTCTTGGCACGCCAGGTCACGTAAAAACCTTCTAGCATTGGACGTCTTTTCTGCTGAAAATGCATCCTATTCGCAATACAATGCAGCCAGGACGCACAAGGAGACTGTGCTGATCCATTTGCTATAGGACACATGTATATTGTGTGACTGAGTCTCTGAATCTGTTCACGAATTGCTACAATGTAGCAGTCGCAGCTTTTCTCCAATACAAGTTCTGTTCTGCTCTGTACATACAATATACAAGTGTCATAAATCTAATTAATCAGCACTGTCTCCTGGTGCTTCCTAGTCATATGGCATTGCGACTAAGACATTTAAACAAGCAACAAAACAAAACAAAAAAAAGACGCCCGACGTTAGCAGAGTTCCATGGGACCTGGCAGTTCACTATCGCCAGGCATCGCGAACTGCGTGTCTATTGAGGCTAGATGTATGAAAACACATAAGTATTTAACACAGACAAAGCCACTTTCTAAGTATTATTGTTATTACATTTTATTTATAGGGCGCCACAAGTGTTTCGCAGCGCCGTACAAAGGACAGTACAGGGAGACAAAACTTAGCATAACAGTAAATAACAAAAATGGAGTGTAGGTAACAAAGAGCACCACAATTCTCAAAACATAATACAGCTTAGATGTAAGTAGCGAAGGAGTAATCATTGTACTACTTGGGGCTGGCGGCCATAGATAGAGAGGGGCCATTTACCAGCAGGAGAAAAAGCAGGTAAAGATGGTCGCCGAGTGAAATGTGTCAAGAAGAGGGCTTAGACAAGAGGAAAGAGGGCCCTGCTCTGAAGAGCTAACAATCTAGTGGGGAGGGGCAACAGACAGATGACATGAGGTGCAAGCAAGCAGGTAGAAGCCTGATGGTGGTATGCGAGCAAAGCAGAGATGTCCAAGGCATGGGGCAGGGGGATGGAGGAGCAGCCTAAGGACTAGGTTATGCATTGGAGGGGTACGCTTTGATAAATAGGTGGGTTTTCAGTGCCCGTTTCAAGCTTTGCAAGGTCTGGGAGAGTCTAATGGAGCGGGGGAGCGCATTCCACTGAAGGGGTGCAGCACGGGCAAAATCCTGAACTCGTGCATGGGAAGCAGTGACCAAGGCAGAGGAGAGGCGACGGTCATCAGCCGACCGTAGTGGGCGGGAGGGAGTATGAAGGGAGAGGAGGTTGGAGATGTAGGGAGCAGTGGAATTAGAGATGGCCTTGTATGTGAGGGTGAGGAGTTTGAAGAGGATTCTGTAGGGGAATGGGAGCCAGTGTAGATTTTGTCAAAGGGGAGTGGCAGAAGTGGAGCGGCGGGAGAGGAAGATGAGCCTAGCTGCGGAGTTGAGGACAGATTGGAGGGGAGCGATGTGGGAGCAAGTGAGGCCAGTGAGGAGTAAGTAGAAACCCTTCAAATAATAGTAGCTCACCATAACCCCCTAAATATGTACATTTCAGTACAGAGCCCTGTGATATTGTGCAAAAGAGAGTGCAACAATTTGCTAAACATTAAAAGAATAAAACATCTGTTTTGATAAAGTCTAAGGATAGTGTACCACATTCATCTTATGATCTTTGTTACCGAGCTCTAGCACAATCACTACACTAAAAGTACAATAATCCTGTCAATATGCACAACATTGTTCTACACAAAACTGATAAATCATAGTATTTTTACCAAGCTAGGAAAACTTGTAAATGCCCAAATGAAACAAACTTGGTGTCTAATAATTAGTACATATATTGAGCAGGATTTACGACATAAACATATTGAACATGTCATGAAACAGAGTCAATAGACTGTATGAAGTAACGAGCAGAGGTTGAACTCACAACTTTAGAAGGTCCAGATGAGACTTCCTCTTTGATATGGACCGTTTTCTTGTTTCAGGTTCAGAAGTGCATGGCCCTGCAAGGTCGAAAAGTCTCTGAGGACTGCCGAGTATCTAGGAGTCAGAAGACAAGCAGGCTAGGATCATCCCTATGTGATTATTATGCTCATTAGGAGGCCAGCACAACTTTGCCAGAATGACAGAAGACTATAGTTAATATACCGGACAGTAAAGGCAGTGCATACAATAGGTGTGTTTTGTGTGAACATTTCCACTGGTTCTTTGCCTGAAAGCATCTCAATGCTAGGTCAACAATGTAATGTGAGAATGCCATGAACATAGATATTTACCCTGAAGTTCTGTTGTCACTTACAGTAATATGTATTATTAATATTAACACTCATTTAATCAGAGACTTAACTAGAGGCTGGCCAGGATGGCACCTGCCAGGGAGCTGGTCGAAGGTAAGGGCACCATCCTGGCCATAGACAACACTACAGCAGTACCCCCGGCCTAACAATCAATAGGACTCTTCTCAGAGAGGTCACAATGCCAGACAAGCCATGTCATGCCAAGCACTATAAATGATGCAGGTGGTACTCCCATCTGTTGCCCCACTCTCCCTCCTCCACCAGCCTGCATAGCGGTAACAGTCAGTCACCTGGAAAAAGTGACAGGACAAGAGTCAGGGCTGGAGCTACTGCAGGATTCACAGAAGCTGAAATCAGCAAGTTAGTAAAACAGAATATGGGGAGGGGTGGGGTGGGTGTTTATTATGGTATATCATTTGAATTGAAAGCACAATGGGGTATATTTACTAAGGTCCCGATTTTGCCCGAGAATACGTTTTTTCTTCAAAGTGTCATTTCGGGAATTTACTAAGCAAAAATCTCGGCAGTGATGAGGGCATTCGTAATATTTTGGAAGTCCTAGGAAAAAATCACGAATCAATACACCATCGGTCAAATACACCTGCAATTTGGTAGAAATCGGTAATTTACTAAAAAGTGCAAATCACAAACACTGCCGACAATAGCCAAACACTGCCGTGCTGAAATACAATTCGTGAAAAAGTGCTAAAAATAAACAGACCTGCTTTTTTTCCCCGTGTTTGGATAGGCATGCACGGATCCATGAGATCCGTGCATGTTTTTCAGTGGGAAGGGGTGTGAAAGTGTTAATTTTTATAAAAAAATAAATGTGTGGGGTCCCCCCTCCTAAGCCAAACCAGCCTCGGGCTCTTTGAGCCGGTCCTAGTTGCAAAAATATGGGAAAAAAATGTCAGGGGTTCCCCCATATTTAAGCAACCAGCACCGGGCTCTGCGCCTGGTCCTGGTTCCAAAAATACGGGGGACAAAAAGCGTAGGGGTCCCCCGTATTTCTGAAACCAGCACCGGGCTCCACTAGCCAGATACATAATGCCACAGCCGGGGGACACTTTTATATAGGTCCCGGCGGCCCTGGCATTACATAACCAACTAGTCACCCCTGGCCGGGGTACCCTGGAGGAGTGGGGACCCCTTCAATCAAGGGGTCCCCCCCCTCCAGCCACCCAAGGACCAGGGGTGAAGCCCGAGGCTGTCCACCCCATCCAAGGGCTGCGGATGGGAGGCTGATAGCCGGTTTGCCAAAAAATGAATATTGTTTTTAGTAGCAGTACAACAAGTCCCAGCAAGCCTCCCCCGCAAGCTGGTACTTGGAGAACCACAAGTACCAGCATGCGGAGGAAAACCGGGCCCGCTGGTACCTGTAGTACTACTACTAAAAAAATACCCCAATAAAAACATAAGACACACACCTTGAAAGTATAACTTTAATACATACTCCATATACACATACTTACCTATGTTCACACGAGGGTCGGTCCTCTTCTCCATGTAGAATCCATGGTGTACCTGTTGGAAAAATTATACTCACAAAATCCAGTGTAGAAGGCTCCTCTTTTAATCCATTTGTAATCCAGGTACTTTGCAAAATAACAAAACGGACACCCGACCTCGCACTGAAAGGGGTCAGCGGTGAGGTTACTTTCGGTCAACCGCTGACCACAAAGTTCCCACCATTGGTTACAATGGAGCGCATAGGCGCTACATTGTAACACTGCCGTGTGCTGCCTGTCATACAGTACAGGAGCACACAGCCAATCAGGAGGGTGCCACAATGTGGCGCTCCCTGATTGGCTGATGGAACCGTCTTAGACATAAGTCAGAGAGGGTTCCTGGCATTCGGGGAAAGGGGTCCCATGTGAAAACATGGGGCCCCTTTCAGTGCGAGGTCGGGTGTCCGTTTTCTTATTTTGCAAAGTACCTGGATTACAAATGGATTAAAAGAGGAGCCTTCTAACACTGGATTTTATGAGTATAATTTTTTCAACAGGTACACCATAGATTCTACATGGAGAAGAGGACCGACCCTCGTGTGAACATAGGTAAGTATGTGTATATGGAGGTGTGGATGTATGTATTAAAGTTATACTTTCAAGGTGTGTGTCTTATGTTTTTATTGGGGTATTTTTTTAGTAGTAGTACTACAGGTACCAGCGGGCCCGGTTTTCCTCAGCATGCTGGTACTTGTGGTTCTCCAAGTACCAGCTTGCGGGGGAGGCTTGCTGGGACTTGTAGTACTGCTACTAAAAACAATATTCATTTTTTGACAAAACGGCTATCAGCCTCCCATCCGCAGCCCTTGGATGGGGGGGGGGACAGCCTCGGGCTTCACCCCTGGTCCTTGGGTGGCTGGAGGGGGGGGACCCCTTGATTGAAGGGGTCCCCACTCCTCCAGGGTACCCCGGCCAGGGGTGACTAGTTGGTTATGTAATGCCAGGGCCGCCGGGACCTATATAAAAGTGTCCCCCGGCTGTGGCATTATGTATCTGGCTAGTGGAGCCCGGTGCTGGTTTCAGAAATACGGGGGGACCCCTACGCTTTTTGTCCCCCGTATTTTGGAACCAGGACCAGGCGCAGAGCCCGGTGCTGGTTGCTTAAATATGGGGGAACCCCTGACATTTTTTTCCCCATATTTTTGCAACCAGGACCGGCTCAAAGAGCCCGAGGCTGGTTTGGCTTAGGAGGGGGGACCCCACGCAATTTTTTTTGGATTTTAACACTGATTCCAACTTTTTAAAAGGTGCACAATGAAGCCCAGCATGGATCTCTCAGATCCGGCCGAGATTCATTGTATTAAAGTCGGCAGTGTTTTACAAGTCACTCACGTAAAACACTGCCTAAAAAAACGAATGACATCGACATCGGTAAATCCGACAATGCAGAATACGACAGCTTAGTAAATTAGCCGTAATAAATTCAAAAAGTTGCAACTTTACACTTTCGATGTCATTCGTGATTGAACTTTGACCTCAAACGGGAAAATACGAATTTTAGTAAATATAAATATACCCCAATGTGTCATAATGTGAATTGGAGGAACACACACTGTGACATATAGTGCGACATTCAATTGTTTATCGCTCCCAATCTCCCGTCCCGTCAATTGTTTCGCTGCAGCCCCTGAGTGTGTGAAAAGTAAGGAAAAATATAAGGCAATAAAAGTCAAAACTCATGGGAATACATATAAAGCCCTGCAGTGAGTGTTAACTCACCTTCCCGGTAAACTTCACTCTCCCCTTATCGGATTGTGACCGTCTCTTGCGAAACCTCAGTGCATGTGCCGGTCATCTTTACACAGCAGCCCCAACGGTTTTTGAATTAAAAATAAAAATGTTATTGTTCTTTTGTATGCACAGTTCCTGGCTGTCAAAGTAGACAGTCAGGGAGAGAGCTGTGGTGTACGGGCAACGACATCTGCAGCTGTCGAAATAGATAGCTGCAGGTGTCGAAATGGTCAGTGCCACTGACTGTTTATACATTGCCCTGCATATCGGTGTGCTATCTTTTATAGCACCTTGTTACTGAGCACTCAACAACGCTGCAATACATAGCGGAGTAGCGGTATCACAACTTCTCCCCCATAACGACAATTCATACATTTACTCCTCAGTGCAGAAACGTCTGGTGCACCCCTCCAATTGAATAATTATGCACTTGGAGGCATTTCATTTGTATAATGTGGCCAATAAAGATGTAATTTTTCAGGTGATTTCTGTAAAAAGCTCAAAAATGGATTTACTTATGTAGGACATGTATTTCGGGGTGCTATATAGAAGCTTACACACTTGCCAATGCAGGGCGGAGGGGGCAGAGGGAGCGGAGCGGGATGACATGCTGCATTTTTCAGCATTGCATAGCTAGGGGATCCGGTCTGAAGATCGACAGTGTCTAGGTCGACAATGTTTAGGTCGACCACTATAGGTCGACAGTCACTAGGTCGACAGGGTCAGAAGGTCGACATGTTCTAGGTTGACAGGTCAAAAGGTCGACATGAGTTTTTCAATTTTTATATCTTTTTTTTTCTTTTTCATACTTAACGATCCACGTGGACTACGAATGGAACGGTAATCTGTGCCGAGTGAAGCGAGGCACCTTGCCTGAAGCATGGCGAGCTTCGCTCGCCATGCGAGGGGATACAGTGCACTAATTGGGGTTCCCGGTCATGCTTCGAAGAAAACAACACCAAAAAAAAAAACTCATGTCGACCTTTGGACTTGTCGACCTAGAACATGTCGACCTTCTGACCCTGTCGACCTAGTGACTGTCGACCTATAGTGGTCGACCTAAATATTGTCGACCTAGACACTGTCGATCTAATCATCCACACCCATAGCTAGCAACGTCTTCTGTCAGCCATGCAGCAGGCCAACCAGAAGACATTGCTAATCGACAGCAGGGCGCGAATACACACTGCCCAACATGTGCCAATGTGATCAATATGTCGGTCCGATACACCAGATCATGCAACATATCGCCTAGTGTGTACCCAGCCTAACTGTAGGAGTGAGTCAGGCGATAGCGAAGAGCAACAGCCCCAGATGACAGATTTTGGGAGGGAGAGGTAGAGGATCCAGTCAATTAATTAAACAGAGTAAAATGTAGTTGTTGAATATGGATATGGAGGACATAAGCCTCAATTAAATCATCACTAGAAAAGTAATTTTTCGGATTATGGGGAGGCGGTAAGTCATTCAGTTTGCCACGGGTACCCAGACTTCTAGTTACGGCACTGGTGCCAGTATACAACACAGCCCTTTACACGCGGGTAAAAAAATAAGATTTTAAACCTACCGGTAAATCTATTTCTCCTAGTCCGTAGAGGATGCTGGGGACTCCGTAAGGACCATGGGGTATAGACGGGCTCCGCAGGAGATAGGGCACCTAAAAAGAACTTTGACTAAGGGTGTGCACTGGCTCCTCCCTCTATGCCCCTCCTCCAGACCTCAGTTAGAGAACTGTGCCCAGAGGAGATGGACAATACAAGGCAGGATTTAGCAATCCAAGGGCAAGATTCATACCAGCCCACACCAATCATACCATGTAACCTGGAACATACATAACCAGTTAACAGTATGAACAAACGACAGTAACGGTCCAAGACCTATTCCAACTGTAACATAACCCTTATGTAAGCAACAACTATATACAAGTCTTGCAGAGTTTCCGCACTGGGACGGGCGCCCAGCATCCTCTACGGACTAGGAGAAATAGATTTACCGGTAGGTTTAAAATCTTATTTTCTCTTACGTCCTAGAGGATGCTGGGGACTCCGTAAGGACCATGGGGTTTATACCAAAGCATACAATCGGGCGGGAGAGTGCGTATGACTCTGCAGCACCGACTCAGCAAACGCTAGGTCCTCATCAGCCAGGGTATCAAACTTGTAGAATTTAGCAAACGTGTTTGACCCCGACCAAGTCGCCGCTCGGCAAAGCTGTAATGCCGAGACGCCTCGGGCAGCTGCCCAGGAAGAGCCCACCTTCCTAGTGGAATGGGCTTTAACCGAATTTGGTACCGGCAATCCAGCGGTAGAATGAGCCTGCTGAATCGTATTACAGATCCAGCGAGCAATAGTCTGCTTCGAAGCAGGTGCGCCAATCTTATTAGCAGCATACAGGACAAACAGAGCCTCTGTTTTCCTAATATTAGCCGTTCTGGCTACATAAATCTTTAAGGCCCTGACTACATCCAGGGATCTGGAATCCTCCAGGTCACTTGTAGCCACAGGCACCACAATAGGTTGATTCATATGGAACGAAGAAACCACTTTAGGCAAAAATTGCAGACGTGTCCTCAATTCAGCTCGATCCACATGAAAAATCAAGTAGGGGCTCTTGTGTGACAAGGCCGCCAATTCAGACACTCGCCTTGCTGATGCCAAGGCCAACAGCATGACCACCTTCCAGGTAATAAATTTCAACTCAACCTTGTTAAGCGGTTCAAACCAGTGTGATTTTAGGAACTGCAACACCACGTTCAGGTCCCATGGTGCCACTGGAGGCACAAAAGGGGGCTGGATATGCAGCACTCCCTTTACAAACATCTGGACTTCTGGAAGAGAAGCCAATTCCTTCTGAAAGAAAATCGAGAGGGCCGAAATCTGTTCCTTAACAGAGCCTAATTTAAGGCCCATATCCACTCCTGTCTGTAGGAAGTGGAGAAAACGACCCAGATGAAAATCTTCCGTAGGTGCATTCTTGTTCTCACACCAAGACACATACTTTCGCCAGATACGGTGATAATGCTTAACCGTCACCTCCTTCCTAGCCTTCATTAAAGTAGGGATGACCTCTTCCGGAATCCCCTTTTTCGCTAGGATTCGGCGTTCGACCGCCATGCCGTCAAACGTAGCCGCGGTAAGTCTTGAAATACACAGGGCCCCTGTTGCAACAGGTCTTCCCTCAGAGGAAGAGGCCAGGGATCTCCTGTGAGCATCTCTTGTAGATCTGAGTACCAGGCCCTTCGAGACCAGTCTGGGACAACGAGTATTGTCTGTACGTTTCTTTGCCTTATGATCCTCAACACTTTTGTGATGAGAGGAAGAGGAGGAAACACGTAGACCGATTTGAACAGCCACGGTGTTATCAGAGCATCTACTGCCACTGCCTGAGGGTCCCGAGACCTGGCACAGTACCTCCGAAGCTTTTTGTTGAGGCGTGACGCCATCATGTCTATTTGAGGAGTTCCCCAAATACGTGTTATGTCTGCAAAGACTTCTTGATGAAGACCCCACTATCCTGGATGGAGATCGTGTCTGCTGAGGAAGTCTGCTTTCCAGTTGTCCACTCCTGGAATGAAGACAGCCGACAGAGCGCTTACATGATTTTCCGCCCAGCGAAGAATCCTTGTGGCTTCCGCCATCGCGACTCTGCTTCTTGTCCCGCCTTGGCGGTTCACATGAGCCACTGCTGTGACATTGTCTGATTGAATCAGAACCGGTAGGTTTCGAAGAGGACTCTCCGCTTGTCGAAGGCCGTTGTAAATGGCCCTGAGTTCCAACACATTGATGTGTAGACAGGACTCCTGGTCTGACCAAAGACCCTGAAAATTTTTTCCCTGTGTGACCGCTCCCCATCCTCGGAGGCTCGCGTCCGTGGTAACCAGGATCCAATCCTGAATTCCGAACTCGCGACCCTCCAGCAGGTGAGCACTTTGCAACCACCACAGGAGAAACACTCTGGCCCGTGGGGACAGAGTTACTTTCCGATGTAAGTGCAGATGGGACCCGGACCACTTGTCCAGAAGGTCCCATTGAAAAGTCCTTGCATGGAACCTTCCGAAGGGAATGGCCTCGTAGGCCGCCACCATTTTTCCCAGAACTCGCGTGCATTGGTGAACTGACACCCTTTTCGGTTTTAGCAGGTCTCTGATCATATTCTGGATGTCCTGGGCTTTCTCTATTGGGAGGAAGACCTTCATTTGTTCCGTATCCAGTATCATACCTAGGAACGGAAGTCGAGTTGTCGGAATCAACTGTGACTTTGGTAGATTTAGAATCCAACCGTGTTGCTGGAGCACTCGCAGAGAGAGCGCCACACTGCTCAGCAATTTCTCCCTTGATCTCGCTTTTATCAGATCGTCCAAGTATGGGATAATTGTGACTCCATGCTTGCGCAGGACCACCATCATTTCCGCCATTATCTTGGTGAAAATCCTCGGGGCCGTAGAAAGTCCAAACGGCAACGTCTGAAATTGGTAATGACAATCCTGTACAGCGAATCTCAGGTATTCCTGATGGGGGGCATAAATGGGGACATGAAGGTACGCATCCTTTATGTCCACAGACACCATAAACTCCCCCTCCTCCATGTTGGCTATTATCGCTCTGAGTGATTCCATTTTGAATTTGAATCTTTTTATGTACAGGTTTAGGGATTTCAGATTCAAAATAGGTCTGACCGAACCGTCCGGTTTCGGGACCACAAATAGGGTTGAGTAGTAACCTCTTCCCTGCTGGTGCTGGGGAACCTTGATTACCACTTGCTGTATACACAGCGTTTGAATTGCAGCTAACACTATATCCCTTTCCGATGTGGAAGCTGGTAGGGCCGATTTGAAAAAATAAGATTTTACTTACCGATAAATCTATTTCTCGGAGTCCGTAGTGGATGCTGGGGTTCCTGAAAGGACCATGGGGAATAGCGGCTCCGCAGGAGACAGGGCACAAAAAGTAAAGCTTTTCCGATCAGGTGGTGTGCACTGGCTCCTCCCCCTATGACCCTCCTCCAGACTCCAGTTAGGTACTGTGCCCGGACGAGCGTACACAATAAGGGAGGATTTTGAATCCCGGGTAAGACTCATACCAGCCACACCAATCACACCGTACAACTTGTGATCTAAACCCAGTTAACAGTATGATAACAGCGGAGCCTCTGAAAGATGGCTTCCTTCAACAATAACCCGAATTAGTTAACAATAACTATGTACAACTTATGCAGATAATCCGCACTTGGGATGGGCGCCCAGCATCCACTACGGACTCCGAGAAATAGATTTATCGGTAAGTAAAATCTTATTTTCTCTATCGTCCTAGTGGATGCTGGGGTTCCTGAAAGGACCATGGGGATTATACCAAAGCTCCCAAACGGGCGGGAGAGTGCGGATGACTCTGCAGCACCGAATGAGAGAACTCCAGGTCCTCCTTAGCCAGAGTATCAAATTTGTAAAATTTTACAAACGTGTTCTCCCCTGACCACGTAGCTGCTCGGCAAAGTTGTAATGCCGAGACCCCTCGGGCAGCCGCCCAAGATGAGCCCACCTTCCTTGTGGAGTGGGCCTTTACAGATTTAGGCTGTGGCAAGCCTGCCACAGAATGTGCAAGTTGGATTGTGCTACAGATCCAACGAGCAATCGTCTGTTTAGACGCAGGAGCACCCATCTTGTTGGGTGCATACAATATAAACAACGAGTCAGATTTTCTGACTCCAGCTGTCCTTGCAATATATATTTTTAATGCTCTGACAACGTCCAGTAACTTGGAGTCCTCCAAGTCACTTGTAGCCGCAGGCACTACAATAGGCTGGTTCAGATGAAATGCTGACACCACCTTAGGGAGAAAATGCGGACGAGTCCGCAGTTCTGCCCTGTCCGAATGGAAAATCAGATATGGGCTTTTGTAAGATAAAGCTGCCAATTCTGACACTCTCCTGGCAGAAGCCAGGGCTAGAAGCATGGTCACTTTCCATGTGAGATATTTCAAATCCACCTTTTTTAGTGGTTCAAACCAATGAGATTTTAGGAAGTCCAAAACCACATTTAGATCCCACGGTGCCACTGGAGGCACCACAGGAGGCTGTATATGCAGCACTCCCTTAACAAAGGTCTGGACTTCAGGGACTGAAGCCAATTCTTTTTGAAAGAAAATCGACAGGGCCGAAATTTGAACCTTAATAGATCCCAATTTGAGACCCATTGACAATCCTGATTGCAGGAAATGTAGGAATCGACCCAGTTGAAATTCCTCCGTCGGAGCACTCCGATCTTCGCACCACGCAACATATTTTCGCCAAATTCGGTGATAATGTTGCACGGTTACTTCCTTCCTTGCTTTAATCAAAGTAGGAATGACTTCTTCCGGCATGCCTCTTTCCTTTAGGATCCGGCGTTCAACCGCCATGCCGTCAAACGCAGCCGCGGTAAGTCTTGAAACAGACAGGGACCCTGCTGAAGCAAGTCCCTCCTTAGAGGTAGAGGCCACGGATCTTCCGTGATCATCTCTTGAAGTTCCGGGTACCAAGTCCTCCTTGGCCAATCCGGAACCACTAGTATCGTTCTTACGCCTCTTTGCCGTATAATTCTCAATACTTTTGGTATGAGAGGCAGAGGAGGAAACACATACACCGACTGGTACACCCAAGGCGTTACCAGCGCGTCCACAGCTATTGCCTGCGGATCTCTTGACCTGGCGCAATACCTGTCCAGTTTTTTGTTGAGGCGAGACGCCATCATGTCCACCATTGGTCTTTCCCAACGGGTTACCAGCATGTGGAAGACTTCTGGATGAAGTCCCCACTCTCCCGGGTGAAGATCGTGTCTGCTGAGGAAGTCTGCTTCCCAGTTGTCCACTCCCGGGATGAACACTGCTGACAGTGCTATCACATGATTCTCTGCCCAGCGAAGAATCCTTGCAGCTTCTGCCATTGCCCTCCTGCTTCTTGTGCCGCCCTGTCTGTTCACATGGGCGACTGCCGTGATGTTGTCCGACTGGATCAATACCGGTTTTCCCTGAAGCAGAGGTTCTGCCTGGTTTAGAGCATTGTATATTGCTCTTAGTTCCAGAATGTTTATGTGAAGAGACGTTTCCAGGCTCGTCCATACTCCCTGGAAGTTTCTTCCTTGTGTGACTGCTCCCCAGCCTCTCAGGCTGGCGTCCGTGGTCACCAGGATCCAATCCTGTATGCCGAATCTGCGGCCCTCCAATAGATGAGCACTCTGCAACCACCACAGAAGAGACACCCTTGTCCTTGGAGACAGGGTTATCCGTAGGTGCATCTGAAGATGCGACCCTGACCATTTGTCCAACAGATCCCTTTGGAAAATTCTTGCGTGGAATCTGCCGAATGGAATCGCTTCGTAAGAAGCCACCATTTTTCCCAGGACTCTTGTGCATTGATGTACAGACACCTTTCCTGGTTTTAGGAGGTTCCTGACAAGCTCGGATAACTCCTTGGCTTTTTCCTCCGGGAGAAAAACCTTTTTCTGAACCGTGTCCAGAATCATCCCTAGGAACAGCAGACGAGTTGTCGGCATTAACTGGGATTTTGGAATATTCAGAATCCACCCGTGCTGTTTTAGCACTTCTTGAGACAGTGCTAATCCCATCTCTAGCTGTTCTCTGGACCTCGCCCTTATTAGGAGATCGTCCAAGTATGGGATAATTAATACGCCTTTTCTTCGAAGAAGAATCATCATCTCGGCCATTACCTTTGTAAAGATCCGAGGTGCCGTGGACAATCCGAACGGCAGCGTCTGAAACTGATAGTGACAGTTTTGTACAACGAACCTGAGGTACCCCTGGTGTGAGGGGTAAATTGGAACGTGGAGATACGCATCCTTGATGTCCAAGGATACCATAAAGTCCCCCTCTTCCAGGTTCGCTATCACTGCTCTGAGTGACTCCATTTTGAACTTGAACTTCTTTATGTACAGGTTCAAGGACTTCAGATTTAGAATAGGCCTTACCGAGCCATCCGGCTTCGGTACCACAAAAAGAGTGGAATAATACCCCTTCCCTTGTTGCAGAAGAGGTACCTTGACTATCACCTGCTGAGAGTACAGCTTGTGAATGGCTTCCAACACCGTCTCCCTTTCGGAGGGGGACGTTGGTAAAGCAGACCTCAGGAAACGGCGAGGTGGATCTGTCTCTAATTCCAACCTGTATCCCTGAGATATTATCTGCAGGATCCAGGGATCTACTTGCGAGTGAGCCCACTGCGCGCTGTAATTTTTGAGACGACCGCCCACCGTCCCCGAGTCCGCTTGAGAAGCCCCAGCGTCATGCTGAGGCTTTTGTAGAAGCCGGGGAGGGCTTCTGATCCTGGGAAGGAGCTGCGTGTTGCTGTCTCTTCCCTCGACCTTTGCCTCGTGGCAAATATGAATAGCCCTTTGCTCTCTTATTTTTAAAGGAACGAAAGGGCTGCGGTTGAAAAGTCGGTGCCTTTTTCTGTTGGGGAGTGACTTGAGGTAGAAAGGTGGATTTCCCGGCTGTAGCCGTGGCCACCAAATCTGATAGACCGACTCCAAATAACTCCTCCCCCTTATACGGCAAAACTTCCATATGCCGTTTTGAATCCGCATCGCCTGTCCACTGTCGCGTCCATAAAGCTCTTCTGGCCGAAATGGACATAGCACTTACCCGTGATGCCAGTGTGCATATATCCCTCTGTGCATCACGCATATAAAGAAATGCATCCTTTATTTGTTCTAACGACAGTAAAATATTGTCCCTGTCCAGGGTATCAATATTTTCAATCAGGGATTCTGACCAAACTACCCCCGCACTGCCCATCCAGGCAGTTGCTACAGCTGGTCGTAGTATAACACCTGCATGTGTGTATATACTTTTTTGGATATTTTCCATCCTCCTATCTGATGGATCTTTAAGTGCGGCCGTCTCAGGAGAGGGTAACGCCACTTGTTTAGATAAGCGTGTTAGCGCCTTGTCCACCCTAGGAGGTGTTTCCCAGCGCTCCCTAACCTCTGGCGGGAAAGGGTATAATGCCAATAATTTCTTTGAAATTATCAGCTTTTTATCAGGGGCAACCCACGCTTCATTACACACGTCATTTAGTTCTTCTGATTCAGGAAAAACTATAGGTAGTTTTTTCATACCCCACATAATACCCTGTTTAGTTTCAGCTAAATGTAACGCCTCCTTCATTGCCAAAATCATATAACGTGTGGCCCTACTGGAAAATACGGTTGATTCGTCACCGTCACCACTGGAGTCATCGCCTGTGTCTGGGTCTGTGTCGACCGACTGAGGCAAAGGGCGTTTCACAGCCCCTGACGGTGTTTGAGTCGCCTGGACAGGCACTAATTGATTGTCCGGCCGTCTCATGTCGTCAAACGACTGCTTTAGCGTGTTGACACTATCCCGTAGTTCCATAAATAAAGGCATCCATTCTGGTGTCGACCCCCTAGGAGGTGACATCCCCATATTTGGCAATTGCTCCGCCTCCACACCAATATCGTCCTCATACATGTCGACACACACGTACCGACACACAGCAGACACACAGGGAATGCTCCTAATGAAGACAGGACCCACTAGCCCTTTGGGGAGACAGAGGGAGAGTTTGCCAGCACACACCAAAAGCGCTATATATATATCAGGGATAGCCTTATAATAAGTGCTCCCCTATAGCTGCTTTGTTATATAAAAATATCGCCATAAAATTGCCCCCCCTCTCTGTTTTACCCTGTTTCTGTAGTGCAGTGCAGGGGAGAGACCTGGGAGCCGTCCTGACCAGCGGAGCTGTGAGAGGAAATGGCGCCGTGTGCTGAGGAGATAGGCCCCGCCCCTTTTCCGGCGGGCTCGTCTCCCGCTATTTTGAGAAATCAGGCAGGGGTTAAATATCTCCATATAGCCTCTAGGGCTATATGTGAGGTATTTTTAGCCTTTATAGGTACTCATTTTGCCTCCCAGGGCGCCCCCCTCCCAGCGCCCTGCACCCTCAGTGACTGCCGTGTGAAGTGTGCTGAGAGGAAAATGGCGCACAGCTGCAGTGCTGTGCGCTACCTTTAGAAGACTGCAGGAGTCTTCAGCCGCCGATTCTGGACCTCTTCTGTCTTCAGCATCTGCAAGGGGGCCGGCGGCGCGGCTCCGGTGACCATCCAGGCTGTACCTGTGATCGTCCCTCTGGAGCTTGATGTCCAGTAGCCAAGAAGCCAATCCATCCTGCACGCAGGTGAGTTGACTCCTTCTCCCCTCAGTCCCTCGCTGCAGTGATCCTGTTGCCAGCAGGAATCACTGTAACATAAAAAACCTAGCTAAACTTTCTCTAAGCAGCTCTTTAGGAGAGCCACCTAGATTGCACCCTTCTCGGCCGGGCACAAAAATCTAACTGGAGTCTGGAGGAGGGTCATAGGGGGAGGAGCCAGTGCACACCACCTGATCGGAAAAGCTTTACTTTTTGTGCCCTGTCTCCTGCGGAGCCGCTATTCCCCATGGTCCTTTCAGGAACCCCAGCATCCACTAGGACGATAGAGAAATCGGCGCGGGGGCACCTCCTCGAATTCCAATTTGTAACCCTGGGAAACTTGTTCCAACACCCAGGGATTCAGGTCTGAACTGACCCAGGCCTGACTGAAAAGTCGAAGACGTGCCCCCACCGGTGCGGACTCCCTCAGGGGAGCCCCAGCGTCATGCTGTGGGTTTTGGAGCAGCCGGGGAGGACTTTTGTTCCTGGGCACCTGCCGAAGCAGGTGCTCTTTTGCCTCTGCCCTTACCTCTGGTGAGGAAAGAGGATCCCCGACCTCTTCTGGACTTGTGCGACCGAAAGGACTGCATCTGATAGGGTGTTACTTTCTTTTGCTGTTGGGGAATATATGGTAAAAAATTTGATTTACCTGCTGTAGCTGTGGAAACCAGGTCCGTCAGCCCATCCCCAAACAATACATCACCCTTATAGGGTAGTAATTCCATATGTTTTTTGGAATCCGCATCACCCGTCCATTGGCGAGTCCATAAGGATCTCCTCGCTGAGATAGACATGGCATTGGCCCTAGAAGCTAGCAATCCAATGTCCCTTTGAACATCCCTCATAAATAAGACTGCGTCTTTTATGTGGGCTAGAGTTAAGAATATAGTATCCTTATCCATATTATCAAATTGATCTGTCAGCTCATCTGTCCAAGCTGCAATTGCGCTACACACCCATGCCGACGCAATTGTCGGTCTTAGCACAGCCCCCGTATGAGAATAAATACACTTTAAGGTAGTTTCTTGCCTGCGATCTGCAGGGTCCTTAAGGGCCGCTGTGTCAGGAGACGGTAGCGCTTCTTTCTTGGACAAGCGCGTCAGGGCCTTGTCCACAGTGGGGGATGATTCCCAAATCTCCCTGTCCTGCTTAGGGAAGGGGTATGCCATATAAATTCTTTTGGGGATCTGCGGTCTCTTTTCCGGAGTCTCCCAAGCTTTTCCAAAGAAATTATTTAATTCAGGAGATGTGGGAAAATTAATAATCTGTTTCTTTTCCTTAAACATGTGTACCCTTGTGTCGGGGACCGAGGGTTCATCCTCAATATGTAACACATCCCTTATTGCCACAATCAAACACTGAATGGTTTTAGTCACCCTAGGGTGCAATTTTACCTTGTCGTAGTCGACACTGGATTCAGAATCCGTGTCGGTAGTAGTGTCTTGTGTTAAGGGATGCTTTTGAGACCCCGACGGGCCCTGTGAGTCGGTCCAATCCGAGGATTGACCCCATTGATGTCCCCCCTAATTCAGCCTTATCAAGCCTTTTATGTAAAGATGCCACACTTGCATTCAACATATGCCACATGTCCATCCAATCCGGAGTCGGCACAACAGACGGGGACACACCACTCATTTGCTCCACCGCCTCCTTGGAGAAGCCTTCCGCCTCAGACATGTCGACACACACGTACCGACTCCCCACACACACACAGGGATTAACCTATAAGGGGACAAAACCCCAACCAGGCCCTTAGGAGAGACCGAGAGAGAGTATGCCAGCACACACCAGCGCTTAAAACCACTGGAAAAAATATGACCAGATAGCGCTTTTTCATATATAATATACCAATTCCCACTCACTGCGTCGCTAATGTGCCCCCCTCCTCTTTTTTCCAGCCTGTGAAGTTCAGCAGGGGAGAGACCAGGGAGCCAGCGTTCATGCATGCAGCTTCTGTGGAGAAAATGGCGCTGGTTAGTGCTGAGGATCAAGCCCCGCCCACCCGACGGCGGGCTTCGGTCCCAGTGACTTTTCTATTAAAATGGCGGGGGATCTTAGATTTACTGCCTCCGCAGCCTAATCTATCTGAATTTGCCCAAAAGTGAGGAATATTGCTGCCCAGGGCGCCCCCCCCCCGTGCCCTGCACCCTTCAGTGCTGCTCTGTGTGTGTGACTGGGAGCAATGGCGCGCAGCTTACCGCTGCGCACCTTACCTCCTGAAGATCTGATGTCTTCTGCCGCCTAAGATGTCTTCTGCCTTCTCATCCGGCTTCTATCTTCGGCATCTGTGAGGAGGACGGCGGCGCGGCTCCGGGACGAACCCCAGGTGAAACCTGTGTTCCGACTCCCTCTGGAGCTAATGGTGTCCAGTAGCCTTAGAAGCAGTGCCCAACTTGACAAGCCAGCTCTGCTTCTCTCTCCTCGGTCCCACGATGCAGGGAGCCTGTTGCCAACAGGACTCTCTGAAAATAAAAAACCTAACAAAATTCTTTATCAACAGAAAACTCTGGAGAGCTCTCTGCAGTGCACCCATTCTCCTCTGGGCACAAGATCTAACTGAGGTCTGGAGGAGGGGCATAGAGGGAGGAGCCAGTGCACACCCTTAGTCAAAGTTCTTTTTGGGTGCCCTATCTCCTGCGGAGCCCGTCTATACCCCATGGTCCTTACGGAGTCCCCAGCATCCTCTAGGACGTAAGAGAAAGTACCACAGTAATAAAACAAGACTAGATCTTTACAAAAACAAAGAGGAAAGAGGGCCCTGCTTGCAAGGTTACAATCTATAGTAAAACAGGAACTTAATACATGCCACATATTGTCTAGCTAAATTGCAAAGAGAAGAACAGCTGTCAATGCTATATATACAACTGCAGAGCAATGTTGGGGGTCAGAGGTTTAAGTATAGAAATAATAAATAAAGTATTTAGCGAACTGTGTAGTTTGGACATAGGGGGTAATTCAGAGTTGATCGTAGCAGCAAGCTTGTTAGCAGTTGGGCAAAACCATGTGCACTGCGGGGGGGGGGGGCAGATATAATGTGCAGAGAGAGTTAGATTTGGGTGGGGTGTGTTCAATCTGAAATCTAAATTGCAGTGTAAAAATAATGAAGCAGCCAGTATTTACTCTGCACAGAAACTATATATCCCACCCAAATCTAACTCTCTCTGCACATGTTATATCTGCCTCCCCTGCAGTGCACATAGTTTTGACCAACTGCTAACAAATTTGCTGCTGCGATCAACTCTGAATTACCCCCATAATTTGGTAAATACCTTAGGGAGGTTAAGAAGCTAGATAAGTTTGCGTTGCCAGGAAGCATATA
This sequence comes from Pseudophryne corroboree, assembly GCF_028390025.1. Taxonomy (NCBI): domain Eukaryota; kingdom Metazoa; phylum Chordata; class Amphibia; order Anura; family Myobatrachidae; genus Pseudophryne; species Pseudophryne corroboree. The sequence goes on along the minus strand of NC_086447.1, from coordinate 562,713,775 downwards.
AATGTTTGGAGTTTAGGAATATGTCTTGTAGTACATGGGAGGAATTCCACAAAGTGGGTGAAGCCAGAAAACAGTTCTGTAACTGGCAATGGAATGGCAGAATTGCCGCACTGAAATAGCTCATATGGATGTAAGCCGGCTTAGGGGAAGACCAGTAGGAAGGGAATTGCAATACTTAATGACATTGTTGAATAAATGAGTTAATGCTTTTGTAAAGTCTTGTGTGATCTTTGTGGGGATATTACAGATTGCATGTGAAGAACAAAGCACAGTTCTGCTACTAGGACACTGATTCTAGCGGCTGATATTGGGCTCCACGCTTAGGCTGAGTATCCACCTTTCCATTTAAATAGGTGAAGGGAGAGACGAGCTGCCGCACTGACGCGTCTAATACCTGCGGCCGCTTCCATTCAGATATGGGAACGCTACTCTCCCCATTTGCCTGTGTGGTAGGAGAGACGGACCGCTGCAGTATGGGATATTCCCGCTGGATCGGGTAAATATAACACAGAGCTTTATCCCCTGCACTGGGACGCCAGTGACAGGTGGACTGATATTTCTTTGAATTACACTGCAGGATTACACTACTGTGTGTGCAATTATCTGTGACATTACTACTGCTACATAGTAATTGAAATTGTCTACTACTTATAAAAAAAAATAAACACACTGTTGCTAACATGTAACCAGCGTGTGGCGTCTTCAGTAATATATCTGGCTGCAATCCAAGTTACATATTTTTATCCAGCTCTATTATTTTAATTATTATATTTGTAATGTGAATATTGGTAAAGATTATTTAAAGTGTACTATTCTAATTGAAATAATAGGATTTTAATTACCTACCGGTAAATCCTTTTCATGTAGTCCATAGAGGATACTGGGGTCCATTTAGTACCATGGGCTATAGACAGGTCCACTAGGAGACATGGGCACTTTAAGAATTTGATAGTGTGGGCTGGCTCCTCCCTCTATGCCCCTCCTACCAGACTCAGTCTAGGAAACTGTGCCCGAGAAGACTGACATACTTCGAGAGAAGGATATATAATGATAGTGGTGAGATTCAGAATCAGCACACACAAGAGGAAAGCCAACCTAACCAAACTTGAAACAGGAACAGCAACGGCTGTGCCAACATTACTTAACCAAGAAACAGTGCAGGAAGAACAAACAAAGCACTGGGTGGGTACCCAGTATCCTCTACGGACTACGAGAAAAGGATTTACCAGTAGGTAATTAAAATTCTATTTACTCTTACGTCCTAGAGGATACTGGGGTCCATTTAGTAACATGGGGATGTACCAAAGCTCCCAAACTGGGTGGTAGAGTGCTGAGGTTTCTGCAGAACTGATTGACCAAACTGAAGGTCCTCAGAGTCAAAAGTATTGAACTTGTAGAACTTTGTAAATGTGTTCGAACCTGACCAAGGAGCTGCTTGGCAGAGCTGTAAAGCCGAGACACCCCTGGCAGCCGCCCAGGAAGAACCCACCGACCTAGTAGAGTGGGCCTGTACAGCTTTTGGACATGGTAAACTTGCCTTGGAATAAGCATGCTGGATAGTAAGTCTGATCCAGCGAAAAGTTTTCTGCTTTGAAGCAAGACACCCAATCTTATTGGGATCATAGAGAACAAACAGCGTGTCCATCTTTCTGCGACAAGCTGTTCTTTTCACATACACCTTCAAAGCCCTCACGACATCCAAAGACTTTGAAGTAGCAGAGGTGTCGGAGACAACCGAAACCACAATAGGTTGGTTGATGTGAAACGCAGACCCCACCTTAGAAAGAAATTACTGACTAGTTCTGAGTTCAGCTCTGTCCTCATGGAAAATTAAATAAGGACTTATGTGAGACAAAGCCCCCAGCTCCGACACACGTCTTGCTGAAGCCAAGGCCAACAGTGTGACGGTCTTCCATGTAAGATATTTTACGTCCACTCCTGTAACGGCTCAAACCAGTCCGATTGGAGGAAATGCAACACCACATCGAGATTCCAAGGTGCCGTGGGAGGCACAAAGGGAGATTGGATATGCAGAATACCTTTCAAGAATGTCTGGACCTCAGGGAGAGAAGCCAATTGTTTCTGAAAGAAAATGGACAAGGCCAAAATCTGGACTTTTATGGAGCCCAGACGTAGGCCCACATCCACTCCTGCTTGTAGAAAAAGCAGGAAACGTCCTAGATGGAATTCCACTGCAGAAAGTTTTCTGCTCTCACACCAACAGCAAATACGATGGTAATGCTTAGACGTTACCCCCTTCCTGGCTTGGATTATAGTCAGGATAATCTTGTTAGGGATCCCTCTCCTGGCTAGAATCAGCTGTTCAACTTCCATGCCGTCAAACGTAGACAAACGGGCCCTGTTGCAGAAGATCCTTGCGAAGAGGAAGAGGCCACGGATCTTCCAGGAGCATCTCCAGATGGTCCGCGTACCAGGCCTTTCTTGGCCAGTCCAGAGCAATCAGAATTGCTTGAACCTTTTCCCTTTTTATTCTCTTTAGAATTTTTGTGATCAGAGGATGTGGAGGAAACACGTACACCATCTGATAGACCCATGGAGTCGTCAGGGCGTCTAAAGCCACCGCCTGTGGGTCTCTCGACGTGGAACAATACCACCTGAGATTCTTGTTGAGACGAGAGGCCATCAAGTCGATCTGTGGATATCCTCGTCGACTTGTCAAGCACCTGAAAACTTCCGGGTGAAAGCCCCACTCCCCCAGGTGCAGGTCGTGTCTGCGGAGGAAGTCTGATCCCCAGTTGTCTACTCCTGGAATGAAGACCGCTGACAATGCCACAGTGTTTCTCTCTGCCCAGAGAAGAATTCTTGACACCTCTGACATTGCTGCTCTGCTTTTCGTTCCACCCTGTCAGTTTATGTACGTTACTGCCGTCACATTGTCCGACTGAACCTGAATTGCCTGATCTTGAAGAAGATGCAAGGCCTGCAGAAGGGCGTTGTATATGGCCCTGAGTTCCAGAATGTTGATTGGAAGGACGACTTCCTGACTGGATCATCTTCCTTGAAACTGCACACCTTGAGTGACTGCTCCCGAACCTCTGAGGCTTGCGTCTGTGGTTACCAGAATCCAATTCTGAATTCCAAACCTCCGACCGGCGACGAGGTGAGAAGTCTGTAGCCACCACAGGAGGGAGATCCTGGCTTTTGGCGACAGACTGATCCTCTGGTGCATGTGAAGATGCGATCCGATCCATTTGTCCAACAGATTGAGCTGGAAGGGTCTTGCGTGAAACCTTCCGTATTGAAGAGCCTCGTAAGAGGCCACCATTTTTCCCAGAAGGCGAATGCATAGATGCACCGATATCCGGGTTGGCTTTATGACATCCCGAACCATTGACTGGATCATTAATGCCTTCTCCAACATCTCCTGCGACTCTGTATCCAGTATCATTCCCAGTAATGGGAGCCTCCGTGTTGGCTCTAGATGAGATTTTGGTAGGTTCAGAATCCACCCATGATCCTGGAGAAGTTTGGTTGGGAGAGCAATGCTGTCCAGCAACCTTTCCCTGGACGGTGCTTTTATCAGGAGATCGTCCAGGTACAGAATTATGTTCACTCCCTGTTTGCGGAGTAGAAACATCATCTCTGCCATCACCTTGGTGAACACCCTCGATGCCGTGGAGAGACCAAATGGCAGGGCGTGGAACTGTAGGTAAGCCTGATGAGGCGGCCAGATCAGAATGTGAAGGCACGCATCCTTGATATCCAGAGACACTAGGAATTCCCCCTCCTCCAGACCTGAGATCACCGCTCTCAGAGACTCCATCTTGAATTTGAACACTCAAGTACTGGTTCAATAACTTGAGGTTCAAAATTGGTCTTACCGAAACGTCCGGTTTCGGTAATACAAACAAGTTGGAATAGTACCCCTTGTTTAGCTGATGAGGTGGAACTGGAACAATGACGTGAGTCTGTACCAGTTTTTGGATGGTATGCTGTAAAGTTATACTTGCCTCTTGTGAAACTGGCAAGCCTGATTTAAAGAATCTGTGAGGTGGGAACTCATGGAACTCCAGTCTGTAGCCCTGGGAAACAAGATTTATGACCCAGGGATCCTGGCACGATTTTGACCAGATTTGACTGAAGAATTGTAGACGAACTCCCACCTGACAGCCTTCCAGGCATTGCGGTCTCCCATCATGCTGTAGTCTTTGAGGAAGCAGAGCCTGAGCTCAGTTTCTGAGCACCTGCTGTTGCTGGTTTGCATGGTTTACCTCTTGCGCCGCTGGAGGACGTAGAAGCCCCTCTGGATTTGCCCTTGAACTTGGCCATCTGAAAGGACTGTAACTTAGAAGCTGAATAAGTCTTCTTGGTTGGGGGGGCTGCGGAAGGAAGATACGTAGACTTACCCGCAGTAGCTGTGGAGATCCATTTGTCTAATTCATCTCCGAACAAGGCCTCTCCTGTGAATGGTAGGCCTTCCACGCCTTTCCTGGAATCCGCGTCAGCAGTCCACTGGCTTAGCCACAAGCCCCTGTGTGCCGGCACTGCCACAGCGGTGGTGTGTGCGTAAAGCACACCTATTTCCTTTATGGCTTCCACCATAAAGTTTGCAGAGTCCTGTATATGCTGCCAGGAGAAAGACAACATCCCCCCTAGATAAGGAATCTAACACCTCAATTAGGTTACCTGACCATTTTGCAATGGCTTAAGTGATCCACGCGCATGCAATAGTGGGTCTTTGGGCCACACCAGCAGCTGTGTACAATGATTTGAGTGTAGTCTCAATTTTACGATCAGCTGTGTCTTTCAGGGAGGCTGCACCAGGAACAGGCAATACAATTTTACGTGACAGCCTAGAGACTGATGCGTCCACTATCGGATTTTCCAATTTCTTCCTATCCTCCAGAGGAAAAGGAAAAGAGCAACCTATTAGGGATCTGAAATTTCTTATCAGGATTAACCCATGGTTCTTTAAACAGAGTATTCAATTCCTTTGACGCAGAAAAAGTGACTGAGGACTTCTTTTTTTACATTAAAATAAGATTCCTCACACTCCTGACACCTTATCAGGAATCTGCAGAACATCTCTGATAGCCTCTATAAGTGCCTCTATTCCCTGTGACAGAGCTGCATCCCTTCTCTGAGTCCATCTCCCCCTCCTCCATGTCTGACCTGTCAGCGTCAGAGTCAAACTGCAGGATATGGGCCAGAGATCGTTTTTGCAGAAAAATGGGAGGGGATTGAGCCGCTGTCTTGGGGACTGTGTCTCTGTTCATAAACTCATCCACAGTTTGTTTTAAGTATTGCGTCTCTTTCTTATTGCGGGACAATTTTGTAGAAAGAGTTGAGATCATTCCCTTAAGAGAATTAACCCATTTTGGTTCAGCACCGCTAGTCTGTGAACCCTGAGTACCAAGTACTGAGCCCCTGGTGAAGAGGAACCCACCGCTGTACAAGAAACGCACTCTTTGCCTGACATAATGTAATGTGACAGAACACACACACAGAGGAAAGGTTAAGCACAATTAACCAACAAAGAGCCCTTCAGGAGACACAGAGATGTTTCGAGCCAGCCCCCACTGCACCCTTATCGCTAATGCCAAGCTTAGCCAGGTCGCAAACTAAGTACCCTGGTAGGGGACCTAGTACACTAATAATCGCTTTCCACCTGCTATGACTCCCTTGTACCGCTGAGGTAATTTGGAGTCACACTGGAGGAGCTGCGTGTCCCTGTCCTGTTAGCGTCTGTGTCAACTGCAGAGGGAAAATGGCGCTGGTGAGCTGCTGGATCCTCTCATAGTGAAGCCCCGCCCCTTCAATGACACACGGTCTTCCCGCTTTTTTTTATACTGGCTGAGGTAATTTTTGTGCTTAAAATGGAGAGAACCGTTTTAAAGCTGTTGTGCCAGTATGGGTACTGCGTACAGTGTACTGGGACGCAGTTGTGCACTGTGTCCGTAGACGCATTCCGCCCCGTTTAGAAGCCGAGCGTCTCCGTACCCTCATGCTGCCATAATGCCGAGCGCCCTGCTAACCGGGACGCCGGCTCAGTACTCACCACTCTTCATTCTTCTGGCTCTGTTAGGGATGGCGGCGTGCTGCGGGACTGTATACTCACCGTGGTAGGGCTTGCGAATAGGTCCCTCAGGAGCTCAGTGTCCTGTCAGCGGGGAACGGGACCATTAACCCTTCAAGAGGTTGGGCCTTCCTTCCCCCACCTAAGTCCCACGAAGCAGGCAGGCTGGTGCCATCCAGCCCTGCCATAAAATAACAAACATATAAAATAAATGCAGAAAACTCTTCAGGAGCTTCCTTCAGCGTGACCGGCTCCTCCGGGCACTAAGTCTGGTAGGAGGGGCATAGAGGGAGGAGCCAGCCCACACTATCAAATTCTTAAAGTGCTCATGGCTCCTAGTGGATCAGTCTATATCCCATGGTACTAATGGACCCCAATATTCCCTAGGACGTAAGAGAAAAGTCATTAAAAAAATAAAATAATAATAATAGTACTGGTATTATCTTCGTAACGCGTTTCCCAGCCTCTCCGAATGGATATTTGGCTGCTTCCTCAGACTGTATGGTCTACACAGTGCCCAGAATTGCTTATAAGCCGTGTTAAGCAAGTCCTTGGGCCACAGAAAAGGACCACTTTTGGTTACGGGACTTTAACGGTGGATTTCCTATTGTGTACGGTCCAAGCATTGAAGGTTAAAGAGACTCCTGCAAAATGCGCCTCCAATTATTACCATCTCATCAGGATTGACGCTAAACTGACTTTCCCTTGAAAAATACCTTAGGACCGGTAACTACTGTATATCCATCTTTGCATATGGTTCACGTTTAAACACTGTAATTTCAGTGGACTTTTAACCAATACAGGTCCTGTCCAAACACTGTTACCTCAGCGGACTCTAAACTAATATAGGACTCAAGTAGTGAGCCCACATGTCTGACCATTTAAAGGGGTTGTAATCACTTTCCTATTATTATCTTTTGCTGTTTTAACAGAATATAAGCATTGATTTGTATCTATATATACATGCTTTATAAATACCTACCTCTTGTTAGAGAGAATTGTTGCAAATTAGTTTATGCACATTTTTAACAATAAATAATCTGTTTAATTAGATCACCATGCGATATAATTGTTATTGACAATGTCAATTTATCTAAGCGCTGTTTTTTTCTCTTGCATATATTGCTTTGTTCAAGGAGTGTGACTATCTCCTATACAGCTGCTGGGAGAACCAGCTCTGGTAGCGCCCGTTTTGGTTTTTCTTGGTTGATTTACCTTCTCCTTAATATAGAATCAGTCAGCCAACACAGCGCCATACTAAGTGTGGGCAAAACACTCTTCATGTCAGTCAAACTATATTATATTATATTATATATATATATATATATATATATATATATATATATATATGATCATAGAATTTAGTTGGTGCGCTACTTTCCTTCTTGACTAGTATAATGTGTTCAGAAAATGTCTTAGGTTTATCAAACTTGCACTCTGGTTCCACAGGGTATCCTGTAGATGGCAGCTCAGTCCTTCAAAGTGTCACTAGGTTTAGTGACAAATAAATCTGGAAAAGACAAGGGGGGGGGACAAGCGCCTAATAGTGCAGTAACTTCACACCAATTTTGGTTGTTTGTAATGACGTGTCTATAGATAATCTGCGTACCGGAAATATGATCTTTAGTAGGCACATCAAAGTTATAGTGGCTGATACTCTGCACCGCGATTGGTCACCAGGTTGAACGTCAATAGATATCTTAATAGGGATATTTTCCAAACGGTCAATTCGCAAGTGAGCTGGTCTGTAATTAATCAGAGCGAGAGACGCCTCTCATAGTGCAGAGATTACTTTCTAAATATATTGGAGTTCATATAGAACGATAGGTATTAAGCGTACCAGAATATAAACACCAATCAGCATTTAAATAAAGGTCTTTTTTTCCCAGAACGACTTTCCTTCATGCAGTTAAAGAATACCACACTTCGTGATTCGCCGTGCATAAATAAGTATCACAGGCTAAAAGACATGGGTTTTAATTCATATACTAAAAAGAAATCATAAAAAACTTTTTTCTAAAAAAGAAGTTCATAAAGCTTATCTGGATAATCCGATATTTTTTCCAGTAGTCCGGGGTATATCCGCCGTGAATGCCTGGATCAGGGGTGTTCAGAACAGGTCCTCAACGCGTTTCACCTGTAAAGGCTTCCTCAGGAGTGTCTATCATAGACACTCCTGAGGAAGCCTTTACAGGTGAAACGCGTTGAGGACCTGTTCTGAACACCCCTGATCCAGGCATTCACGGCGGATATACCCCGGACTACTGGAAAAAATATCGGATTATCCAGATAAGCTTTATGAACTTCTTTTTTAGAAAAAAGTTTTTTATGATTTCTTTTTAGTATATGAATTAAAACCCATGTCTTTTAGCCTGGGATACTTATTTATGCACGGCGAATCACGAAGTGTGGTATTCTTTAACTGCATGAAGGAAAGTCGTTCTGGGAAAAAAAGACCTTTATTTAAATGCTGATTGGTGTTTATATTCTGGTACGCTTAATACCTATCGTTCTATATGAACTCCAATATATTTAGAAAGTAATCTCTGCACTATGAGAGGCGTCTCTCGCTCTGATTAATTACAGACCAGCTCACTTGCGAATTGACCGTTTGGAAAATATCCCTATTAAGATATCTATTGACGTTCAACCTGGTGACCAATCGCGGTGCAGAGTATCAGCCACTATAACTTTGATGTGCCTACTAAAGATCATATTTCCGGTACGCAGATTATCTATAGACACGTCATTACAAACAACCAAAATTGGTGTGAAGTTACTGCACTATTAGGCGCTTGTCCCCCCCCCCTTGTCTTTTCCATATATATATATATATATCACACAAAATAACAGTGCGCCATGCTAAGGATGGGCTAGTCACCACTAGTAAAAATATTGACATAAGCCACAATCCAATAAACAAACTGCAAAATCAGATCTACAATTAATACAAATTTTTATATAAAATGTTACTTTGGGTACAAAAGAATGTGATTCCATTGTCTTTTTTCGTGTGCATTTACATGTAAAACATCCTGTCTTTCCACATTGATGGAAACCATCAGGTCTCTGTGGGATCCATGTATCTATCACCTCCCTATTATCATTCTTTTTCTTCTTTCTAAAAAATTTTTTAGGCCAGTCTTAATATCAAATTATCTATTTACCTTATTACTTAGCACTCCTGTCTCTACTAGGACATCATCTAGTCGAAGAGGTGTATTCAATAGATGCCGGATTCTTTCCTTTACATCTGAGTATTCAATGAGCGGACAAATCCGACAGGATTTGGCCGTTCACGACACTGCCAATCCAACTTTTTTAAAGTCGGATTTACACTGTCGGATTTGACCGCGGAATCCGACAAAAACGTGGATCCGCGGCTAATCCGCTGATCCACGTGCTTACCGACAAGTCGGAATTGCCGACTTGTCGGAAAGGATTGAATAGGTCGGAACCCCTTCCGACCTAAAAAAGTTGGAAGCCGACGTCTTTCCGACAAGACGGCAGTTTCCGACTTCAATTGAATACCCCCCTAAGAAGGTGAAAATTGTTCTTGACAATATTTTTAATAGCATGTGCCTTAGAATTAAATTGGGTTACAAACAATGCTGTTTTATCTTCCCTATTCTTCTTTCTCTTCTCAGCATTCAGGGGTTTCTTTAGAAGGGTCAGCCTATCAATTTTTGCTTACATCTTTCAATGTCTGATCTAATGTATCTACTGGGTAGACCTGATCCTTAAAGGAATCATATAGAGATTTTACTTTTATCTGAAATGTTCGCAATTCCGCCTTATCCTAAAAACTGGCCCTTCGGAACATTATCTTTCCATATTTTATGATGGTTACTAGCATAGTTTAGATATCTACTGTATTTTGATCAACTTTCTTAATATAAGTCTCTCTCGTCTTTTAATGTGATATGGCCATATAGGTTTTGTATAAAATAAAATGAAATATTTTTAAATTTATTTTATTCTTGTATGTAATGTGCCCTTTTTATATTGGTCCTCATTCCGAGTTGTTCACTCGCTAGCTGCTTTTAGCAGCCTTGCAAACGCTAGGCCGCCGCCCTCTGGGAGTGTATCTTAGCTTAGCAGAATAGCGAACGAAAGATTAGCAGAACTGCTACTAAATAATTCCCTGCTGTTTCTGAGTAGCTCCAGACCTACTCCTAGATTGCGATCACCTCAGTCCGTTTAGTTCCTGGTTTGACGTCACAAACACACCCTGCGTTCGGCCAGCCACTCCCCCGTTTCTCCAGCCACTCCTGCGTTTTTACCTGGCACGCCTGCGTTTTTTAGCAAACTCCCGGAAAACAGCTAGTTTCCGCCCAGAAACACCCACTTCCTGTCAACCATACTACGATCACTCAAGCGATGAAAAAACGTCGCTCGAGCTTGTGTAAATCGACAAAGTTTTGTGTAAAAGTACTTAGCGCATGCGAGCTGCGTACCATGCGCATTTTCGCAGTTTTTTCACTTGATCGCTGCACTGCGCAAATCGGCAGCGAGCGAACAACTCGGAATGATCATCATTGTTAGAAAATCAACCAATGGCCATCAAAATAGTAACTATTACAGATGTCCTATAACCAGGTTTGAGAATTCAGATCTTATTAAAAAAAAAAAAAATCAACTAAACCCATACCTAAATTCGCCTGTGAGAACAGAATTATAAATAGCATTCACAAACGCTACTCAAAATGTATTTTAAGATACTGTACTCTTCATAACACAGCCAGTCTCTCTCACTCTCAATTAACAAGAGAATGAAAGTATGCACAGAAATGTACATGCAATAAAAAAATGTCTCAATTTCTGTCAAGGCACAGAAACTTTTACACATATACAGTATTTGTGAGTTTTACAATCTGTCTTTTCATATTGGAGACCTTTTTACTTTTTAGTGCCTCAGTTTTTAAACTGCAAAAATAATTGAAGTGGTTTTGGTTCCTTCATTTATCGAGAGCCATCTCATAACGTTTACATGTAAAGACTAATAAAAATCTTTATAACGGAAATAGTTCCACTTTAATGGTCTCACAGTTGCCTTGGTTACAGTATAATAATTAGAGGAAAAGACTGTTTGACATGCTAGAAAATTAAGGAATATTTACGGAATTGTAATAGGGAAGTAAGCGGTTACAAATGGCCCTGACCCCCATTAAGAGCCGCCTAAATCAGATATAAGTACAACAGTTATGGAACAGTAATACTTGCGGTGGCTGTACATATACTTAATTGCCCCTGTTTTCAGATACACCTTTCTCATCTGTTGAAGCATCAGTGCTAGTGTGCACTGATGAGGATGACCGCATATAAAACATAGCGTACAGATAAGGAATTGGCATGCAGTATATACTACACTAGTGAGAGGATATTAGTAAGGGTGGCTTTCCAATATTAATGTTTACTATCAGTTTCCAGAGTAAATACTACGTCCAAAAAAAACTTACATAGATTTCTGATGGCAATAAAAATATTAGCTGCCTGCCAAATTTATTTAATTCTCTCAATATTGGCTCTGTAAAGATACAGTTCGAAATAATAAAAAAAAAAAAATACATTATTAAATCACTATTGGCGGATAGGTGAGAGGTCAGTGAAGGATAAATAATAACACATGAGGATAAATGTTAGTCAGTTGCTTGATTTATATTCAGCCCAATATGAAAGGACGGTGGCTGCTGAAACCTCCATATCAAACACTTCTGCAATGAAATTGACTTTTGTTCCAAGTACGTTTCTATTGTGGCATCATGTGTATGTCCACATGCTGTTCCCCTCTTGATGCTTGACTTTATCTTTATATTTAAGTTTTACTTGCTTTTAATACAAATCTAAACATACAGCTACAGGCAAATAATTTAGCATGTAACCACAAAGTTCCTTTTGGTAGCATGCAGAAATACTTTCCTTTCTATACAGAATTGTTTTATGCATAAGTAACAGGTTCAGTTTAAAGCCGTTGTGGGCAACAACCCACTGTCCCCCCCATTTTGTTACTCCTGAATGGACTTATACTTTGCTTTCTTAAGAAAGCCGGGGATAAGATACAATCGCATGTCACCCTATTATTGTACTCGGTCTACATTAGAACGACTCCAGCCTGTTCCAAAATCCAGGACTTCTTGAGTTCAAAGTCTGCTGCTATCCTCTGCAAATAAGGCTGTAAGAGGACCCACCTGCTGTGACTGCATAGAGGTTTTGCAGCAATTAAGGACATAAAGTGAATGAAACTGTCCAATAAGCCCATGCCGCCTAGCTCAGTAAAGTCAAAATGTAAACATACCATTATGCATTAAGGGGGTCAAGTTCAAGGATGTCAATGGGAATTGGCCCACTGAAATCTCTTGGTGAGATCTACTTAGCCATGTTAGATTACATGTGAGCGCTTATTGGGTTCTGACTGTGTGTGGGTGGATTTGTGGGAAGAGGGTTTCTTATGAAATGTTGTGCTGCTTATTACAACAGGGAGGATTAATACCCCTTTCACACCGCAAATATATCCTGGGTTATTGCCAGGTTGAGCCAGCTCGACCCGGGTCGAGGTGCAGTGTAAAAGCACCACTTTTGAATATCCCGTGTCGAGTAACCCTGCATTTGAACCCGGTGTAAAAGCAGTGTTATACATGGGTTGGATCCGGGTCAATGTGCACTCTAAAGTGCCAACCTGGGTTATTCAACCCTGCATTCATGTAATACCCCTTTCACACCGCACAAATAACCCGGTATCGACCCAGCATATTGCCGGGTTGACACGGGTCGGCGCGCGGTGTGAAAGGGGCATAGCCGAAATCCCGGGTCGCCTGACCCGGCAATTCAACCCGGGTATAAAGCAGTGTTATACCTGGGTTGAATACCGGGTCAGTGGCTGCGTAAACGGGCTCACCCGTTTACTAGATAGGGAGAGGCGGCGCGGAGATGAGCTCATCTCCCAGCGCCGCCTCCACCTCCGCCCCTGCCTCCACCCCCCGCTGCTATGGCAACCCGCCCATCATATTGCCAGGTCGGGAAAGCCTGCAGCAGCAGCCAATGCCGGATCCCGCTCGGGAAGGACCCATTTCCAATTCCCGGGTGGGATCCGGCATTGGCAGTGTGAAAGGGGTATAAAAGTGCTGATTGGCTGTTCTTTGTGTGCCTTGATGAAGTCAGCAGCCTGAGCCCTGCTACACAGGAGAGAACAGAGAGCATTAAGAATTAGAGCTAGTAAGAATTAGGGGTGAGGCAGAGATTGCTAGGCAGCTTGTTGCATACCTCCCAACTTAATAAAAGTACAAAGAGGGACCTTGGCGCGTGCTAAACACGTATGTGCCCGGAAAGGGGGCATGGGCTATATGAAAGGGGGCAGGACTGTGATCACAAGTCACACCTCCTTGTTCCATCACTGAGCGGGCATGTCCAGCACTTTCTAAGCTGCTGGCATGCCACCTCTGTCACCTGTGAAATTGACGCTGTGTGCATGCGCACAGCGTCTATTCACCGCTGCTCTGCTAAGCAGAGCAGCAGTGATAGGAGCCTCCCAGCTACCCCCCCACAGCGGGACACTGCGGCCCGCAGGTGGGACATCGGGACAGTTCCAAAAAAACAGGACTGTCCCACCTAAATTGGGACACTTGGGAGGTATGTTACTGGAACAGTTAACCCCTTCCCGGAAGATTTCCGTGCATACTACCTGCTAACTCCCTGGTGACATCAGTGCAGCATGCTCCATTATGGAGTTAAGCCTGCTCTCAGGACTCCTATTAGCCGGGGTGGGATTAGCTGTATAATAGCTTATGCTGATTCCCGGGCGCCACAAGGTGGCTGCAAATCAGCGCTGGGGCTGGCAATCCCCGCAGGTAGGGTCCCCAGGCAATCACCAGACGATAACCTCACCCTGTCACTCGCCCACCCTACACCTTCCCCACCACTCCCAAGCCAATTTAAAAACAAACCCCCAGGGTGTATTTTTAAATTGAGAACTCGCCACTGAAGGGGTTAAAGTTGCACTTGTGTATAAAAACATAGCTCTGTCAGCCATGATTCCTGCAATGCTGTGAGCTGTACGCACCCTCTCCTTTTGTCCCCTTCTGACACCTCATCTTTCTGAGCCAAAAAAAGTCCAGTTAAAATGACATCCATGGTGTTTTAATTGCTGACCTGGGTTGAGTTAAAAGGAGCCAACCCTGCAATAACCTGGGTTGAAAGTGTAGTGTGAAAGGGTCTGACCCCTGTCCGACCCGGGTTCAAAATACCGGGTCGGACCCGGGTTTGCGGTGTGAAAGGAGTATAAGTGGCACACACAGCACATAAAGTACATTCAGTTGCTCATCAGTGCTGTATAGTCCTACAAAGATGCTGGAATTACACAAGACAGTGGAATACTGTATATAAGCAGCTGCATTGTATTAATTTTATAATGTGAACAATACATTCATGCACATTCCCAGTGTTCTATAAACACAGATGAACAAGTTTAACCTTCAGCAACCCATTCATTTGTCTCTTAGAGAACAATACAAGAGTTTAGGATAAGAATAAATTAGGCAGATTACTGTGATTCATCTTCTATAAACATTAATTAATCATTTGAAAGAGAAAGCTTGAAATGCTTAAAAATCAGAAGTGCAAGATACACTTAATTAAGAAGCATAATGGGTGTGATGAAATGGACAGGAGTGATCCTGAATTGTACTAACCTCTTTCATGATTTTGATGGCTTCTACACGATTCTGTGGGGGTGCGTACAGTAGAATACGGTGATAGAGACTCTGCAGGACTGGTCTCATAGACTCAACAGAGCCCATGAGTCTAACCAACTCTGCTGCAATATAATAGATGGTCCTGGCAACTGGGCCACTGAGAGCCGGTGCTGTAGAAGAACATGCCGATCCCCGTCCCTGATCTGCTACTCCAGCTGAGTGACAATCAGAGTCAGCACAGGAGTTACTATGAGCAGAGGTTATGGTTTTGTCATGGATTGGATTTCCAAGGATGACTACAAGAGCTGGACATAGCTGCTTCCTGCAAAGAAATGCCTATAATAAGCAATCTTTCCAACATATACACTGAAATGTAAATGAAAAGAAAAAAAAGTAAAAAAAGATGGAACAATACCCTTTCTGTGAAGTTATTTTTTCTCAAATTTTCCCTGAACCTACCTCCTTCCAGTCTCAGTGCATGTCCCCGTGTTCTAATACTCCTCTTCTTTAGAAGAATGTCTCCTTCTTGTACGTTGTTAAAACCCTTAATATAGTTGAAAGTTCTATCAAGTCCCCCCTTTCCTTTCTCTGCTCCAAACTATACATTTAAAGATAATTTAGTCTTTCCAGGTAAGTTTTGTGATGTAGGCCGTGCACCATTTTAGTTACCCTTCTTTGTATAGTCTCTAATGTATTTATACCCTTCTGGAGATATGGCCTCCAGAGGTGAACGCAGTATTCCTGTGAGGCCATACCAGTAACCTATACAGTGGAATCATTACTTATTTTTTCCTGGTACGGATTCCCCTCACTCTACAACCAAGCATCTGACTTGCCATCCTCATTGCTTAGTTACATTGCTTACCTGCCTTCAAGTCATCCAAAATGGTGACTCCTAGATCCCCTTCCTTTTCTTTAGCTTCCATTACAGAGCCCTTGATACTATATGTAGCCTTTGGGTTTTTGTGACCCAAGTATATGAATTTGCATTCTTGGCATTAAACTGTACTTGCCATGTTCTTGGCCATTCCTCTAGTCCATCTAGATCATCAATCATTTGTTTTACCCCTCCTGGTGTGTCTACCCTGTTGAATATATTTGCATCATCTGCAAAAAATAAGATTTTACTTACCGGTAAATCTATTTCTCGTAGTCCGTAGTGGATGCTGGGGACTCCGTAAGGACCATGGGGAATAGACGGGCTCCGCAGGAGACATGGGCACTTTAAGAAAGAAATTAGATTCTGGTGTGCTCTGGCTCCTCCCTCTATGTCCCTCCTCCAGACCTCAGTTAGAGAAACTGTGCCCGGAAGAGCTGACAGTACAAGGAAAGGATTTTGGTAATCCAGGGCAAGATTCATACCAGCCACACCAATCACACCATATAACTTGAGATAAACATACCCAGTCAACAGTATGAACAACAACAGAGCAACAGGTCCAACCCTGATGCAACCATAACATAACCCTTATTGAAGCAATAACTATATACAAGCATTGCAGAAGTCGTCCGCACTTGGGACGGGCGCCCAGCATCCACTACGGACTACGAGAAATAGATTTACCGGTAAGTAAAATCTTATTTTCTCTAACGTCCTAGTGGATGCTGGGGACTCCGTAAGGACCATGGGGATTATACCAAAGCTCCCAAACGGGCGGGAGAGTGCGGATGACTCTGCAGCACCGATTGAGGAAACACAAGATCCTCCTCAGCCAGGGTATCAAACTTGTAGAACTTTGCAAAAGTGTTTGAACCTGACCAAGTAGCCGCTCGGCAAAGCTGTAATGCCGAGACCCCTCGGGCAGCCGCCCAAGAAGAGCCTACCTTCCTAGTGGAATGGGCCTTAACTGATTTTGGCAGCGGCAATCCAGCTGCAGAATGAGCCTGCTGAATCGTGTTACAGATCCAGCGAGCAATAGTTTGCTTTGAAGCAGGAGCACCAAGCTTGATGGAAGCATACAGGATAAACAAAGACTCCGTTTTCCTGACCCTAGCCGTTCTGGCTACATAAACCTTCAAAGCCCTGACTACATCAAGCAACTCGGAATCCTCCAAATCAGTAATAGCCACAGGCACCACAATAGGTTGGTTTATATGAAAGGATGAAACCACTTTCGGCAAAAATTGTGGACGGGTCCGCAATTCTGCTCTATCCGCATGGAAAACCAGATAGGGGCTTTTATGTGACAAAGCCGCCAACTCTGACATACGCCTAGCCGAAGCCAAGGCTAATAGCATGACCACCTTCCACGTGAGATATTTCAACTCCACCGTTTTGAGTGGTTCAAACCAGTGGGATTTCAGGAAACTCAACACCACGTTAAGATCCCAAGGTGCCACTGGAGGCACAAAAGGGGGCTGAATATGCAGCACTCCCTTTACAAACGTCTGAACGTCAGGTAGAGAAGTCAACTCCTATTGAAAAAAAATGGATAGGGCCGAAATCTGGACCTTTATGGAACCCAATTTTAGGCCCAAATTCACTCCTGACTGTAGGAAGTGAAGGAAACGGCCCAGCTGGAATTCCTCCGTAGGGGCATTCCTGGCCTCACACCAAGCAACATATTTTCGCCATATACGGTGATAATGTTGAGCTGTCACGTCCTTCCTAGCCTTTATCAGCATAGGAATGACCTCCTCCGGAATGCCTTTCTCCACTAGGATCCGGCGTTCAACCGCCATGCCGTCAAACGCAGCCGCGGTAAGTCTTGGAACAGACAGGGCCCCTGTTGCAACCAGTCCTGTCTTAGAGGAAGAGGCCACGGTTCCTCTGTGAGCATTTCTTGCAGATCTGGATAACAAGTCCTTCGTGGACAATCTGGAACAATGAGTATCGTTCTCACTCCTCTTTTTCTTATTATTCTCAGCACCTTGGGTATGAGAGGAAGAGGAGGAAATACATAGACCGACTGGAACACCCACGGTGTCACCAGGGCGTCTACAGCTATCGCCTGAGGGTCTCTTGACCTGGCGCAATACCTCTGTAGTTTTTTATTGAGGCGGGATGCCATCATGTCCACCTGTGGCAGTTCCCACCGACATGCAGTCTGTGCGAAGACTTCCTGATGAAATCCCCACTCTCCCGGGTGGAGGTCGTGTCCCGGGATGAACACTGCTGACAGTGCGCTTACGTGATTTTCCGCACAGCGAAGAATTCTGGCGGCTTCCGCCATCGCTTCCCTGCTCCTTGTGCCGCCTTGTCGGTTTACATGACCCACTGCGGTGATGGTGTCTGACTGAATCAGAACCGGTTGGTCGCGAAGCAGGGTCTCCGCTTGACGTAGGGCGTTGTATACGGCCCTTAGTTCCAGGATGTTGATGTGAAGGCAAGTCTCCTGACTTGACCACAGACCTTGGAAATTTCTTCCCTGTGTGACTGCTCCCCACCCTCGGAGGCTTGCATCCGTGGTCACCAGGACCCAGTCCTGAATGCCAAATCTGTGGCCCTCGAGAAGGTGAGCACTCTGCAGCCACCACAGGAGAGACAGCCTGGCCCTGGGGGATAGGGTGATTAACCGATGCATCTGAAGATGTGATCCGGACCACTTGTCCAGTAAGTCCCATTGAAAGGTCCTCGCATGGAACCTGCCGAAGGGATTGGCCTCGTATGATGCCACCATCCTTCCCAGGACTCGAGTGCAGTGATGCACTGACACCTGTTTTGGTTTTAATAGGTTCCTGACCAGTGTCATGAGCTCCTGAGCTCTCTCTATCGGGAGATAAACCCTTTTCTGGTCTGTGTCTAGAATCATGCCTAGGAAAGGCAGACGAGCCGTAAGAACCAACTGCGACTTTGGAATATTTAGAATCCAGCCGTGTTGCCGTTACACTTCCAGAGAAAGTGCTACGCTGATCAGCAACTGCTCTCTTGATCCCGCTTTTATGAGGAGATCGTCCAAGTATGGGATAATTGCGACCCCTTGCTTCCGCAGGAGTACCATCATTTCCGCCATTACCTTGGTAAATATTCTCGGTGCCGTGGAGAGACCAAACGGCAACGTCTGAAATTGGTAATGACAATCCTGTACAGGTCGAGTATCCCTTATCCAAAATGCTTGGGACCAGAGGTATTTTGGATATCGGATTTTTCCGTATTTTGGAATAATTAGATACCATAATGAGATATCATGGTGATGGGACCTAAATCTAAGCACAGAATGCATTTATGTATCATATACACCTTATACAAACAGCCTGAAGGTAATTTTAGCCAATATTTTTTATAACTTTGTGCATTAAACAAAGTGTGTGTACATACACACAATTAATTTATGTTTCATATACACCTTATATACACAGCCTGAAGGTCATTTAATACAATATTATTAATAACTTTGTGTATTAAACAAAGTTTGTGTACATTGAGCCATCAAAAAACAAAGGTTTCACTATCTCACTCTCACTCAAAAAAGTCCGTATTTCGGAATATTCTGTATTTCGGAATATATGGATATGGGATACTCAACCTGTACCACAAATCTGAGGTACGCCTGATGAGGTGGATAAATGGGGACATGACGGTATGCATCCTTTATGTCCAGAGACACCATAAAATCCCCCCCTTCCAGGCTTGCGACGACCGCTCTCAGCGATTCCATCTTGAACTTGAACCTTTTCAGGTATATGTTCAGGGATTTTAAATTCAATATGGGTCTGACCGAACCGTCCGGTTTCGGGACTACAACATGGTCGAATAATAACCCCCTCCTTGTTGAAGGAGGGGAACCTTGACCACCACCTGTTGAAGAAACAATTTGTGAATTGCAGTTAACACTATTTCCCTCTCGTGGGGGGAAGCCGGCAGGGCCGTCGGTGAGGGGGCATCTCCTCGAAGTCCAGCTTGTATCCCTGAAACACAATATCTATTGCCCAGGGATCCAACAGGGAGTGAACCCACTTGTGCCTGAAATTTCGAAGGCGTGCCCCCACGGGCCTAGCTCCGCCTGTGGAGCCCCAGCGACATGCGGTGGATTTTGTAGAGGCCGGGGAGGACTTCTGTTTCTGGGAACTAGCTGTGTTGTGCAGCTTCTTTCCTCTGCCCCTGCCTCTGGAAAGAAAGGACGCACCTCGGACTTTCTTGTTTCTTTGTGATCGAAAGGACTGCATTTGATAATGTCGTGCTTTCCTAGGCTGTGCGGGAATATAAGGCAAAAGATCAGAATTACCAGCCATAGCTGTGGAGACCAGGTCCGAGATCCCTTCTCCACATAATCCTCAGCCTTGTAAGGTAAACCTTCTATATGCCTCTTAAGTCGGCATCGCCTGTCCATTGCATGTTCCACAGGACACGTCAAGCAGAAATCGACATAGCGTTGACTCTAGAACCCAGTAGACTAATGTCTCTTTGGGCATGTTTTATATATATATCTAAGACCGCATCTTTTTTATATATATATATATATATATATATATATATATATATATCTATATATATATATATATATATATATATATATCTATATACACATACTAGGGTATCAATCTCTGCTGATAAGGTATCTGTCCACGCTGCTACAGCGCTATAAACCCATGCCGACACAATCGCCGGTCTGAGTAGTGTACCAGAATGTGTGTAAATGGACTTCAAAGTACTTTTACTGCATGCTATCTGCAGGATCCCTGAGGATAGCTGTTAAGTCAGCGCTACCTTTTGGGCAAACGTGACACCCTAGGGGAAGATTCCCATGGTATCCTGGCCCTAGTAGGGAAAGGATACTCCCTGAGAATTCTTTGTGGGAAACTGCAGTCTCCTGTCTGGAGATTCCCGCTCTTTTTCTTCATGAGAGGAGGGAAATTTACCTCAGCTTTCTTCCCCTTAAACATGTGTACCCTTGTGTCAGGGACAGATGAGTCATCAGTGATATGCAAAACATTTTTTATTACAATAATCATATTTTGAATACTTTCCTGCCATTTTGGCTGTAACTTTGCATTATCGTAGTCGACACTGGTGTCAGACTCCGTGTCGATATCAGTGTCTATTATTTTGGATAGTGATCATTGAGAGACTCTGAAGGTCTCTGCGACATAGGGACAGACATGGGTAGATTCCCTGTCTGTTCTCTAATCTTTTGTGCAATAAATTTACCTTAGCACTTAATTTCACATATCCAAACAGGTGTCGGCGTTGTCGACGGAGACACCACTCACACACACATTTGCTCCATCTCCTCCTTAGGGGAGTCTTTTACCTCAGACATGTCGACACACACGTACCGACACACCACACACTCAGGGAATGCTCATCTGAAGACAATTCCCCCACAAGGCCCTTTGGAGAGACAGAGAGAGAGTATGCCAGCACACACCCCAGCGCTATAAACCCAGGAATAACACAGTAGCTTAATGTTAACCCAGTAGCTGCTGTTTATATTGATTTTTGCGCCTAATTATGTGCCCCCCCCCCCCCCCCTCCTCTCTTTTTACCCTCTTCTACCGTGTATCTGCAGGGGAGAGCCTGGGGAGCTTCCTCTCAGCGGAGCTGTGGAGTAAAAATGGTGCAGGTGAGTGCTGAGGAAGAAGCCCCGCCCCCTCGACGGCAGGCTTCTGTCCCGCTTAAATATATTTTCTTGGCGGGGACTCATACATATATACAGTGCCCAACTGTATATATGTGTACTTTTGCCAAAAGAGGTCCATATGCTGCCCAGAGCGCGCTCCCCCCCCCCCCCCCCCATGCGCCCTGCACCCTCACAGTGACCGGAATATGTGAGGTGTGTGGGAGCAATGGCGCACAGCTGCAGTGCTGTGCGTTACCTCAGTGAAGAACGGAGTCTTCTGCCGCCTATTTCGAAGTCTTCTTGCTTCTCATACTCACCCGGCTTCTGTCTTCCGGCTCTGCGAGGGGGACGGCGGCGCGGCTCTGGGATCGGACGACGAGGGTGAGATCCTGTGTACGATCCCTCTGGAGCTAATGGTGTCCAGTAGCCTAAGAAGCAGGACCTAGCTTCAGAGAGTAGGGCTGCTTCTCTCCCCTCTGTCCCACGATGCAGGGAGTCTGTTGCCAGGAGAGCGCCCTGAAAATAAAAAACCTAACAAAATACTTTCTCACAGCAAGCTCAGGAGAGCTCACTGAACAGCACCCAGCTCGTCCGGGCACAGTCTCAAACTGGAGGAGGGACATAGAATGAGGAGCCAGAGCACACCAGAATCTAAATTCTTTCTTAAAGTGCCCATGTCTCTTGCGGAGCCCGTCTATTCCCCATGGTCCTTACGGAGTCCCCAGCATCCACTAGGACGTTAGAGAAAAAGCATAATTTCCTGTCAATACCATTTGCAATGTCACCAACATAGATATTAAAATGCACTGTCCTAAGTACGGATCCTTGGGGTACTTAGCTGGTAGACTTTCCCTCCTGTGAATGCACTCCATTTACTACAACTCTGTTTTCTATCCTGCAACCAGTGACTGGTTGAATAATTCTGTTACTGGTGTTACAAGCAGCCTTTTAAGCTCTTTTAGTATCCTTGGATGTATCCCATATGGCCGCAATGATTTCTCCACTTTCAGTTTTGACAGTTCTGTTAGGACTTTTGCCTCTGAAAATGTACCTCATTTTTATGAATGCCTTTGCAACTTAACAGCGGCCCATTCCCCTCTCCTTCTGAAGTGAATAATGAGCAAAAGTTATTATTTAAATCAGGGCTGACCAAACCGGTCCTGGAGATCTACCAACAGTTCATGTTTTCCAGGCCTTCTGGAGATCTGTAGAATTGTCAGGAATGAATGCAGCACATCTTAATTAGTAATGACTACACCTGTGCACCAGCTAGGTGGTCTGGAAAATGTGAACTGTTGGCAGATCTCGAGGACTGGTTTGGCCAGCTCTGATTTAGATACTCTGCTATTGCCTTGATCAGACTCTGTCTCCAGCTATTGTATTCCTTTTTATTTAAATTTTTCCTTTCGCTTATATACTTTTACCTACTGACTGGGCCATTTTCTCCTCAGCTTTTGCCTTTGCACGTCAGATTACCTTCTTAGCCTCCTTCCTTCTGGCAAGATATATCTCTTTGTCCTCATTATTATGAGTCTGTTCTTATTTCCTAAAGGCCCTAATTTTTGCTTTCATACTAGTTCCTACTTCTTTCGTAAACCACCCTGGCTTCCTTTTCCTGGTACTTTTCGTACCACATTTGCTACAAAAGTCTGTTGCCTTTAATAGCGCACTTTTTATTTTTTTCCCTCCTCTCCTGCATTCCTTTTAAGTTAAGGGCCCTACACACTGGCCGAGGTGCCCGACGGACGATAGGGCCTACAGATGACCCGGCGGCGGGGGGGAGGTGAAGGGGGAGTGAAGTTTCTTCACTCCCCCCCCGTCACCTGGCCCCATAGCCCTGCATGCTAATATGGACGATATTGTCAATATTTGCATGCATGAACGAGCCAGAACCAATGATGAATCAGCGCAGGGCTGCGCATCGTTCATCGTTGGTGCATACACACTTAAAGATATGAAAGATATCTCGTTCTTTAATGAACAAGATCATTCATATCTTTCAGTGTAATCGACCAGTGTGTAGGGCCCATTACTTCAATCTGCCAATGAATCACTAAACACATTTCCCCCTCTCTGCAAAGTCGGCTTCCCTAAAATCTAACACCTTTTTTTTTTTACACCCACATTTACATCTGATATTTTGTCACTCTAAGTATCAGTCTAAAATAGCAACTTTGCGAATGGGCTCCCTTACCAACTGTTTGAGGGAGGCACACTGCAAGGAATTTATAAAGCCACCACTTCTAGTGTAACTTGCAACAATCATAGGGCAAATTAAAGTCTTCCATGATTATGACCTCAACTTTTAAAGCCATTCTAGTAATGTCCTGCAACAGGTACCTACCCAGTTTCTCTGCCTGGCCTGGTGGTCTGTATCTCACCCCAATGAAAATTATGTCCTTGTCCCCCGTTTTAATGGTCACCCAAAGGGCCTCAGTTTTTTCTTCAATATTTTGTATTAAAGTAGAATTTATGCTGTTTTTCCACATACATTGCTAGTCTTCCTACAATGTTTCCAATTCTGTCCTAAAACGAGATTTATGGTAAGAACTTACCGTTGTTAAATCTCTTTCTGCGAGGTACACTGGGCTCCACAAGGATAGACATTAGGGTGTAGAGTGGGATCTTGATCCGAGGATCCGAGGCACCAACAGGCCCAAAAGCTTTGACTGTTCCCAAGATGCATAGCGCCGCCTCCTCTATAACCCCGCCTACCTGCACAGGACCTCAGTTTTTAGTTAACCAGCCCAATGCAGTAGCAGGAAAAGAGACGACAAAAGTTAGTAGCCACATACACCACACTCTCACGACAGGAGAAGTGTCAGCATCTAATGCCATACCAACCCAAAGAAGCTAAGTGCGTCAGGGTGGGTGCCTTGTGGAGCCCAGTGTACCTCGCAGAAAGATTTAACAACGGTAAGTTCTTTCCATAAGTCTCGTTTTCTGCTGCGGGGTACACTGGGCTCCACAAGGATAGACATTGAGGATGTCCTAAAGCAGTTCTTGATGGGAGGGGACGCACTGTAGCGGGCACAAGAACCCGGTGTCCAAAGGAAGAATCCTGGGACGCGGCAGTATCGAAGGCATAGAACCTTATGAACGTGTTCACTGAGGACCACGTAGCCGCCTTGCACAATTGTTCAAGAGTCGCACCACGGCGGGCCGCCCAAGAAGGTCCAACAGACCGAGTAGAATGGGCCGTAATGTGAGCAGGAGCCGACAGACCAGCCCTCACATAAGCATGTGCAATCACCATTCTAATCCATCTGGCCACAGTCTGCTTGTGAGCAGGCCAGCCACGTTTGTGAAAACCAAAACAGAACAAAGAGAGAATCAGATTTCCTAATAGAAGCAGTTCTCTTCACATAGATACGGAGAGCCCGTACCACATCCAAAGACCGCTCTTTGGGAGACAAGTCAGGAGAGACAAGTGCCGGAACCACAATCTCCTGATTAAGGTGGACCGAAGAAACCACATTAGGTAAATATCCGGGACGAGTCCTAAGAACCGCCCAGTCACGGTGAAATATCAGATATGGGGAACTACAAGACAAGGCACCCAAATCTGACACTCTTCTAGCGGAGGCAATAGCCAGCAGGAACACCACCTTAAGGGAAAGCCACTTAAGATCAGCTGAACCAAGAGGTTCAAACAGAGACTCTTGCAACGCCTCCAGACCACCGACAAGTCCCAAGGAGCCACAGGCGGGACGTAAGGAGGTTGAATCCGCAAAACACCCTGAGTGAACGTATGCACATCAGGTAAGGTCGCAATTTTTCTCTGAAACCACACCGACAAGGCAGAAATATGAACCTTGAGGGAGGCCAGACGCAGGCCTA
This sequence comes from Pseudophryne corroboree, assembly GCF_028390025.1. Taxonomy (NCBI): domain Eukaryota; kingdom Metazoa; phylum Chordata; class Amphibia; order Anura; family Myobatrachidae; genus Pseudophryne; species Pseudophryne corroboree. The sequence continues at coordinate 562,688,711 of NC_086447.1, read as the reverse complement.
AGTCTAGGCCCTGCTGAAGAAAAGCCAAAAGTTTGGCTGTACTAAACTTGGAAGCATCATAATTGTTAGATGCGCACCAAACAAAGTAAAAATGCCAGACCCTATGGTAAATCCGAGCAGAAGTTGGTTTCCGGGCCCGCAACATAGTTTGAATGACCGCCTCAGAAAACCCTTTAGCCCTCAAGACGGAAGCTTCAAGAGCCATGCCGTCAAAGACAGCAGGGCCAGGTCCTGGTAGACATAGGGTCCCTGAACGAGGAGGTCTGGGCGTTGTGGAAGTAGAATTGGACGCTCTGACGAGAGGCCCTGAAGGTCTGAGAACCAGTGCCGTCTGGGCCACGCTGGAGCTATGAGAAGCAGGATTCCTCCTTCCTGCTTGAACTTCCGAATTACCCTGGGCAGGAGTGACACTGGAGGGAACACGTACAACAGCCGAAACTTCCACGGCACCGCCAGCGCATCCACGAATGCTGCTTGAGGATCCCTTGTCCTTGCTCCGAAGACCGGAACCTTGTGATTGTGTCGAGACGCCATCAGATCCACGTCTGGAAGACCCCACCTTTCCACTAGGAGTTGAAACACTTCTGGATGGAGGCCCAACTCTCCGGCGTGTACGTCCTGATGACTGAGAAAGTCTGCTTCCCAATTCAGGACTCCCGGAATGAATATCGCCGATATGGTCGGTAGATGGCGTTCCGCCCATTGAAGAATCTGTGAGACTTCCTTCATTGCCAAGCGGCTTTGAGTGCCGCCTTGATGATTTATGTAAGCCACTGTGGTGGCGTTGTCCAACTGTACTTGAACAGAACGGTTCTGAATTAAATGCTGGGTCAAGTTCAATGAGTTGAAGACCGCCAGCAATCCCAGAAAGTTGATCAGGAGGAGAGACTACTCCTTGGTCCACCGACCCTGAAGGAAGTGTTGCTCCAATACCGCGCCCCAACCCCTTAGACTGGCATCCGTCGTCAACAGGACCCAGTTGGATATCCAGAAGGGACGGCCCCTGCACAATCGTTGGTCCTGGATCCACCAATACCGGGACAGACGGACCTCCGGAGTCAATGAGATCATTTGAGACCTGATCCGGTGAGGCAGGCTGTCCCACTTGGCCAGAATCAGCCTCTGGAGGGGGAGAGAATGGAATTGAGCATACTCCACCATGTCGAATGCTGACACCATGAGGCCCAGCACATGCATCGCCGAATGTATCGACACTTGCGGACGAGAGAGGAAGCAACGAATCCTGTCCTGAAGCTTCAGGACTTTCTCCTGAGACAAGAACAACCACTGGTTGTGAGTGTCCAACAGCGCTCCCAGGTGCACCATGCTCTGAGCAGGGACCAGGGAGGATTTCTTCCAGTTGATGAGCCACCCGTGGGCTTGCAGAAACCGGACAGTCAGATCTAGGTGACGTAGGAGAACTGGGGAATTTGCCAGTATCAACAAGTCGTCCAAATACGGTAGGATCCTGACCCCTTGACGGCGGAGTACCACCGTCATCACCGCCATAACTTTGGTGAAGACTCGCGGAGCCGTGGTTAATCCAAAAGGTAACGCCCGAAACTGGTAATGGAGGTTGCCAACAGCAAACCTCAGGTATTGCTGATGCGACACTGCTATAGGAATATACAGGTAAGCATCCTGTATATCCAGGGAGACCATATAATCCCCAGGTTCCAAGGCCAGAACGATAGAGCGAAGGGTTTCCATACGGAACTTGGAGATTCTCACAAACTTGTTCAATACCTTGAGGTTGAGAAAGGGCCGTGAGGACCCATTCGGTTTCGGGACTAGAAACAGCGGACAATAGTACCCCTGGCCTCTCTGAGCAAGAGGCACCTGTACTACCACTCCTGTGTCCAGGAGGGTCTGTACCACCGAATGAGGAGTCTTTGCCTTTGTCTGGTCCGAAGGGACGTCTGTCAGGCAAAATCGATGAGGGAGACGGTTTTTGAAGGCTATGGCGTAACCTCGAGTGACGACTTCCCGTACCCAGGCATCTGAAGTGGTCTTCAACCATTCCTGGGTATACCATAGAAGCCGGCCCCCCACCCTGGGGTCCCCCAGGGGGAGGCCCGCCCCATCATGCGGCAGGCTTATCAATCTTGGAAGCTGGCTGATGGGCAGCCCAGGCTCTTTTGGGCTTTGGCTTACCAGGTTTGGAAGTGCGGGCCTGTTTGTGGTACGCCTGACCTTTTGCTTTACCTGAAGGATGAAAGGGACGAAAGGAAGTACTTTTAGCCTTCCCCACAGAAGGAGCAGTACTTGGCAGACAGGCTGTTTTGGCAGTAGCCAAATCAGCCACTATCTTATTTAAGTCCTCGCCGAACAGGATATCTCCCTTAAAAGGGAGTACCTCCAGGGTTTTTCTAGAATCCAGATCCACATACCAGGATCTCAGCCACAATATCCAGCGAGCCAGGACTGATGTAGTAGAAGCCTTGGCTGCCAGAACACCGGCATCAGAAGCCGCCTCTTTAATATAGTGAGAAGCTGTGACAATATATGACAAGCATTGTCTAGCATGGTCAGACTAGATTTCAGCTTCCAACTCCTGTGCCCACGCTTCAATAGCTTCTGCAGCCCATGGCACTGCAATAGTGGGATTTTGCGCAGCACCCGTGAGGGTGTAAATCGCTTTCAGACAAACCTCCACACGTTTATCCGTAGGCTCTTTTAGAGGCGTGACGGTAGTGACAGGAGGAGCTGAGGAAACCACCATCCTTGCCACATGCGAGTCCACTGGAGGGGGTGTCTCCCAATTTTTAGACAGCTCTGGAGCGAGGGGATAGCGAGCAAGCAGCTTTTTGTGAGGCACAAACTTCTTACCTGGATTTTCCCAGGATTCCTGACGTATATCAACCAGGTGATTAGAATGAGGTAAAACTTGTTTAACCACCCTCTGATGCTTGAATCTATCTGGTTTCTTAGGAGGAACGGATGGCTCGGGATCATCCGTAATCTGCATAATCAACTTTATAGCCTCCAATAGATCAGGAACATCCACTTGTGAACTGTGATCCCCATCAGTATTATCAGTATCAGAATATGTGGGGTCAGTGTAAACGCCGTCCTCATCAGACGAGGTGTCAGTGACAGCAGTGGATTGTGAGGAAGTAATGGCCCGCTTAGAGGACCCTTTGGTCTTAGGCGAGCGAGTGTCAGACTTATTAGTAGTCAGCGACTGGTTCAATTTCTTTCTGAGCGGACAAGTTATCTGCCCACGGCGGATTAACCGCGGGGACCATATACGGTTGGACCAGCATAGGAGGTCCCATAGGGGGCGTTAGTTTAGTAACTACCGTATTCAGTAGTGTGGAGAAGGTTGCCCATGGCGGGTCATTCTGGACCCCCGTTGCAACCGTCCCACTGGGGGGCAAGCAACCCCCAGAACCAGAGCCCTCAGATGCTATATTTACCTCAAAGGTATCTGCGACTTCAGCACTACTCCTAGTGTAATACCTGACCCAAACCCCTGCACAGTGTAGTCAGCACAAACAGGGATTCTGGAGAGATATGGTGACTAAAAACACAGAGAAAAATACAATGAAAGTATATCTTGTGAATATCCTATATTATAATAAACCTGACGCACCTAGCCCCCTCAGGTTATAGAATATAGGGATAGCAAGCTGAGTGAGAGACACGAAATGGAAGTCACCCAGCAGACCAATGCACACACATATAGTCACAGTTTGTACAATGCAGACGTTATGACAAGCAATAATACTGCACTGGACTAGCTTATATATAGCTATGTAATCAATAGATATAACACTGCACAGTAAAGACTGGATGTATATCACAGGGTAAATGTATAAAAAAAAAACCCCCTGACCAATTGCACTCTCTTAACTATCACTGTCTAAACGACATGTAGAATACTTAAGTGTCTTGTAAAGGCACAGCGCTATCAGGTGGCTTTACAAAGGAGAATTTGCCCAAGCAGTCCCAGGAACAGTGTAGCTGAGAGAAATGGCGCCCAAACACCGACTGGGAGTGAGGGAGAGAGAGATATGCTGCTCCAGGGCGGGAACATTTACTGTAAATGGCGCGCTGGGGCTGGCGGAGGGGCTACAGGTCAAAGCCCATTCCCCCCTGCTGGAAATAACCACCGGTACTATGGGCTTATAGAAAACGGTTTATAAGAGAAACCGACCTGTACCCGGCACCCTGGTGGCCTAGTGGGGTCGCCTGTACTATTACAGTGTCCACGCCAGCGCGCGCGGCCCGCCTCCCACCGGCCGCGCCGGATCACGATGAAGAGCGGGTCCCGCGAACGGGACCCACTTACCACCTCCCGAAGCGCGGCCACACAATCCTAGAGAGCCCCAGCCGTGTGTGTCTAACATGAAGAAAACCGGAGCCTCCTGCTGTAGTTACCCGGCAACCAGGACACGGGAGTGTACAGCGCCGCTGGGGAGTGATGGAGCTGCAGCAGGAAATGTCTCCTGACATCTAAACTCTGCTGTAGCCCTTGTAGTCTTCACTTTTCTTCAGAAAAAAAGCTCTTCTTAGGGTTGCCAGGAGCAGCCCCTCTGTTAAGTGCCTGCTATCTGCAGCACCAACTACAAAACTGAGCTCCTGTGCAGGGAGGCGGGGTTGTAGAGGAGGCGGCGCTATGCATCTTGGGAACAGTCAAAGCTTTTAAGCCTGTTGGTTCCTCGGATCCTCGGATCAAGATCCTACTCTACACCCTAATGTCTATCCTTGTGGAGCCCAGTGTACCCCGCAGCAGAAATAAAGTATAACCTAATATAGCTATGTCCCAGTCATGATTTTCACTGCACCATGACTGTAATTGCCACAATATCTAGATTGTTACTACTGCAATTAGTTCAGGGATTTTGGGGGTAATTCCAAATTGATCGCAGCAGGAAATTTTTTAGCAGTTGGGCAAAACCATGTGCACTGCAGGGGAGGCAGATATAACATTTGCAGAGAGAGTTAGATTTGGGTGGGTTATTTTGTTTCTGTGCAGGGTAAATACTGGCTGCTTTATTTTTACACTGCAATTTAGATTGCAGATTGAACTCACCACACCCAAATCTATCTCTCTCTGCACATGTTTTATCTGCCTCCCCTGCAGTGCACATGGTTTTGCCCAACTGCTAACAAAGTTCCTGCTACGATCAACTCAGAATTACCCCCTTTATTTCCTCAACTCCTGGCATTAGCACACACACTGTAGTTCTAAGAATTTTGCTTTTATAGCTCTTAATCCTAGCCATGATCAGACAGTGCATAAGACATGATCAATGTTTAGATAAAAATTAGTCATGCAGACAAATTGGTTAAATCACGGATTAAACCAGTTTGCCAGAACTACAGGTTTTGTCCATTTTCCAGTGTTTGGGAGCAAATGATTGATTGTCAGTTGCTCCCATCCATTACCAGATTTTCATTCCAACCAGCCAGATCTGGCAGATAATTGTATAGTGTATGCCCGACTCAGTCGCTGCAACTGCAATGAATACCTTTGGTATTTGGTATTGGTAATGTTGCTCTAAGTTAAACATACTGTATCAAGTCAGGATTAAAATAACATGTATCCAAAATATAGAGTTGTTTCCTTTTGATAGTAATTTCTTGGCTGCTTAACATCTCTACAAAAATTCAGCAGACTGATGTGGTTAAAACCTTCCTGTGACTGTGTATGTTTACATGTGTGTTTCTGCTTGAATTACTTTGTCCAATAAGGATATTCACTTATCTATTCAATGCATTCTATGCATACTGTTAATAAAAGTATACTAGATTTATGCTTATGTGTTCAATCATAAAATTAATTTTGTGGTTTCATCAATCACTTCTGACACCTTACTCAATATACTGACAAATAATTATCATGTACAGTGGTCCAGTTACCAGGATAATAATGACGCCTAGCCTCACAGAAGTATGTGTATATTGTTACAAATTAACTCAGACCTTTTATATCTGTATCATGCAGGTATATTGTGATATTGGCGTGGATCCGCCATTTTTACCAGCCTCTCACGTGTGTTTAAATTCCATCTAAACTACACACACTTAATCTATAACAAAATGTTTCCAAATTTCTCAAAGAATTACACATATGATCAGTTTTATTACGGGCTGAGTGTTTTATATCCGAGCCAGGCCATTTGACGCGGCTTGCTATCGCTCCCAAACCATATGCCGCTTGAGCTTCTACATTTCAAGGCTTTGTACACATAACCAGTTTTATTGTGCTGGCGCAGACCTATGTATGTATCGTGGTCTCATGTCAGCATACCTCTCATGTGATATGGGCTGAGTGTATTATATCAGAACCAGGCTGTTTAATAAGGCTTACTATCACTCCCACACCATATGCCGCCTGAGCTCCTACGTTAAGATATCAGTCATAGGAGTATATTTACTAAGATCCCGATTTTGACAGAGTTTTTTATTTTATACAACTCGGTAATTTACTAAGAATTTGTATTCACAATCACTGTCAGCAATAGCCAAACACTGCCGGTAGCATAGAATTCGTAAAAAAAAGCAGTTTTAAAATAGACCTGCTTTTTTTATCCGTATTCTGATAGGCATGCAAGTATCAGTGAGATCCGTGTATGCTTATCTGTGGGTAGGGGTGTGAAAGTGTTAAAAATCAAAGAATAATATAGCGTGGGGTCCCCCCCTCCTATGCGTAACCAGCCTCGGGCTCTTTGAGCCGGTCCTGGTTCTAAAAATACAGGGGGGAAAATGCATAGGGTCCCCCCATATTTAAACAACCAGCACCAGGATCTGCGCCCGGTCCTGGTTTGGCTTCCCTATTTGAATTTTGGATTGCGCTGCAGTCCCACCTCTGGAGACGCCACTGTAAGCAAGTAATATCACACACATACATTTACATACACAGCCGGTTATGCATCACGGTGAATACAGATTGGGAGTTGTACTCGGTTGCAGGATGTAACTGGAAATCCACACATACACAGCGGATTATGGGGGTAATTCAGACCTGAATTACGTGAGGTGTGCGTTCGCATTTGTAGCAGAGCTGCACAAACATGAGTTTGTGCAGTCTCTGCTCAGCCCAGGACTTACTCAGTCGCTGCGATGATCGGGGCTGGAGTGGACGCCAGAGACCCTCCCTCCAAAGCCCTGGTCCCTCCTGCGTTTTCCCGGACACTCCTACAAAACGGTCAGCTGCCACCCACAAACGGCCTCTTCCTGTCAGTCACCTTGCGATCGCTTTTTTCACACCATCCAGATACCCAGTACAGTCGTCTGAAGCGCAGTACAGACCTGATTACCCGCTGTGCGAAAACGCAGAGCAGCAATCAGGTCTGAATTACTCCCAATGCTAAGATATTAATGATTATGTACTGGAGAAAGTTCCAAATCTGCATTGCAAAACTCTTACTTACCATATTAGGTCCATAAAGCCTTTGTGGTTATGCATTGTAGGGGACGAGCTGTTCAACATTGAAAGAATACACTCAAGGTACAGAAGCTGCAATGGATGATTCTCACTGCAAAATAAAGGATATCATTTAAAATTTTAATAACCTCTGTACTGAACATGGATGACTAAAGGACGTCTAATTAAAAATCGCTAGTTGCCAAAGATTAAGAGTTTTTATCAAATATAGAGGTAAACAGTTCCCATACTTTAGTAGAACTTGGAATATATCCCTTATATTTGCTGTGTAGCAGTGTGCAAATGATTGCTCTACAAGATTAGCCATTAAAATCTGGTTAGCTTGAACTGGGGAACTTGGAATGGAGGGACTATAGTTCTCTCAACGCAAAAAACTTTTATCTCCTTTAGTTCCTATAAGTGTTATATCTTTACATATGTATTTATGAATGTTATTGGTCGCTCTTTAATATCGTTAAATTATAGTTTAGCTTTAGTTGTAGTGCAGTTTGCACCTTCTGTTTACAGTGCTTTCACTATTAGGGGGTTGTGTACACGGAGGAGTAATGTTTGAGGGGGGTTTTTCTTTGCACAAACACAGCTAATGTCATTTTCTGTAATAAGTATTTAGGAGAATGCAATCCAAGTCAGTAGGAAACAGTAACTTTGCTTTCTCAGTCTGGCACGCCCTCCTATGCTAGTGTCTGTGAATGCAGCCTCTTGTATGGACTCGTCCATAACACTCCCATAAGAGAAAGATGAGAGACATGAGACCGAACAATGCAGAAGAGCTGAAGGACGCTATTGAAGCATCCTGGTCTTCCATAACACCTCAGCAGTGCCACAGGCTGATAGAAATCCATGCCACGCCGCATTGAGGCGTAAAAGGGGCCCAAGCCAAGTACTGAGTACATATGCATGATTATACTTTTCAGAGGGCCGACATTTCTGTATTTAAAATCCTTTTTTTTATTGATTTTATTTAATATTCTATTTTTCTGAGATTTTGGATTTGGGGTGATCTTAAACTGTAAGCCACAATCATCAAAATTATAACAAATAAAGGCTTGAAGTATCTCACTTTGTATGTAATGGGGAAGATTCAAATGTTTGAAAAGTCGGTTGCTTGTCTGTTTTTTCATGTCTATTAGATAGGAAAACACAGACTCCCAACTGACTTTTCAAACATTTGAATCTCCCCCAATGAGTCTATATAATATATTTGTTTCACCTTTTAAGTTGAATTACTGAAATAAATGAACTTTTGCACGATATTCTAATTTTCTGAGTTTCACCTGTATATTATGCCTCTGAGTGAAAGCTACTGATCTCTGTGCTCAGCCATTTCAGATCCCCTCATATGTGCCCTTAAATGGGTTACAAAATAGTAAGTCTGCTGTGCAGGAGATACCTCAGATATCACCTTTATGCACAGTGATTTCCATCATACTAATGTATGACACCATAAGGGAAGTACTGTAGCATCGCAGGCACTCATCATGCACTTACTGTAGGACTTAAAATGAAAATATATGAGAGAAAAAAAACCCTAGATGGAACAACATGTATTTTAACCCAGTTGATGCTGGTATCTCCCTCACTATGGAGCAGCAGCTATTCTCTTTAAAGCCCCAACAGAGCCAGAAGGGGTGTGACTACACAGAAAGTACAACAAAAATTGTAGTGTAAAATTTAGTGCACCAAATCTTGCTACTGGGTCAGAGCTTCAGAATTTCGCAATTTAACACACACACACACGGTTGTCAAAACAAGACCGATTCAGCTGTCTGATGCTCAGACTGATTGTGATAATTTGCAGAAATCTTGTGAAAATCCATAGTTTTGGAGTAAGGCACAAGCTGAATTTAGGCCTATTTGTCAAAATCCCTAGATGCCATATTTAGGGGCATATTCAATTATGTGCAAGACTTGCTTCAGGATACCTAAGACCCCCCCCCCTCCCATACTTACTTACCTTATGCATCGATGCCCTCCTCATCCGTTTCCCTGACATACCGGTCTTCTGCAGCTGTGTGTGAAATCAAGTGAGTGTGTTGGTGTACGACCCCTGGCGTGTGTTGGTGTCGGCAGCAGAGACAACATCTTCCATAAGACCCTCCTCTGCAACTGAACTGACAGGTCAGCCTGGCACCAACATGCAGGTGACTGACAGGAAGGGCAAGAGACCATAGGAGCGTCCGGAACACATCGGTAAGTGCCCAATGTTCCATACCACATCTTTTTTTTCTTTTTTTCGTATTTCAAAATTGGGTATGAGGTGTGCATAGTTTTCTTGCGGGCAAAGTCCTGCACCTAATTGGATATCCAGGTGAAACAAAATCCCAGATGAGCCGCATCTCGCGCCGTCTTATCGGGGCAAATTAGCCTCCGGTGGGACAATTAGCCCCGTTAAATCACCCGGGCTAATTGGATATCCCCCTTAAGGGCCCAACACATTTAACGATCCGCCACCGAGCTGCCCAAAGGCAGATACGGCCGACCCGGCGGCGGGGGGGCAGTGACGGGGAAAATTAAGTTTCTTCACTCCCCCCGTCACCTGGCTCCATATCTTTGAGTGATATCGCCCAGTGTGTAGGGCCTATTAAGTCTTCAGTGTTTTCCATGTTCTATTAAATTGTGAATAAAAGGGAGATACAAGAACACAGTTTACTATCTATAAACTAAACAGAGTGTACTTACTTAATAACAGCTTGCAACTTGTCACACAGGACTGTAAGCACAGATACCATGTCATCACAGAGTGTTTCCATGGAGGGACAAGAGTCTATGGAATTGATTAAAAGGTCAATGCTTACCATAATAATAATTTATATTAGGAAACACTATGGGTCATACTTGCCTACCTGACCCTCTCCATGAGGGAGAAAATGCTCTGTTCCTGGACTTTCCTGGTAATGTATGACTCCCATCACCTGTGGTGAAACACCTTTCTTATCAATTAACTAGCTCACCACAGGTGATGGCAATCATACATTACCAGGAAAGTCCAGGAACAGAGCATTTTCTCCCTCATGGAGAGGGTCAGGTAGGCAAGTATGCTATGGGTCTGATTCATAGCTGGGAGCAAAGAAAAACCTGTAGTGCCTTTGCTGCACCTGGGCAATACAAGGGGTGCAAATACATTTTTTATTTCATGCAGGGTAAATACGGGCTGATTTTGCACATAGCCTACACATGCTGGACAGCTTTATTTTTACACTGCAATTAGATAGGAGTTTGGACATGACCCTGTCAAATCTAAAGCTCTCTGCATATTTTTAATCTTCTCCACCTGCAGTGCAACATGGTTTTACCCAGGTGCAGTTACTTGCTCTTCATTGCTTTACTCCCACCTCATAATCAGGACCCAGGAGAGCAGAACATTGCACCATACATAATCCAGAACACACAGCCGTGCAAAATGGGATCTGCAGAACCTCAAAATATATATTCTGTCAATTGCATCCCATGCTACCAGTGTTTGTGCTCTACCCCTTTCCTTATAACAGAACAGACTGTTATGTCACAACCAGAATCTACAGTTCTTCACTTACACCCCTTTCAAACCACTAGCAATCACTCGGGTTATTACACATGAGCTCGCAGCAACCCGGGTTGCTGCGCAGTCTGAAAGGGGCCAGGTGAAATAATCCGGGTCGAGCAACCTAGTATTTCAGCTCGGGTAGCGAGCAGGTTTGAACACGCGGTATGGTATGAACGGGTAAGGTTGGTCGATGCGACCTGGTAACCGTTCACTACATAGAGAAGAGGCAGCGTTTGGAGATCATCTCATCTCCAATTGCGGTCTTTGCAATAAGCCGCATCAGGATGCCTGTCTGATAAGGGTCTTGCCGAGTCGCATCTGGGAAGGACACGTGTACAAACCACTGGTATGACTCAGCATATGTAGTCTGAAAGAGGTATTACTTGCATTATTCATTATAGTGTAAACAACGCTAACTGGCCATTGATTTTCTGTCTTTTTTTTTTTTTTTTAAAGATGAATTCAATAATTCACATACATGACTATGAACATCTTCTATATACTATGTAGTATCTGAAAGTGTAGAAACTGAAGGCTTTCAATTGTGAAATATTAAGATATTTTAGGTAAGAACAGTATACGGTTGTGCCTGGTCTTGGGATGACATCCCTACCGCAAGCAGTTGTTTCTTTTCTTTTTCTTTTTAAACCTAACTGGTGAAATAGAAGTACCTGCTCTAGTCAAGCCTGCTGCAAACAACTTGTATTTAGAATTTCAGCTGCTGGTTGACATAACTCAACTGCTGTTTTTTTAATATGGTGTTTCAGTTTCAAAGTCCAATATTCAGTATCCACCCATGATGTGTCAATAGAAAAACATACAATGACAATCCACAATGTAATTGCCATAGAAGCAAAACAGAACATTTACAAAAATAGGTATTTTAGAACGTAATTAAAGTTTACATTATTAGTTGAGCTACTGATAAGAAATACAAATACTATCCTATACGTAAATACTTTCTATATATTTGTATAGAATGTATATGGCATTTGTATGTCCAGATGCTCCGGCTATATTTAGGATGCTGGCAATAGGGAGTCCTGTATTTACAAATACACCCTTGATTTAACAAATGAAGGGGTAAATGTATCAAGCAGTGAAAAAAAAGAGTGGAGAAGTGGATTAGTGGAGAAGTTGCACTTTGCATCCAATCAGCATCTACCTATCAGTTTTTAGAATGTACTTGATAAATGCTACCTTGATGCAGATTGGTTGCTTCGGGTAACTTCTCCACTCATCACGTCTGAACCAGGAAGCACAAGTAGATTTTCACACTTCTTGATCAAATCCAAGCAAGAAATGTCTTCGGTTTTGGAGAATCAAACATGCTTTTGGCAGGTCACAGTTCGGGTAATTAGTTCATTTTTCAAATAAGAATGTCTAAGTGGTTTGTTTTATGTATTATTACCGATTAATTAACTACAATGCAAATTATTTCCTATTGCTTTATTACTATGTTGAATCTCATCTATACAGAAGAATGTAATTACCTTGGCTTCGAAACTCCAGAAGAGCATCATGGATTTCTGTATTCTGGTAAGGAAATGTACACAAATTATAATGAGTAAATGCACAAATCTCAAATCTGGATATTTAAGACAACATAAAATAAATGCAAACTAACGGGGGGCGTGGCTTGGACGCCATCAGGAGAAGACGTGTTATACAGGAGCTCCTGCATATTTCGGGCTAAAACCCACAATAACATCATCCCCATACACTTGAGCCCTCCCTGCCTGACCTTGCCCACGGCTGTGGACGTCTCCCTGGACGAGGGGAACCCGCCAGGAGGCCGCAGCAACATTTTTATGATCACGGCCTACCAGAGCTCCAGAGACCGGGGCCTCGAGTTAGCCACCGTCCCGATTTTGAGCTCCAGGCCGGATTCGCGGACGGAACGGGACCCGTAGCGTTGCCAGAATCTGTCCCCCTCTCCCCACAACGCTCCCCAGCCTGCCCCAGACCCCCGGCCGCCCGCAGGACGAGTCATTTTAACCGCTGGACCACGGGGAATTGATTTAAAGTGCACTTTCCTCACCTGTGCACTGGTCGGCGGCCATCTTGGATTCTTAGGCTGATTCTCTGTGAGCCTCACCAGAGGAGAGCCGAGTTCCCTGCTGGGAGTCCAGATGAGAGAGGGGGAGAAGGAAACCCCTGAACCCTTGGCCCACACTCACAGACACCTCCAAGGTTCACAAGACACTCAGGGCTCTGAAGATATAAAAAAGGCCTGTGACTCGAAGCTAGAGGCGCCATCTTGATTACTGGCAAATAGCCAGTACTGCAGTTCTGCATCTGTCCAGCATCTTTCTCTTACACAAATCCTGAGTCATTGCTCATGCAGGAATCTCCCTCTTGTGGTCATCCTAAGATAATGCACCACAGACGTGCACTTAAACCCACCCAGGAGAAATCATTTAAACGCCTTTCTGCAATACTGAGTGAATGGCACTATCAACCATATATTTCATCTGGCTGTCGATGCTACTAATACCGTAATGCACCGCTGATGCCAATCCAAAGGGAACTGCTCTGCTGACGGCATTCATATGCGAGCTACATAAATAAATCTAACCTCGTTGATCTGATTCCAGGAAATAAGACCCCCCCCCCGCTGGCTAAGTGATGACCAGGAACAAAAGACCTACTAAAAGAGCCGACACATCAACCCCTCGAGGAAATATGTCACAATCCGCTATGAGATCTTTCTTACAACCCACCCCGCCTTCCCAGGCTGATAACCCACCAGTGGCAGACCACCCCGTCCCCCTGCAGACACCTCATCCATCTCCTTCAGGCATGGAAACGTCACTTGATAGCCCCCCAAGAAACAAAGATCTGCAAGAAATTCTGGCCTATATGAAAAACCTACCCACTAAGAAAGACCTGCAGGACACGGTGAGACGTGAACTGGCGGCCGTGAGACAAGATATCTCCCACGTCTCAGACCGGGTGACGAGCTTAGAAGAACACCATGATTCCTCCGATACATTTTTAATGTCAATGGCAACCATCATTGAAGCTCAATCCACAGAGATTCGTTCACTCCAGACTCGACTAACGGATTTAGACAACAGAGGGAGAAGAAATAATATCCGAGTACGGGGCCTGCCGGAAGATGTCACCCAAACAGGCCTAATAGACGCCCTCACAAAAATCTTTAATGAGATCCTGGGCAACGACCCCGACGACAATATTACCTTCGACAGGGCCCACAGAGCCTTGAAGCCAAGGGGCCTCTCTTCGGATAGCCCACGCGATGTAATCTGCAGATTGCATTACTTCTCCCAAAAGGACCTCATGCGCAAAGTCCGACAGCTCGACGGGGTTGACTTCAACGGCACACCAATCCAAATATATCAAGACTTGTCCTGGCACACTCTACAGCAGCGGAAGGCCCTCAAACCCCTAACGGATGAACTCCGCAAACGCCAATTAAAATACAGATGGGGATACCCTTTTAATCTCCAAGTCTTCTTGTCGGGGAAAACCCATACCCTCAACACGTTCTTGGACCTCCCGGAATTCTGTGTGGGATTGGGTATCCCGAAACCTAATCTCCGCGACTGGGACTTTCACATTCCAGAGCTACCACCTTTCCAGCCCTTACACACTGGAGCTCCTTGGACAGAAGTACGAAAGAATGGGAAAAGAAACTCCAAAGGAGCCCCCCCAGATGAGGATTCACGAGTCACCTGATGGAACACTAAAGGAGGGTCACAGCTTCCTGTACACAGCGTGAGATTATCTTACACCTCTGGTGGACCTTTATTTGACATTTAGCAGTTGGGGGGCCCTGACCCCTTACTCCGCCTTGAGGCGCGGACTGCAAAATGAAACTCACTGAATATGAGACTTATTGCAACCAAATACTTGATGCAACCTACAGTTTAACGAGGTTTACAGTTTACAATTTATAGATTATATTTAACAGTTTACGATTAGCTAACATTATGTATGTTTAGTTACTTTAGCTCTACTTTTGATTAATAACCAGATGCCCTAGGTGGGAGTTCCCTTATCCGCCCTACACCCGCTCATGGCAGGAATGCCTCTTAGGTCTCCAACCCTTAATCGGCTTGGTGACCTCAACGCGGGTTTTTCAAATGTTAATGTTGTTGTTTACCTTTTCCCCATGTTTTACCCTCCTCATGCCTTCCCCATACTTCCACCCCTCCCCTTCCTTGACCATTCCAGGAATGCAACCCCCCTTCATGACTCACGCCCACCATGACATCCCCCGGAAGAATTAAAATAACATCACTCAATGCGAAAGGCCTTAATGTCCCAGAGAAAAGAACATCTTTACTGCGGTCCCTATGGGCTGACAGAGTGGATGTCGCACTAATCCAAGAGTCACATTTCAAAATCTCCGCTAAGAACCCACCCTTGACTAACTTTCGCTTCCCTCAGGCCTACTACAGCAACAACCCAGACACCAAATCCAAGGGAGTAGCAATAATATTCTCCAGGACTCTCCAACTATCAGACATAACAGTCCACAAACCGATCCCAGGACGCCTCCTGGTAGTCAATTGCAAAATATGTATGTGTCCGTACACATTTGTGGCTCTGTATGCTCCAAACAAAGATCAGGTCCCATTCTTCCGCTCTGCCCTTTCCCTAATTGAGCCTCTACTTTCGGGGGTTGTGGTTGTGGGGGGAGACCTGAACTGGACAATGGACCCATCCTTAGACTCATCCTCTGGCACACCCCGAACATCCCAACGTCAACACCGACAGGCTAAGCGACTATTCCACGATCTACAGTTGGTAGATTCCTGGAGAATACTCCACCCCTCTGACAGAGACTACTCCTTTTACTCGAACCCGCACAATGTTTACTCACGTCTTGATTATATATTTTTGAGCCACAGACACCTCCCTCAACTAATAGACTCCTCCATAGGCTCGATAACCTGGTCAGACCATGCCCCAATACATATGACCATCTCAACCCCCCAATCAGCTCCGGGCCAATGGACCTGGCGCCTAAACGAGTTACTTTTGCACGACCAGTACTGCAAAGGCGAACTAGAAAAGGCCCTGACAGAATATTTTTCCCTTAATGACACCGACGAGGTCTCCAAGGTTACCCTGTGGGAAGCACACAAATGCACCATAAGAGGAAAACTCATCCAGCTGGGGACTTTCATGAAAAAACAGAGGTCAGCTCATATCACTAAATTACTAGAACGTATCCACCGCCTCGAGTCCTCACACAAAAAATCCCTTTCAAAATCCGATTACCTTGACCTGATAGATACTCGTGCCCAATTGAAAAAAGCCCTCACAGATAGTATCCAGTTTTCTGTCCGTAAATGTAACTCCAAATATTACCAGTGGGGTAATAAACCCGGCCGCCTTTTGGCCCAAGCCTTCAAAGCACAACGCTCATCCCTGTACATTAATAGCATAAAAGACGGAGACGGAACTCCCCGATTCAAGTCCCCTGAAATAGCCGCGTGCTTTAAACAATATTACTCCCTCTTATACAACCTAGAGAACCGAGCCGACAATACATCCACCCCCTACAACTTCCTACAGGCAAAAGCATACCTAGAAAAAGTCTCCTACCCTGTTCTAACCCTAGCAGATAGAGAATCACTAGAGCAACCCTTCACTCAGCTAGAGTTGGAAAGTGCCCTAGCCTCGACTCCCATTGGTAAAAGTCCGGGGCCAGATGGCTTCACACTTCATATTACAAACAATTCAAAGACCTCCTCTCCCCCTACCTTCTCCAGGCCTTCAACTCAATCTCAGCAGACACCCATTTCTCGACCCAATCCTTAGAAGCCCACATTTCGGTACTGCCTAAGCCCGGTAAGGACCCCTCGGTGTGCTCTAGCTACAGACCCATATCCCTTCTAAACATTGATGCCAAGCTATTTGCAAAATTAATGGCAAACAGACTAAACGTACTCCTTCCATCCCTGATCCATAATGACCAGGTGGGCTTTGTCTTGAACCGCGAAGCCAAAGACAATACCACTAAGGCCCTAAACCTAATCCATATAGCGTCCCAAGGAGGCCCCCCTACTGTGCTACTGTCTACCGACGCTGAAAAGGCCTTCGATAGAGTCAGCTGGGGCTTTATGAGGTCTGTCCTGGGGCACATAGGACTGGGTCCCCTGGCACTTGGCAGAATCATGGGACTCTATAGATCACCCACAGCCCGAGTCCGAATCAACGGGACATTGTCCGAGCCCTTCTGCATAAATAATGGGACACGACAGGGTTGCCCATTATCACCTCTACTTTTTATCCTATGCATTGAGGCCTTTGCAAGGGCCATTAGAGCTAACGGCCACATCACAGGCCTGACAGTAGGAGATACAGAACATAAACTCTCCCTATTCGCTGACGACCTACTGGCCACAATAACGTACCCGATCACCTCCCTTCCCCATTTCATGCAGGAACTGACTCACTTTGGACAACTTTCCAACTTTAAAATAAACATGTCTAAGTCCTGTGCCCTGAACATATCCTCGCCCCCCGACACTGTGAATAAACTTAAGCGATCCTTCCCTTTTACTTGGAACACATCACACCTGCCCTATCTGGGTATACTGCTGCCAAAAGACTTATCCCGTTTGTTTAACCTGAACTTCACTCCCCTCCTCCGGACGATCAGAGCTGACTATAGTAGATGGTACCTTAAGCCACTATCATGGTTGGGGAGAGTGAACGTTGTAAAAATGAATACACTCCCTAAATTACTGTACAAATTACAAACCCTCCCAATACAAATTCCAGACTCCTGGTTCAAGTCCATACAACTCCTGACACAGCAATTCATATGGTCTAGGAGAAGACCAAGAATTAGCAGATCCACAATGATTCGCTCCACCCGGAGTGGTGGCTTTCAATTACCAGATATCAGAGGCTATTACTGGGCAATATTGCTCAATAGAGTTTTGGACTGGACGAGGAGTCGGGACACTAAACAATGGGTGGCACTAGAGGGACTCTACATGCAGCAATTCCCAGAGATCTTTCCGTGGCTTCCCTCCCTGCCTAAGACCCATACCACCCACCCAACTATCAACGCGACCCTCTCTTTCTGGAAAAAAGCACGCAATTGGCCAAACATTTCATCCGCTTTTGGCCCAATGACTTCTTTTCTAGCCAACCCCGACTTTCAACCCGGCCTAACGCCATCCCACTTCGGTAATTGGGCCCTCGCGGGTCTCTTTAGGGTAGGCCAAATAGCAACCTCCACGGGGGTCAAGCAGTTCTCAGAAGTGCGACTAAAGTGGGACATCCCACAACAAGATTTTTGGAAATACCTACAACTCAGGCACCACATACACTCCGGGCATAGACACCCCCAAGCTTCAAGGGAACTAACACAGTTTGAGAGGTTGTGTGTTTCCAGATGCAACCCCCAACATACAGTCTCTACACTCTACAAACTAATACAAGACACTGAAGCCCAAACACCCACATCTTTTCAAAAGGCATGGGAGAAGGACCTGGAAATTCGATTGACGGACAAAGAGTGGCGAATGATATTTCTCAAAGCCCACAAAAGCTCAGTGTGCATACAAGTCAGGGAAACCCAATACAAACTGATAATGAGGTGGTACAGACACCCCTCTCTCCTCCATCACATGTATCCGGGAGTGTCGAACAAATGCTGGAGATGCCTTGGCGCAATCGGTTCCCTAATGCATATTTGGTGGTCCTGCCCCTTAATACGCCCTTTCTGGGCAGAAGTAATTTCTATCTCTCAAGATATACTCCACACACCTGTCCATACTGATCCGGCCTTCTGGTTGCTTTCCCACTCCCCTATCCCACTGGCACAACACAAAACGTCACTGCTACGCCACCTATCCAATGCAGCGCGGGCAATCATCCCCACACTATGGAGGTCCCCAAACCCACCCACGAGAAAACTATGGTTTGAGAGGATTAACCACTACATGAATATGGAAAACATTCTCTTGGGCTCTAGAGACAAACTCTCAGAATTCATGGCCATATGGCTGCCATGGATAGATTATACCACCTCCAAAGAGTACACAGAGTACCTCTATGCAACCAAGTGAATTAGCAATGCAACCAGCTCTCCATAATGAAGGCTCCCCACCCTTCTCTTAACTCACAAGTCCCCTGGTACTGGTCAACCCCGATCCCTGACCTTCTCCCCCCCCATTCCTTACCTCGCCCAACCCCCCTTCCTCTAATTACTTCACTATCTCTACCTCGATGTTATGATTAGGCTTATTGTATAAACAGAAGGCACACAGATAATGTACTAAATGTTACAGGATGATATATCAACGATTATACTTGTAATAACCCTCAGAACCTGTGACAACTTACTATTTTGATGCCGTAGATTGGATTGTACCTAATTCTAACCACATTTATAATGGCTTTCTGAACTTTGATGTGATGTAATCTTTGAATTTTCTTGAATAAAAACAGAATATACAAAAAAAAATGCAAACTAACCACAACAAAACATACAAAGACTGGTGGGATTTTGTATGCCCAGTGCCTCTTATGTGACCATTGTTGGTGCAGGTTCCCACAAACAGGCAGAAAAAGAAACATCCTCAAAAGAACAATGACTGAGTATAACGCAGATATATTTTACAAGCATGTTGGACCAGTCATTTGCTGGGGCACTAGTAATTGTGGAGGGATTTATTCCATCTTCCCTCACCTTCCCATCTCTCTCACCCTATTCCTCCTGACCCTATTCCTCCTGACCCTATTCCTCACATCTCTCCCTATTCTTTCCATCTACTCCTATTCTTGACCCTATTTCTCGTTTGTTTTTTTCCTGTCTCCTCCATTTTCCCAATCTCTCACTCCACTTCTTATACAGTCTATGGGGTATATGCAATTCACGGCGAATCGCGGCAATTTTTCGGCGTTTTTTAATTCGACTAAATTCGCCAGGTGAATTCCGGAAGGTGGCTTCCGGAATTCACCATATTCAATGAAAAACGGATTCGCCAGAATCGCGGGCGAAAATCGGCCGATTTGGCGGATTTTGCCGCGATTTAAAAAAACGGGAAAAAACGGGAAAAACCCGGAAAAAAAAATGGCGTGGGGTCCCCCCTCCAAAGCATAACCAGCCTCGGGCTCTTCGAGCTGGTCCTGGTTCTAAAAATGCAGGGGGAAAATTAGGCAGGGATCCCCCGTATTTTTAAAACCAGCACCGGGCTCTGCGCCTGGTGCTGGTGCCAAAAATACGGGGGACAAAAAGAGTAGGGGTCCCCCGTATTTTTAACACCAGCATCGGGCTCCACTAGCTGGACAGATAATGCCACAGCCGGGGGTCACTTTTATGCCGTGCCCTGCGGCCGTGGCATTAACTACCCAACTAGTCACCCCTGGCCGGGGTACCCTGGGGGAGTGGGGACCCCTACAATCAAGGGGTCCCCCCCCCCCAGCCACCCAAGGGCCAGGGGTGAAGCCCGAGGCTGTCCCCCCCATCCAATGGGCTGCGGATGGGGGGGCTGATAGCCTTTTGTGATAATAAAAAGATATTGTTTTTTCCATTAGTACTACAAGTCCCAGCAAGCCTCCCCCGCAAGCTGGTACTTGGAGAACCACAAGTACCAGCATGCGGGAGAAAAACTGGCCCGCTGGTACCTGTAGTACTACTGAAAAAAAAATACCCAAATAAAAACAGGACACACACACACCGTGAAAGTAAAACTTTATTTCATACGCCGACACACACATACTTACCTATGTTGACACGCCGACTGCCACGGTCTCCGACGATCCGAGGTACCTGTGAAAAAATTATACTCACCTTCCAGCGTCCAGAGGTACATCCAGGTCCAGAGATAATCCACGTACTTGGCAAAACAAAAAAACGAACAACAATCCATACCGGACTAGAAAGGGGTCCAATGCTTTCACATCAGACCCCTTTCTCCCGAATGCCGGGACATCACGTGACTCCTGTCACTGAAGTCCCTTCAGCCAATCAGGAAGCGCTACTTCCGTGGCGCTCATCTGATTGGCTGTGCGCTGTCTGTGATGTGACAGCGCATCGCAAAGCCGCTCCATTA
The DNA here is from genome assembly GCF_028390025.1 of Pseudophryne corroboree. NCBI lineage: Eukaryota > Metazoa > Chordata > Amphibia > Anura > Myobatrachidae > Pseudophryne > Pseudophryne corroboree. The sequence continues at coordinate 562,667,743 of NC_086447.1, read as the reverse complement.
CTTTCAATGGTGGGAACTTAGCGGCTAGCGGGGGGGTCACCCGCCGGTCAGCCGCTGACCGGCGGGTGACCTCACCGCTAGCCGCTAAGTTCCCACCATTGAATATAATGGACTGGGCTGTGCGATGCGCTGTCTGCTCAGACGCACAGAGCCAATCAGATGAGCGCAAACGAAGTTGCGCTTCCTGATTGGCTATAGAGACCTTTCTGTGACAGCTGTCACTGACAGGTCTCTCTGCATTCGGGGATAGGGGTCCCATGTGTCAGCATGGGACCCCTTTCAGTCCGGCATGGAGCGGGTGTTCGGTTTGTTTTTTTCTCCAAGTACGTGGATTTATCTCTGGAGCCTGGTTGAGGTGAGTATATTGATCTTTTATTTTCAGGTACCCCTGGATTCTACATGGAGAAGAGGACCGATGTCGGCGTGTGAACATAGGTAAGTATGTGTGTGTCGACGTATGAAATAAAGTTTTACTTTCACGGTGTGTGTGTCCTGTTTTTATTTGGGTATTTTTTTTCCAGTAGTACTACAGGTACCAGCGGGCCCGTTTTTCTCCCACATGCTGGTACTTGTGGTTCTCCAAGTACCAGCTTGCGGGGGAGGCTTGCTGGGACTTGTAGTACTGCTGGAAAAAACAATATTCTTTTCATGATCACAAAAGGCTATCAGCCCCCCCATCCGCAGCCCATTGGATGGGGGGGGACAGCCTCGGGCTTCACCCCTGGCCCTTGGGTGGCTGGGGGGGGGGGACCCCTTGATTGAAGGGGTCCCCACTCCCCCAGGGTACCCCGGCCAGGGGTGACTAGTTGGATATTTAATGCCACGGCCGCAGGGCACGGCATAAAAGTGACCCCCGGCTGTGGCATTATCTGTCCAGCTAGTGGAGCCCGATGCTGGTGTTAAAAATACGGGGGACCCCTACGCTTTTTGTCCCCCGTATTTTTGGCACCAGCACCAGGCGCAGAGCCCGGTGCTGGTTTTAAAAATACGGGGGATCCCCTGTCAATTTTTTCCCCGCATTTTTAGAACCAGGACCAGCTCGAAGAGCCCGAGGCTGGTTATGCTTTGGAGGGGGGACCCCACGCCATTTTTTTTTAGGATTTTACCGTTCCAGCAATAAAAAAAAATAAAAAAAAAAATAATATTTTAAAAAATATATAAATAATATTTGTGCCTCCAAAAAAAAAAAAAAAAGTACCTAATCCCTTCTAATATAAATAGATCTGCTATTCCCAAAAAAAAAAAAACACAAAAAAAAACATGTTTAAAATTTTTTTATTTGTTTTCACCCTCCAAAGTGTGGCGGATTGAAAATGACGAATTTGCTGTCTAAAAGCACTGCTGTCGAATTTCCAAACTTGAATTGAATATGCTTTGGTCGAATTGCAGCACTTATATCATTGCAGAAAAGTCGAATTTGCAAAAATTCGAATTTCAAAAAGTCGAATTTTGAAAGTCCGTTTTTTGGTCGGAAAGCACTGAATTGCATAGGCGAATTTTTTTTTTGGTCGAAAATGACCCGAAATTCGACAATTTCGGGAATTCGACCGCAATTGCATATACCCCTATTTCTCTCCTACTTGTCTCTCTGCCTCCTCCTCCCCATCATTATGACCCAGCGTCTCTCATCACAATATACCCTCATTATGTGCACATCATCGTGTGGGTGCAAAAGAATCCAGCATTACTCCTGTTGCATCCATTGAGAAGGGAGATGGTGAAGTCTTACATGCACACGTTTGGGTGGAATAAATTACAGAGCGGGCAGAGTTGAGGACAGGGGATGGAGGGGCACAGCAGGCACTGTGGCAATACAGGGGGAGTACTTGGAAGGGTGTATGGGGGCTAGGAGTATAAGGACAGGATTTAGGGGGAGATGCACTAAACAGTGAAAACGGAGTGGAGAAGTGAGCCAGTGGATACTTTGCATACTGTAAAATTATACAGAGCAGCTGATTGGTTGCCATGGACAACTTCTCTACTGGCTCACTTCTTCACTGCTTAGTACATCTCCCCCTTAGTTGGGGAGATGCACACTGATGTTATCTGGACTCTAGGTCGACACCACTTAGGTCGACACCCATTGGTCGACATGAGTTTTTCCATTTTTTTTTTCTTTTCTTTTTTACTTTTCTGCTAGCGTTGTGCGCCATCTTTGTAGAAAATGCGTCTTAGTAGAATGTGTTGATTAATTTGATATATGACACTTCTATATCTGTGTTCGACTGAGTCTTGTAATCCGTACACTAAGTGCTACAAAGTAGCAGGCAATACAAGTTCCGTTGTGCTCCAGGTACAGACTCAAATACAATATACAAGTGTTACCTATCAAATTAATCAGCACAGTCTCTTTGTGCTTCCTAGTCACACCTCACTGCGACTAAGATACACTTTAAGCAGAAAAAAAATAAGAATTTACTTACCGATAATTCTATTTCTCGGAGTCCGTAGTGGATGCTGGGGTTCCTGAAAGGACCATGGGGAATAGCGGCTCCGCAGGAGACAGGGCACAAAAGTAAAGCTTTTACAGGTCAGGTGGTGTGTACTGGCTCCTCCCCCTATGACCCTCCTCCAGACTCCAGTTAGGTACTGTGCCCGGACGAGCGTACACAATAAGGGAGGATTTTGAATCCCGGGTAAGACTCATACCAGCCACACCAATCACACCGTACAACTTGTGATCTAAACCCAGTTAACAGTATGATAACAGAGGAGCCTCTGAAAGATGGCTTCCTAAACAATAACCCGAATTAGTTAACAATAACTATGTACAAGTATTGCAGATAATCCGCACTTGGGATGGGCGCCCAGCATCCACTACGGACTCCGAGAAATAGAATTATCGGTAAGTAAATTCTTATTTTCTCTATCGTCCTAAGTGGATGCTGGGGTTCCTGAAAGGACCATGGGGATTATACCAAAGCTCCCAAACGGGCGGGAGAGTGCGGATGACTCTGCAGCACCGAATGAGAGAACTCCAGGTCCTCCTTTGCCAGGGTATCAAATTTGTAAAAATTTACAAACGTGTTCTCCCCTGACCACGTAGCTGCTCGGCAGAGTTGTAATGCCGAGACCCCTCGGGCAGCCGCCCAAGATGAGCCCACCTTCCTTGCGGAATGGGCCTTAACAGATTTAGGCTGTGGCAGGCCTGCCACAGAATGTACAAGTTGAATTTTGTTACAAATCCAACGAGCAATCGACTGCTTAGAAGCAGGTGCACCCAACTTGGTGGGTGCATACAGTATAAACAGCGAGTCAGATTTTCTGACTCCAGCCGTCCTTTAAATGTATATTTTTAAGGCTCTGACAACGTCCAACAACTTGGAGTCCTTCAAGTCGTCTGTAGCCGCAGGCACTACAATAGGCTGGTTCAGGTGAAACGCTGATACCACCTTAGGGAGAAAATGCGGACGCGTCCGCAGCTCTGCCCTATGTCGAATGGAAAATTAAATAAGGGCTTTTATAAAACAAAGCCGCCAGTTCAGATACTCTCCCGGCCGAAGCCAGGGCCAGTAACATAGTCACTTTCCATGTGAGATATTTCAAATCCACATTCTTTAGTGGTTCAAACCAATTGGATTTGAGGAAATCTAAAACTACATTTAGATCCCACGGTGCCACCTTAGGCACCACAGGAGGCTGTATATGCAGTACTCCTTTGATAAAAATCTGGACCTCAGGGACTGAGGCCAATTCTTTTTGGAAGAATATTGATAGGGCCGAAATTTGAACCTTAATAGATCCCAATTTGAGACCCATAGACAATCCTGATTGCAGGAAATGTAGGAAAACGACCCAGTTGAAATTCCTCCCTCGGAGCACTCCGCTGCTCGCACCACGCAACATATTTTCGCCAAATACGGCGATAATGCTTCGCGGTGACTTCCTTCCTTGCCTTTATCAAGGTAGGAATGACTTCTTCTGGAATGCCTTTTCCTTTTAGGATCTGGCATTCAAACGCCATGCCGTCAAACGCAGCCGCGGTAAGTCTTGAAAAAAAAAACAAGTACCCTGCTGAAGCAGGTCCCTTCTCAGAAGTAGAGGCCACGGATCGTCCGTGACCATCTCTTGAAGTTCCGGGTACCAAGTCCTTCTTTGCCAATCCGGAGCCACTAGTCTTACTCCTCTTTGCCGTATAATCCTCAATACCTTTGGTATGAGAGGCAGAGGAGGAAACACATATACCGACTGGTACACCCAAGGTGTTACCAGCGCGTCCACAGCTATTGCCTGCGGATCTCTTGACCTGGCGCAATACCTGTCCAGTGTTTTGTTGAGGCGAGACGCCATCATGTCCACCATTGGTTTTACCCAACGGTTTAATAGCATGTGGAAAACTTCTGGATGAAGTCCCCACTCTCCCGGGTGAAGGTCGTGTCTGCTGAGGAAGTCTGCTTCCCAGTTGTCCACGCCCGGGATGAATACTGCTGACAGTGCTATCACGTGATTCTCCGCCCAGCGAAGGATCCTGGCAGCTTCTGCCATTGCCCTCCTGCTTCTTGTGCCGCCCTGTCTGTTTACATGGGCGACTGCCGTGATGTTGTCCGACTGGATCAACACCGGTCTTCCTTGAAGCAGAGGTTCCGCCTGGCTTAGAGCATTGTAGATTGCTCTTAGTTCCAGAATGCTTATGTGAAGAGACTTTTTCAGGCTCGACCACACTCCCTGGAAATTTCTTCCCTGTGTGACTGCTCCCCAGCCTCTCAGGCTGGCATCCGTGGTCACCAGGATCCAATCCTGCATGCCGAATCTGCGGCCCTCCAATAGATGAGCCTCCTGCAACCACCACAGAAGGGATACCCTTGTCCTCGGCGACAGGGTTATCCGCAGGTGCATCTGAAGATGCGACCCTGACCATTTGTCCAACAGATCCCTTTGCATGGAATCTGCCGAAAGGGATTGCTTCGTAAGAAGCTACCATTTTTTCCCAGGACTCTTGTGCATTGATGTACAGACACCTTTCCTGGTTTTAGGAGGTTCCTGACCAGGTCAGATAACTCCTTGGCTTTTTCTTCGGGAAGAAAAACCTTTTTCTGAACTGTGTCCAGAATCATCCCCAGGAACAGCAGACGAGTTGTCGGCATTAATTGGGATTTTGGAATATTCAGAATCCATCCGTGCTGCTTTAGCACCTCTTGAGATAGTGCTAAACCCATCTCTAGCTGTTCTCTGGACCTTGCCCTTATTAGGAGATCGTCCAAGCATGGGATAATTAATACGCCTTTTCTTCGAAGAAGAAATATTATCTCGGCCATTACCTTTGTAAAGACCCGAGGTGCCGTGGACAACCCAAACGGCAGCGTCTGAAACTGATAGTGACAGTTTTGTACAACGAACCTGAGGTACCCCTGGTGTGAGGGGTAATTGGTACGTGGAGATACGCATCCTTGATGTCCAAGGATACCATAAAGTCCCCTTCTTCCAGGTTCGCTATCACTGCTCTGAGTGACTCCATCTTGAACTTGAACTTCTTTATGTACAGGTTCAAGGACTTCAGATTTAGAATAGGCCTTACCGAGCCATCCGGCTTCGGTACCACAAAAAGAGTGGAATAATACCCCTTCCCTTGTTGTAGAAGAGGTACCTTGACTATCACCTGCTGAGAATACAGCTTGTGAATGGCTTCCAAAACCGTCTCCCTTTCTGAGGGGGACGTTGGTAAAGCAGACTTCAGGAAACGGCGAGGTGGCTCTGTCTCTAATTTCAACCTGTACCCCTGAGATATTATCTACAGGATCCAGGGATTTACCTGCGAGTGAGCCCACTGCGCGCTGTAATTCTTGAGACGACCGCCTACCGCCCCCGAGTCCGCTTGCGAAGCCCCAGCGTCATGCTGAGGCTTTTGTAGAAGCCGGGGAGGGCTTCTGTTCCTGGGAAGGAGCTGCCTGTTGCTGTCTCTTCCCTCGTCCTCTGCCTCGTGGCAGATATGAATAGCCCTTTGCTCTCTTATTTTTAAAGGAACGAAAGGGCTGCGGTTGAAAGGTCGGTGCCTTTTTCTGTTGGGGAGTGACTTGAGGTAGAAAGGTGGATTTCCCGGCCGTAGCCGTGGCCACCAAATCCGATAGACCGACCCCAAATAACTCCTCTACGCATCGCCTGTCCACTGTCGTGTCCATAAAGCTCTTCTGGCCGAAATGGACATAGCACTTACCCGTGATGCCAGTGTGCAGATATCTCTCTGTGCATCACGCATATAAAGAAATGCATCCTTTATTTGTTCTAACGACAGTAAAATATTGTCCCTGTCCAGGGTATCAATATTTTCGATCAGGGACTCTGACCAAACTACCCCAGCACTGCACATCCAGGCAGTCGCAATAGCTGGTCGTAGTATAACACCTGCATGTGTGTATATACCTTTTTGGATATTTTCCATCCTCCTATCTGATGGATCTTTAAGTGCGGCCGTCTCAGGAGAGGGTAACGCCACTTGTTTTGATAAGCGTGTTAGCGCTTTGTCCACCCTAGGAGGTGTTTCCCAGCGCTCCCTAACCTCTGGCGGGAAAGGGTATAAAGCCAATAACTTCTTTGAAATTAGCAGTTTTTTATCGGGGCACCCCACGCTTCATCACACACGTCATTTAATTCTTCTGATTCGGTAAAAACTACTGGTAGTTTTTTCACACCCCACATAATACCCTGTTTAGTGGTACCTGTAGTATCAGCTAAATGTAACATCTCCTTTATTGCCAAAATCATATAACGTGTGGCCCTACTGGAAAATACGGTTGATTCGTCACCTTCACCACCGGAATCAGTGCCTGTGTCTGGGTCTGTGTCGACCGACTGAGGCAAGGGGCGTTTTACAGCCCCTGACGGTGTTTGAGGCGCCTGGACAGGCACTAATTGAGTGTCCGGCCGCCTCATGTCGGCAAACGACTGCTTAAGCGAGTTGACGCTATCCCGTAATTCCACAAATAAAGGCATCCATTCTGGTGTCGACCCCCTAGAAGGTGACATCCTCATATTTGGCAATTGCTCCGCCTCCACACCAATAACGTCCTCATACATGTCGACACACACGTACCGACACACAGCAGACACACAGGGAATGCTCTATACGAAGACAGGACCCACTAGCCCTTTGGGGAGACAGAGGGAGAGTCTGCCAGCACACACCAAAAAGCGCTATATATGACAGGGATAGCCTTATGATTAAGTGCTCCCTTATAGCTGCTTTTATATTAATATATTGCCATTTATTTTGCCCCCCCTCTCTGTTATACCCTGTTTCTGTAGTGCAGTGCAGGGGAGAGACCTGGGAGCCTTCCTGACCAGCGGAGCTGTGACAGAAAATGGCGCCGTGTGCTGAGGAGATAGGCCCCGCCCCTTTTCCGGCGGGCTCGTCTCCCGCTTTTTAGTACATTTAGGCAGGGGTAAATATCTCCATATAGCCTCTGGGGCTATATGTGAGGTATTTTTAGCCTTTTTAAAGGTTTTCATTTGCCTCCCAGGGCGCCCCCCCCCCAGCGCCCTGCACCCTCAGTGACTGCCGTGTGAAGTGTGCTGAGAGGAAAATGGCGCACAGCTGCAGTGCTGTGCGCTACCTTAAGAAGACTGCAGGAGTCTTCAGCCGCCGATTCTGGACCTCTTCTTGCTTCAGCATCTGTGAGGGGGCCGGCGGCGTGGCTCCGGTGACCATCCAGGCTGTACCTGTGATCGTCCCTCTGGAGCTTCATGTCCAGTAGCCAAGAAGCCAATCCATCCTGCACGCAGGTGAGTTCACTTCTTCTCCCCTCTGTCCCTCGTTGCAGTGATCCTGTTGCCAGCAGGAATCACTGTAAAATAAAAAACCTAAGCTAAACTCTCTAAGCAGCTCTTTATGAGAGCCACCTAGAATTGCACCCTTCTCGGCCGGGCACAAAAATCTAACTGGAGTCTGGAGGAGGGTCATAGGGGGAGGAGCCAGTACACACCACCTGACCTGTAAAAGCTTTACTTTTGTGCCCTGTCTCCTGCGGAGCCGCTATTCCCCATGGTCCTTTCAGGAACCCCAGCATCCACTTAGGACGATAGAGAAATAGGATTTTAATTACCTACCAGTCAATCCTTTTCTCGTAGTCCATAGAGGATACTGGGGTCCACATTAGTACCATGGGGTGTAGACGGGTCCACTAGGAGCCTTGGGCACTTTAAGAAATCAATAGTGTGCACTGGCTGCTCCCTTTATGTCCCTCCTACCAGACTCAGTCTAGAAACTGTGCCTGAGGAGATGGACATATCCTGAGGAAGGATGTAACAGAACAGTGGTGAGATTCGAACCGGTACACACAAACAAGAGGAAAGTCATGATAACTAAACTTGAACAGGAACAGCAACAGCTGAACCAACAACATTACTTAAAGTAACAGTGCAGGAAAAACGAAGCACTGGGTGTGCGCCCAGTATCCTCTACGGACTACAAGAAAAGGATTTACCAGTAGGTAATTAAAATCCTATTTTCTCTTACGTCCTAGAGGATACTGGGGTCCGCATTAGTACCATGGGGATGTACCAAAGCTCCCAAACCGGGTGGGAGAGTGCTGAGGTTCCTGCAGAACTGATTGACCAAACTGAAGGTCCTCAGAGGCCAAAGTATCGAACTTGTAGAACTTAGCAAACGTGTTTGAACCTGACCAAGTAGCTGCTCGGCAGAGCTGTAAAGCCGAGACACCCTGGGCAGCGGCCCAGGAAGAACCCACCGACCTAGTAGAGTGGGCCTGTACTTTAGGAACCGGCTATCCCGCCGATAAATAAGCATGCTGGATAGTAAGCCTCATCCAGCGAGCAATAGACTGCTTTGAAGCAGGACACCCAATTTTCTGGGGATCATAGAGAACAAACAGCGAGTCATATTTCCTGTGACGAGCTGTCCGCTTCACATAGATCTTCAAAGCCCTCACAACATTCAAGGACCTTGAGATAGCAGAGGTGTCAGTAAGCACCAGAACCACAATAGGCTGGTTGATATGAAACGTGGACGACACCACCTTAGGAAGAAATTGCTGACGAGTTCTGAGTTCAGCTCTATCATCATGAAAAATCAAATAGGGGCTTTTGTGAGACAATGCCACCAGTTCCGACACATGCCTTGCAGAAGCTAAGGCCCACAGTGTAACGGTCTTCTACGTAAGAAACTTTACGTCAACCTCCTGTAAAAGGCTCAAATCATTCCGATTGTAGGAACTGCAACACCATATTAAGATCCCAAGGTGCCGTGGGAGGCACAACGGGCGGTTGGATGTGCAGAACCACCTTCAAGAACGTCTGAACCTCTGGGAGGGAAGCCAATTGTTTCTGGAAGAAAATGGATAAGACTGAAATCTGGACCTTCAAGGAGCCCAAACGTAGGCCCACATCCACACCCGACTGTAGAAAGAGGAGAATACGTCCCAGCTGAAATTACACTGCAGGAAATTTCCTGTTTTCACACCACGAGACATATTTTTTCCAAATACGGTGGTAATGTTTAGAAGTTACCCCTTTCCTGGCTTGGATCAGGGTTGGAATGACCTTGTCCGGAAAATCTTTCCGGGCTAAAATTTGACGCTCAACTTCCATGCCGTCAAACATAGCCATGGTAAGTCTTGATAGACGAACGGCCCCGGTTGTAGAAGATCCTCTTGAAGAGGTAGAGGCCACGGGTCCTCTAGGAGCATCTCAAGTGGATCCGCGTACCAGGCCCTTCTTGGCCAATCCGGAGCAATGAGAATTGCTTGAACCTTTTCCCCTTTTATTCTTTTGGGAATTCTTGGGATCAGTGGAAGAGGTGGAAACACGTAAACCATCTGGTAGACCCATGGAGTCACCAGAGCGTCCATCGCCAATGCTTGCGGGTCCCTCGACCTGGAACAATACCGTTTTAGTTTCTTGTTGAAACGAGAGGCGATCATGTCTATTTGTGGAATTCCCCACCGACGTGTTAAGGACTTGAACATCTGCGGGTGAAGACCCCACCCTCTCCGGGTGGAGGTCGCGTCTGCTGAGGAAGTCAGCTTCCCAGTTGTCTACTCCCGGAATGAAGATTGCCGACAGCGCCACCGCATGTCTTTCTGCCCAGAGGAGTTCTGACATTGCTGCTCTGCTCTTCATTCCGCCCTGTTGGTTTATGTACGTTACTGCCGTCACATTGTCCGACTGAACCTGAATGGCTTGATCTTGAAGAAGATGCAATGCCTGTAGAAGGGCGTTGTATATTAGTTCCAGAATGATGATTGGAAGAATGGCTTCCTGACTTGACCATTTTCCTTGGAACTGTTCCCCCTGGGTGACCGCTCCCCAACCTCTGAGGCTTGCGTCTGTGGTTAGCAGAATCCAATTTTGAATCCCGAACCTTCGACCCTCGGTCAGGTGAAAAGTCTGAAGCCACCACAGAAGAGAAATCCTGGCTTTTGGCGACAGACGTATCCTCTGGTGCATGTGAAGATGCGATCCGGACCATCTGTCCAGCAGATCCAGCTGGAAGGGCCTCGCATGAAACCTTCTGTACTGCAGAGCCTCGTAAGAGGCGACTATCTTCCCCAGAAGGAGAATGCATAAATGCACCGATATCCAGGCTGGTTTTAGAACATCCTGCACCATCGACTGGATTACCAATGCCTTTTTCAAGAAATACCTTCTGTTCCTCTTCATCCAGTATCATGTCCAGGAACGGAAGCCTCTGTGTTGGTTCCAGGTGGGATTCTGTTAGGTTCAGAATCCATCCGTGATCCTGAAGTAATCGGGATGAGAGGGCTATGCTGTCCAAGAACCTCTCCCTGGAAGGCGTTTTTATCAGAAGGTCGTCCAGGTATGGTATTATGTTCACTCCCTGCTTGCGGAGGAGAAACATCATCTCTGCCATTACCTTGGTGAATACCCTCGGTGCTGTGGAGAGGCCAAATGGCAGGGCCTGAAACTGGTAGTAGTCCTGTAGTGCAAACTTTAGATAAGCCTGATGAGGCGACCAAATCGGAATATGAAGGTACACATCCTTGATTGTACAGAGACACCAGGAATTCTCCCTCCTCCAGACCTGAGATCACCGTTCTCAGAGACTCCATAATGAACTTAAACACCCTTAAATACGGGTTCAGTGATTTGAGGTTTAAAACGGGCCTTACCGAACCTTCTGGTTTCGGTACCACAAACAGGTTGGAGAAGTAACCCTCGTTGTGTAGTTGAAGTGGAACTGGGACAATGACCTGAGTCTACCAGTTTTTGAATTGCTGCCTGTAAAGTTGTACTTGCTTCCGGAAAAGCTGCTAAGCCTGATTTGAAGAATCTGTGAGGTGGGAGTTCCTGAAACTCCAGTCTGTATTCCTGGGTGATAAGGTCTGTGACCCAGGGATCCTGGCAAGATGTTGGCCAAACGTGACTAAAATAAAGTAACTGAGCTTCCACCTGCCTGTCTTCCAGGCAGTGCGGACCACCGTCATTACCTCTATTACCTTTGAAGGCTGTAGAAGAACCTTTGGATTTGCCTTTGAATTTCGCTGTCCGAAAGGACTGCTTAGTTGGGGCAGAGTAGGTTTTTTTAGCTGGGGGTGCTGCGGAAGGAAGGTACGTAGACTTACCCGCCATAGCCTTGGATATCCACTTATCCAATTTATCTCCAAAAAGGGCCTCACCTGTGAATGGTAGATTTTCCACGCCTTTCCTGAAATCCGCATCCGCAGTCCACTGGCGTAGCCACAGGCCCCTGCGTGCTGATACTGCCATGGCAGTGGTGCATGCATTGAGCAAACCAATTTCCTTTATGGTCTCCACCATAAAGTTAGCAGAGTCTTGAATATGCTGCAGGAGTAAAACTTGAATATGCTGCAGGAGTAAGGTATTCAATCCGTCAATTAGGTTACCTGACCACTTTGCATAAGGCTTTAGTGATCCATGCACAAGCAATAGTGGGTCTCTGGGCCACCCCAGCAGCAGTGTATAATGATTTGAGAGTGTTCTCAATCTTGCGGTTAGCTGTGTCCTTTAAGTTAGCTGACCTAGGAATAGGTAAGACTATCTTACGTGACAACCTAGATGCGTCCACAATCGGCGGCTTTTCCCATTTCTTTCTATCTTCCAGAGGAAAGGGAAAGGAAGTAATTAATCTTTTAGAGAGCTGACATTTTTTTATCAGGATTAGCCCAAGTTTCTTCAAACAGGGCATTCAATTCATTTGATGCAGGAAAAGTAGCTGAGGATTTCTTTTTTAGATTAAAATAAGATTCCTCCTCTACCTCCGCCGTCTTGTCAGGAATGTGCAGGACATTTCTGATAGCCTCTATCAGGGCCTGTATTCCTTGTGACAGGACCGCGTCCACTTCACCCTCCTCTGGATCTGATGTATTGTCATCAGTATCATCCTGCATAAGCTGGGCCAGAGTACGCTTTTGTGGGCAAATGGCGGGGATTTGAGACGCTGGTATGGGAACTGAATCTCTATTCATCAGGTCATCCATAGACTGTATTAAAATCTGCATCTCTTTCTCATTATGGGATAATTTAGTAGAAAACGAGATTTATGGTAACAACTTACCGTTGTTAAATCTCTTTCTGCGAGGTACACTGGGCTCCACAGGGAATTACATTGGAGTGTAGAGTAGGATCTTGATCCAAGGCACCAACAGGCTAAAAGCTTTGACTGTTCCCAGAATGCATAGTGCTGCCTCCTCTATAACCCTGCCTCCATGCACAGGATCTCAGTTTTTGTTAACCAGTCCAATGCAGTAGCAGGTAAGAGACGACAACCGTTAGTAGCCACATACACCACATTCTCACGACTGGAGAAAGTGTCAGCGGCTAATGCCATACCAACCCAAAGAAGCTAAGTGCGTCAGGGTGGGCGTCCTGTGGAGCCCAGTGTACCTCGCAGAAAGAGATATAACAACGGTAAGTACTTACCATAAATCTCGTTTTCTGCTGCGGGGTACACTGGGCTCCACAGGTAATGACATTGGGGATGTCCTAAAGCAGTTCCTCCTGGGAGGGGACGCACTGTAGCGGGCACAAGAACCCGGAGTCCAAAGGAAGCATCCTGGGAGGCGGAAGTATCAAAGGCATAGAACCTTATGAACGTGTTCACTGAGGACCACATAGCAGCCTTTCACAATTGTTCAAGGGTCGCACCACGGCGAGCCGCCCAAGGAGTTCCAACTGACCGAGTAGAATGGGCCTTGATAGTAGCAGGAGCTGGACGACCAGCCTGTACATAAGCATGTGCAATCACCATTCTAATCCATCTGGCCAGGGTCTGCCTGTGAGCAGGCCAGCCACGTTTGTGAAAACCAAACGGTACAAAGAAAGAATCAGACTTCCGAAGGGATGCAGTTCTCTTCACATAGATACGGAGAGCCAGTACCACATCCAAAGACCGCTCTTTGGAAGACAAGTCAGGAGAGGCAAAGGCCGGAACCACAATCTCCTGATTAAGGTGGAAAGAAGACACCACCTTAGGTTAAGTACCCGGGACGTGTTCTAAGAACCGCCCGGTCACAGTGAAAAAATCAGATATGGGGAACTGCAAAACAATGCACCCAGATCCGACACCCGTCTAGCAGAGGCAATAGCCTGTCATGATCCTCACTGTAGTTCTCATATTGGTGACTTACCTCTTCCATCTCTGTCCTGGATCCTGCATCTTTCTACTCACTGGGATAAACGGCTTGCCAATACTATGAGTTTCCTGAGTTCTCTGCCTGGAAGGTAAGCGTTAACGAGCTCCACCTGTGGTGATTGATCTTCTGTGTGAGTCTGAATTCAGCAATCTGAAGTTTAGGCCTAAAAGCCAGCATCCTCTGTTTGCAGAAGTTCAGGCTTCAGTGTTCTTTCGGCCTGCTAGGCCTCACGCCACATCACAGCCTAGTCTAGCGTACTCACATGACAGTGACTGTTCACTTGACCCAGAGCTGTCCAATACTGTGCCAGCCTGAGACTCTCTGAATCACCTGCCACTGCTCACCAATCACCAAGGACCAGGAAGTATAAGTCAGGAGACTTGAGTTGGAAACTATGCCAGTTCCTCGTGTCACACACAGCTCTAAGCTGAGCTCCTTAAAGGTAACACTTGTACTTTGGTTCCTGTAAAACTCTGCTCCTTTGCTACCCAGTCTGGATTACAGTTGTGTTACCATTGATATCCAGTATTTCTACCGTTTCATCTTAAAGTCACAGTTGCAGTATTCCAGTCTCATCTTAAAGCAACAGCTGCAGTATTCTACAGTTTCATCTTAAAGTCACAGTTGCAGTATTTCACAGTCTCATCTTAAAGCCACAGCTGCAGTATTCTACAGTCTCATCTTGAAGTCACAGCCGCAGTGTTCTTCAGCCTCGTCCTAAAGTCACAGCCATCGTTCTACTTTCAGTTGCGTTTCCAGTTATATCCGGTACCAGCCCGGATTACAGTTGCGTCCCAGTCTCACCGGTAACCAGCCCAGTTCTCAGTCTCACTAATAACCAGTCCGGATTACTATCTCACCAGTAACCTTGAGTACATAAGCACCTACTCCTGTGACACTATATCCAGTTCAATCTCACCTATAAATTCATCATCCTGCTATCAACACCAAGTCCCTGGTGATCCAGTGGTCAGGATACAGCTTCCTCTGCCGAGGCCCGGGTACGATCCCCGGTCAGGGATTGCTCCTTCTTCTCATGGATTCCTACAGACCAGCCTAATATTCACATAGTCCTCCAGTCGCCCGCACAGACTTCACTAACACTGGGTTCACAAAAACCCAGTCCTGACAAGCCAGCAGAAACAAAACCTCAAGAGAAAGCCACTTAAGGTCTGCAGATTCAAGAGGCTCAAACGGAGACCCTTGCAACGCCTCCAGAAACACTGACAAGTCCCAAGGAACCACAGGCGGGACATAAGGAGGTTGAATCCGCAACACACCGAGTGAACGTATGAAAATCAGGTAAAGTCACAATTTTCTCTGAAACCAAACCAACAAGGCAGAAATATGAACCTTGATGGAGGCCAGACGAAGGCCCATGTCCAGGCCTTGTTGTAGAAAGGACAAAAGTTTGGCCGTACTAAACTTGTCAGCGTCATGATTATTAGTGGCGCACCAAGCAAAGTAAGAATTCCAGACCCTATGATAAATCCGAGCAGAAACTGGTTTCCGGGCCTTCAACATGGTTTGAATTACCGCCTCAGAAAATCCTTTGGCCATCAGGACGGAAGCTTTAAGAGCCACGCCGTCAAAGCCAACAGGGCTAAATAATGATACACACAGGGTCCCTGAACGAGGAGATCCGGGCGCTGTGGATGTAGAAGGAGACGCTCTATCGAGAGACCCTGAAGGTCTGAGAACCAATGCCGTCTGGGCCATGCGGGAGTGATCAGAAGTAGGATTCCTCCTTCTTGCTTGAACTTCCTTATTACTCTGGGCAGGAGTGACACCGAAGGGAATACGTATGGCAGCTGAAAGTTCCATGGAATTGCCAGTGTGTCCACGAACGCTGCTTGAGGAACCCTTGTCCTTGCACCGAAGACCGGAACCATGTGATTGTGTTGAGGCGCCATCAGGTCCACATCTGGAAGGCCCCACTTGTCCACGAGTAGTTGAAACACTTCTGGATGGAGGCTCCACTCTCCGGCGTGTACGTCCTGACGACGACTGAGCAAGTCAGCTTCCCAGTTTAGGACCCCCGGAATGAATACTGCCGATATGGCTGGCAGATGGCGTTCGGCCCACTGAAGAATTCTTGATACTCCCTTCATTGCCATGCGGCTTCGAGTGCCGCCTTGATGATTGATGTACGCCACTGTGGTAGCGTTGTCCGACTGTACTTGAACAGGTCTGTTCTGTATTAAATGCTGGGCCAAGTTCAGTGAGTTGAACACTGCCCGCAGTTCCAGAATGTTTATTGGGAGGAGAGACTTCTCCCTGGTCCACCAACCCTGAAGAGAGTGTTGCTCCAACACCGCACCCCAACCTCTCAGAATGGCATCCGTCGTTAGAAGGACCCAGTTGGAAATCCAGAAGGGACGACCCCTGCTCATTCGATGGTCCTGCAGCCACCATATTAGTGACAGACGGACCTCCGGAGACAAGGAGATCATTTGCGACCTGATCAGGTGAGGCAGGCCCTCCCACCTGGCAAGAATCAGCTTCTGCAGAGGGCGGGAATGGAATTGAGCGTATTCCACCATGTTGAAAGGCGACACCATGAGACCTAGCACTTGCATCGCCGAATGTATCGACACTTGTGGACGAGATAGGAAGCATCAAATCCTGTCCTGAAGCTTCAGGACTTTCTCCTGAGACAAGAACAACCGCTGGTTGCGAGTGTCCAACAACGCCCCCAGGTGCACCATCCTCTGATTAGGGACCAGGGAAGATTTCTTCCAGTTGATGAGCCACCTGTGGGCATGCAGAAACCAGATAGTCAGATCCAAATGGCGTTGGAGAATTTCTGGGGAATTCGCCAGGATCAACAAGTCATCCAGATACGGCAGGATCCTGACCCCTTGACGGTGGAGCCCAGCTGTCATTACCGCTATGACCTTGGTGAAGACTCGCGGAGCTATGGTCAAACCAAAAGGTAACGCCCGAAATTGGTAATGGAGGTTGCCAACCACAAACCTCAGGTACTGCTGATGCGACATTGCAATGGGAATATGCAGGTAAGCATCCTGTATATCCAGGGAGACCATATAATCCCCTGGTTCCAAGGCCAGAACAATAGAGCGAAGAGTTTCCATACGAAACTTGGAGACCATCACAAATTTGTTCAAGGACTTGAGGTTGAGAATGGGCCGAGAGGACCCATTCGGTTTCGGGACTAGGAACACAATGGTGTATAGTACCCCTTGCCTCTCTGAGCCAGAGGCACCTGTACTACCACTCCTGTGTCCAGGAGGGACTGTACCACGGAATGAAGAGTGTTTGCCTTCACCTGATCCAAAGGGACGTCTGTCAGGCAAAATCGATGAGGGGGACGATTCTTGAAGGATACGGCGTAACCTCGAGTGACGACTTACCGTACCTAGGCATCTGAAGTGGTCTTCAACCATTCCTGGGTAAACCCTAGAAGTCGGCCCCCCACCCTGGGATCCCCCAGAGGGAGGCCCGCCCCGTCATGCAGCAGGCTTGTCAGTTTTGGAAGCAGGCTGACGGGCAGCCCAGGCCTGTTTAAGTTTGGGCTTAGTGGGTTTGGAAGTGCGACCTTGTTTCGGGTACGCCTGACCCTTTGCTTTCCCTGAAGGACGAAAGGAGCGAAAGGAAGTACTCTTAGCCTTCGGTATCGAAGGAGCAGTACTAGGTAGACAAGCTGTTTTAGCAGAAGCTAAGTCAGCCACTATCTTGTTGAGGTCTTCTCCAAAAAGAAGGTCTCCCTTAAAAGGGAGCACCTCCAGGGTTTTCTTAAGAGTCCAGATCCACAGACCAGGACCGCAACCAGAGAATCCGGCGAGCCAAAATGGACGTGGAAGAAGCATTGGCCGCCAGAATAACGGCATCAGAAGCCGTTTCCTTAATGTAATGAGTAGCTGTGACAATATACGACAGACATTGTCTAGCATGATCAGAAACGTTGGAAGGCAGCTCAGCTTCCAAATCCTGAGTCCACACTTCAATAGCCTCTGCAGCCCAAGTCGCTGCAATGGTGGGCCGATGCGCAGCACCAGCTAGCATGTAAATCACCTTTAAGTAACTCTCCACACGCTTTTCCGTCGGTTCTTTCAGAGACGTGACGGTAGTTACAGGCAGAGCTGAGGATACCACCAGCTGCGTCACCTGCTAATCCACTTGCGGGGATGTCTCCTAATTTTTACTTAACTCCACCGCGAGGGGATAGCGAGCCAGCATCTTCTTGTGAGGCGTAAGTTTCTTTCCTGGATTTTCCCAGGATTCCTGACGTATGTCAACTAAATGGTCAGAGTGAGGTAAAACTTGTTTAACCACTTTCTGACGTTTAAATCTGTCCGGTTTCTTAGGGGCAGTATCAGGCTCTGGGTCATCAGTAATTTAAAGGATTAACCTGATAGCCTCCAACAAGTCAGGACCACCCACCTGTGAAACAGATTCCCCATCAGAATCAGTGTCTGTGGGGGTCAGTATATACGCCATCCTCATCAGACGAGGTGTCTAGGACGTTGGGGATTGTGAGGAAGTAATGGCCTGCTTAAAGGACCCCTTGGTCTTAGGCAGACGAGGGTGAGATTTCTGTTTAGTCAGTGATTGGTTCAATTGCTGTAACTGAGTGGACAGTTGATCTGCCCATGGCGAATTAACCGCAGGGACCATAAGTGGTTGTACCGGCACAGGAGGTCCCATAGGGGGCGTAAGTCTAGTTATCAGCATATTCAATAACGTGGAGAAAGTAGGCCAAGGTGGATCTTTTTGAACCCCCGTTGCTACGGTCCCACTGGGGGGGTAAAGAACCCCCAGAAACTGAACCCTCAGCTGCTATATTTTCCTCTAACGTGTCTGCAGCGTCACCACCACGCAATGTGGGATCAGCCCCAGCTTCGTCGCCCCTTGTAGCTGACATTTCTGAAAGCTCAGTTCAAGGCAACACAGTACAATAACAGCAGCACAACACCTGACAAGAACCCCCCGTGTAGTGTAGTGTAGTGCACAAACAGAGAGTCCCAGAGGTATATGGTGAGAAAAATACACAATAAATATATTTTGTGAAACACCTATGTTAAATATAACCCTGACGCACTTAGCCCCTCAGGTTACAGAATATAGGGATAGCAATCTGAGTGAGATACACGAAATGGAGGTCACACAGCAGCTATATGCACACACACATAGTCACATTGAACAATGCAGAAATTATGACATGCAATATAACTGCACTGGACTAGCAGTATTACTCTGTATTAAGTATAGCTATACACTCAATAGATATAACAATGCACAGTAAAGACTGGATGTATATCACAGGGTATTTGTACTAAATAACCCTGACTAAATGCACTGTTTCTTAACTAACACTGTCAGCAGACATGTAGAATACTTACCGGTAAGTGCCCTGTAAAATGCACAGCACTGACATGCAGGCGGCTTTACAGAGGAGGAGTTGCCCAAACAGTCCCAGGATCAGCTCAGCTTGTCTTAATGGTGCCCAAACGCTGACAGGGAGTGAGGGAGAGAGAGATATATGCAGCTCCAGGGTGGGAACATGTACTCTAAATGGTGCCCTGGGGCTGGGGGAGGGGCTACAGGTCAAAGCCTTATCCCCTTGCTGGACTTCCCCACCGGGTACTGCGGGCTTTATAATAAACGGTTTTTAGTAAAACCGACCTGTGCCCTTGCCCTGTACTACCACAGTGTCCACGCCAGCGCACGCGGCCCACCTCCCACCGGTCATGCCGGATCACGATTTCCAGTGGGTCCCGCCTGGGGGACCCACTTACCTCCTCCCTGAGTGCGGCCACGCCTTCATGGAGAGCTGCTGTGGGGTGTGTGACTGACAGATGAAAATCGGAGCCTCCGCTGTAAGTACCCGGCAACCAGGGCGCGGGAGTATACAGTGCCGCTGGGGGAGGTGATGAAGCTCCAGCAAGAGATGTCTGACTGACATCTAACACTCACAGTGTCTCTGCTGCAGCCCTTGAAGTCTTAATTTTTCACTTAAAAAAAGCTCTTCTGAGGGCTGCAGGAGCAGCCCACCTGTTGTATGCCTGCACTGCATGGCACCAACTACAAAACTGAGCTCCTGTGCACGGAGGCGGGGTTATAGAGGAGGCGGCGCTATGCATTCTGGGAACAGTCAAAGCTTTTAGCCTGTTGGTGCCTCGGATCAAGATCCTACTCTACACCCCAATGTCATTCCCTGTGGAGCCCAGTGTACCCCGCAGCAGAAATAATAAATATTATCCCTTTAATGGAAGCTAACCATGGGGGTTCTGCCCCACTAGTAGTAGTAGCTTGAGAATGTGCACTATCCTGAGTACAGGGTAGTGAGTCTCCGGGGGAGGAAAGACATTCAGCTGTGCAGGAAACACAGTCCCTGAACATGGTAACACACCCACAGACAGAAGGTGAAAAACACAGCTTAACCCACACACAGCCCTCAGGGAGATACAGAAATTTGAGCCAGCCACACAGCACCCCTGTAACCAAGTAAAACTTAGCTGGGTCACCACACTAAGTCCCTTAATAGGGCTTAGCATACTGCAACACTCTCCCCCCCCCCCCCCCCCCCCCCATATTCCATATATCACCATATACCTTTGAGTCTATGACAGCCTTTTATTATATGCTGCTCACATGGGGGGTCATTCTGACCCATTCTCTCGCTGCTTTTTATCACAGCCGAGCGAACAGGTACCCACTGCGCATGCGCCGGCGCATGCTAGACGGCCAAAGGCCGTAGCTGGGCTGCGATCGCCTCTGCCTGATTGACAGGCAGAGGCGGTCGCTGGGCGGGAGGAGGCGGAACTGTGGCATTTGGCCGCCGTTTCGTGGGCGCGGTCCGGCCAACGAAGGCGTGGCCGGACCGTGCGGAGAGTGGCTTGCAGCGGCTGCGTGACGTCATATGCAGCCGATGCGGGCCAGGGAGCAACGAGTAGCTCCCGGCCAGCACGCTAAAGCTGGTCGGGAGCTACTCTTGAAGTGCAAAGGCATCACCGCTGTGCGATGCCTTTGCACTTCTGCGGGGGGTGCCGGCACTGACATGTGGGACGGACTAGGCTGGGCGTCCCCCCGCATGTCAGTGTGAATGATTGTAGCTGTGCTAAATTTGGAATGAGGGCAGTGGTGCTGTCCAGTAACTGAAAATCACCCACCCTAGCACTAGTGGCACATAATTCATTAGATTTGGTTTTGCATGGTTTTTAACCTGCATTCAAAAACTTCTCATTGGTCATTGACAGACAAGAGTGGGAAAAAAAAGAGTTGCATCCATATGGGTACATTTGGGGCATACAGAATATAGCAAAAGTTGCATCTGGAACCTTATGTGGTGACAAGTGCCAGATTTCACTAGGAGCAGCAGCATGTGAAAAGTATGAATTTCGGAAAATATTTAAGAACAGTTCCTTATAGGTACTGGCATTAAGGAGATGACAAGTGTGATACAAAATGGTAAGGATGACTGCCAGATTGGCCCAGTCTGTTTCCGACAATACCTGTATGACAGAGTTAAAAAAACGGGGAGATTTATCAAATCTTGCAGATAAAGTACCAACCAATCAGCTCCTGTCATTTTCCAAACAGCCTTTAAAAGGACAATAAGGAGCTGTTTGGTTGGTACTTTATATCTCTCCAAGCTTTGATAGATCTCTCCCATAATGTGTAACCTGGAAAAAAGCCCCTGGTTGCACTGTAATCCAAACTGGAGGACTACCTGCCTCTGTGAATGTAAAATGTCTACTAAATCAGTGTTCTTCCCAGGCTTTTCCTTGCCTCTCTCCTCGCCTCCACAGACTCCAGGTGTCTCTGCCTCTATCCCTGTGTCAGACTCCTGCAGGCTCTGCTAGCTGCTATCCCAAGTTCCCCATGACTCTGCCATTGGAGCTGCACCCAGCTGTGCAGGCACGCTGCACTCAGTGGGATGGGGTAGCCAGCAGCGGGGAGAGGGGATGAGACGGTCACTCTGTGCTGAGATCTGCCACTACTGCTGTCACTGCTGTGGGGCACCATCTCCTGGCCATGAACCTGCTGAACCACGTGCCATGGTCATGAACCTGCTGAACTTATTGATATACCATGCCCCCAGGATCAATCCAAAAAAACATCAATCCGGAAAGCTGATCCTCTACACCAGGCATGTCCAAACTGCGGCCCTCCAGCTGTTGTGAAACTACATATCCCAGCATGCCCTGACACAGTTTTGCTGTCAGAGAATGCTAAAGCTGTGTCAGGGCATGCTGGGATGTGTAGTTTCTCAACAGCTGGAGGGCCGCAGTTTGGACATGCCTGCTCTACACTGAAGTGCTAAAAGGCATGGGATAGGTGACAAGTATCATGTAGAAGCCCATCTAACCTGGCGAAGTGCAGCAACTCAACGTGGCTTCGATTTCAAAAGTGAACTGAAGACCTCTGGAGAGATGCCTCTTCCAGTCAATATTTTCTAGTACAAGTAGTCCCTCCCCTTCTTATTGTGCAGGGAAATACTCACTCTCTTAGGGTCAACAGCATGGTCTCTCCTGTTTGCCTGCACTTTCACTCATCACATCCAGTGCCTCTCCCCTCTACAATCAATTCAGAACTTCAGGGGGTATATTTACTAAAGTCCCGATTTTGACCGAGTTGGTGTTTTTTCTTCAAAGTGTCATCTTGGGAATTTACCAAACACAAATCTCGGCAGTGATGAGGGCATTCGTATTTTTTTTGAAGGCAAATAAAAAAAATACGAATGAATACACCATCGGTCAAACACGCCTGTTATTTTATACAACTCGGTAATTTACAAAACATTCGAATTCACAATCACTGCCGGCAATAGCCAAACACTGACGTGAAAAAATACAAATCGTAAAAAAAAGCAATTTTCAAATAGACCTGCTTTTTTTAACCGTGTTCTGATAACATGCACGGATCCGTGCATGTTTATCAGTGGGAAGGGGTGGAAAAGAGATAAAAATCAGGGGGGGGGGGAATTGTGTGGGTCCCCCCTCTTAAGCATAACCGGCCTTGGACTATTTGAGCCGGTCCTGGTTGTAAAAATACGGGAAAAGATTGACTGGGGTTCCCCCATATTTTAACAACCAGCACCAGGCCCTGCGCCTGGCCCTGGTGCAAAAAATACAGGGGACAAAAGACGTAGGGGTCCCTCGTATTTTTTACACCAGCACCAGGCTGGTCCCTGCGGCCGTGGCATTACCCCCCCCCCCCCCAACTAGTCACCCCTGGCCGGGGTACCCTGGAGGAGTGGGTCTAGATAATTTTCCTTTCTTGTTGCTCCAAATCTACAGTTCTAACTTCTACCCCTTACTTACAAAGGTCTCACCAAAGCTTCCCTCCCATACATCTCTTAGCTTGTCATGTGATACACCCCTGCAAGACGACTATTATTTCACCTCTCTGCCTCTTGGGCAACCTCATTCCACTCCTGTCTCTAAGACTTCTACAACAATGCACCACACCCCAGCACTACCACTAGACTTTCCACTACACTACAATCCATCAATGCTCCCCTTACACCATTGCTTGCCTACCTTACCACCTTCTGTCCACTCTGTATGCTTCCCCCATCCACCACTTGCTCCGAACTCTCATCACTCCCTGGGGGAGATGTACCAAGCTTTGAAGAGTGATAAAGTACCAGCCAATCAGCTCATAACTATCATGTTCCTTTAACGATTAAATATCATTCATAGAGAATAATGAAACTGTGCTACAGTTCCATAACGGTCTACAGCAGGGGTATACAATATGCAGCCCTCCAGCTGTTGAGGAAATACACATCCTAGCATGCCTCAATAAGGTTCTGCTATTACGGCATGCTAAAACTGAGGCAGGGAGTGCTGGAATATGTAGGTCCACAACAGCAGGAGGTCCATATGTTGAATACCCCTGCTCTACAGTAATAATATGAGAAAACTGAAGGTCCCCATACATCAGTGACCCATTACCCCGGCACTGCCGATTGGATCCACCAATTGGCAGCTCGCGATGATCAGCAATCCGTTGCGGGAAATTAAACATGTTAAAAACCCCTGAATCGGGAATTCAGAATTCCCCAACACGGCCGTTGGGGGATCAGAAAATTGCAGCAATTCCTTGCATATGTATAGGGGCTTCTATGTGTGCACGTTTCACAGTACCTAAAGGGTATAAGAGGAAATATGTTGATGTCTCACCGGGCTATCCTGCTTCTGCCGTAATTGTAATGTCAAGTCACTTAACATCTGACTGAGTGTTGCTCGCACAGCTGTGTTTATACTTCGTTGATGACAACTTGAAACATAGGTTTCAATGCATATCTGAATGAGAAACAGAAACAACATTAAAAGTAACAAATCAGTCATGAAACAGTAATATGTAGCAGTGCAGGAAGCTTGCTTCTCATCTACATCATTTCAGCACATCAGATCAACCAATAATTAGCCAAATAACAGACTGTATTGTAATGACTATTTATTCAGACCAGAAAATGGCTGCATTCAATTTGTGTAGATGGAAGTTGTACTTGAATTCTATGGCAAAGAAAACTTTAATACATGTGTGTGTGCACCTCTGGTGTACACTCGCAGAGTAAGAGACTTTCTCAACACTGCTTAGAGCTACACAAGTACAATACAATGGAAATTACATCTTTTTAATAGTTTATTGCAGAGTATATAGGGGGAGATTGATCAAATCTTAGAGACAGATAAAGAACCAACCAATCAGCTTCTGTCATTTTAAAGAATGTGCTAGAAAAGGGAAGATACGGCGAAGAAGTTGCACATCATTATAACTAAGAAAACAGAAACAAATATATCACACTTCCACACAAACAAGATCTATTAAAGCAACAAAAAATACAGCCACAATCTGTATAAGTGTAAGCATGATACCTCTAGAAAAGCAGCGGGCTGCACAGGACCAGGAAAAATGCGGCAATATGGAGCAATTAGGATGTGTGCAATGGATTCTCTTATCTCATGCCACCGAGAGGGTCCTATTTTATGGCATGCTAAACACAGCTACAGATGGAAGAGTAAAACACAAGCAGTAACAGCACAACACAAGATAATAGGGATAAGACATGCAACATGATGATGGGATGTACTAAAGTGGGGAAAGGTGCAAATACGTGAAGTGCTCCAATTCCAAACTATTACAATATGGCTGTATACTGTATGTATTACATTACTGTATGTAATACAAAGCGCAAAGCAGCCAATATGCAGTGCAAAATCCTCGTTGGTGGTATGAAACACCTACATTTGTCGTGGTGTGTCACCATTTCCACTTCAAAGCATGGCTTTGAAAAAATCAAAATGGCAGTGTTTGCAGACAAACAAAACTTTTCTCCTGGGAAATAGAAGCTTGGCAGAGCACATGGAGTAATTCTGCAGCGCTTTTCAAAGCCACCACATCTTCAGAGGTTGGATTTAAAGATGCAAAAATATTAAATACAAAACACGGGTTAAAAAGCGTAGTGTAATAAATTATCTCTTGGCTTTCTTAGCAAGTGTGGATTAGGTGCAGCAATGCACCTACCTCAGCAGAGCAGTGCACAAACTATAAACTTGTTCTGTGACGTAAGACTATTAAAGTCAGTGAAAACGGTTAGAGAGGGTTTCTCTTAAGGGTAATACCTTCTCTGAGGAAGCTGGGCAGCCATTTGCCCTGTCTCTGAGCAGTGGATATCTAGGACAAAATGTAATGGAGTTCGAGATCACCGGAGGTGTGAGATGATGGATGATCTTGGACTTTTTTTTTTCAAAGGGGCAATCAGTTAGAAGGCATGGTTTTGCCTTGTAAGTGATTTCCCCTTTAAAAAAAACATCAAAGATAGGCCAGCATACCGTACCTCCTGTGATCTCGCACTCCATTGCATCCTGACGCCAGTGCATATTGTAGATCAGGTACATATGAATCTGCAGCCAAAGGACCTATGGTTTGTATAGATGCCAAAATGGCATTGGAATGCACTGTGATACAAACTGCTTTAGTACAATCACTACATAGTTTAAGCTGCTCCACTTTAGTACACTCCTCAGACATGTTTCATTTCACTACAGGAGGCAACAATTCTCTGACTAAAGCAAAATATATGAATAGATCAGTCCCAATACTGCAATGGAAGGATTCAATTTACATTTTATTTCCTTGGCAAACTGCTTACTGTAACAATTTATCTAATCAAATGCTATTAAGCAATTGCCATCTTGTAATTCATTCCCCTTTCACACCTAAATCCCAGGTCCGATCTGGGTTAGTGAACTCCGTTCAACCTGTGTTATAGCTCTTTATACCCCATTCACACTGCACCTTGGACTGGTGTTATTCCCAGGTCATCACCTTTCACACTGCACCAGTGTCAGCCCTGCAGAACAGTGTATGTCATTAAAAGTGGACATTTGCCATTCTGCCTGTTCTGCAGCTTGTAGACGACATCTTCCATCAGCTCTCCTGATCCTCTAACCAACTCCTTTTTGCATAACCTGGGTCGGATAACCCAGGTCATACCATTCAGGCCATAACATATCTGGTTCGGTCCCTGGAATAACACTGGTCGTGACCAGGGCTGAGGACCCAGAATATTCAAACCTAGGATGATCCTTTACACCAGAGCTGGCCAAATCAGTCCTTGAGATCTACCAACAGTTCACATTTTCCAGAGCACCTAACTGGTGCACAGGTGTAGTATTTACTAATTAAGATGTGCTGCATTCATTCCTATCTGACAATTCTACAGATCTCCAGGAGGCCTGGAAAACATGAACTGTTGGTACATCTCGAGGACCTGTTTGGCCAGCCCTGATTTACACCAATACCCCTTTTCCATTAACATGAAAATTCTGTGTTATTGCATGTGAACCCAGGATTTTTGTCAGTGGAAACAGCTCAACACAGGTCCGATGACCTGGGAATCCAATTCTGCTGTCGAGCAGGGTTTTTCTCGGGAAGGATCCGAGTAAGGCTCAGTGTAAACGGGTAAGCTGGGTAGATACGACTTGGGACCCATTTACAGCTTAGGAATAGCCGGCACCAAGCGCTGGGCTTGCACCTGTGCGCAGTGCAAGCCGGGTTCCACCACCAGTCTGAAACGAATCTCATCTGTGTACAAAATCATGGAGGCAACATGGCTTAATAATGTGAAAGGGGTACAAGACAGGACCTGGGTTGTCCTGGCAATCTCCTGGGTGAAAGGCTCAATGTGAAAGGCGGATCTTAAATACATTGGCATGTTACTGAATACTGTTTGCAGCTCAGCCTTAAAAGGAGTACGAGGTGTACAGTAGACCTTTATGATTAAAACAATAACATTATAGTTAAACTAATTTACTAATTTCAGATAATCTACAGTGCAAGAAGTCAATTTCTGCACCATGTAAATATGTGTTTGGGCACTGACAGATTATCCTTACAATCTTTAAATATAAAATGTTAACTATCCCATCACGTTACCTCCTATAGGGAACTGTTTGGGGATAAATACACATAGCAAAAATGTTGTTAAAATACTGGTGGAGGGTTAATTACAAGCAGTGTTAGTAAGATGTGCAGTGTTACAATGCATGCAGAAAGAAAGCATTTCCATCTTACACAATTACATTAACAGAATTACCAGCTTTGCATTTATTGCCTGGAATTTATGCTTGGAAACACAGAATATTGCAGTAATAACGCCGGCTCTCACACTTACCTCAGCAATCTTCAGCACCGAGCTGCCATTCAGCTCAAACGTGGATGTATAGGTGATACAGAGTAAAACCTGCAGATGAATAGAGGTACCTTTAGTAAATGTAGAGTACACGATACGGTGATCACATATATATTGCTTTACAATCCTTTTGGTTTAAAAAATTATTAAAAGTTCACACAATCTAAAAACGGTGACATTTAATCCCTCTAACAATACAAAGGTCCACAAAAATACAATGTAGTAAAAACACGATTTTTCTGCATTGGTCAACATTAATTTTAAAATGCTTAGGATACAAAAATGTCCTGATACTAAACCTAAAGTATTTTGCTGCTATTAACATTCAACACTACTAGTGCTGGCAGACAACCTGTAAAATAATATTGTGTCAATGACTGACAGCTACTGATTCCTGTACTGTTTGTGTATATGCTTTTTCCATAATTTAGCAGACTATTGCTAATGACATACAGCAGGTGCTCTATCTATCTAATCACTCTTCCTTGCTGCCAAACTGAGCTAATGCCATTCAAGGCATCTGTCACATGACAACAAGGAACAAAAGACTTCTAAATGTAGCACACTGAGGGCATGGAAACTACAGGTTATTCTTGTTCCTAAGTACACAGCAAGTGTAGCCTTCCTATGTCATTTCACTATGCTCATTAATGTTTAAAAGGTTTACAGTATTTTCTAAACACATACATGGGTCGTATTCAGTTAGCTGCAATACTTACCACGAACTTGTAGTCTCGGACTTTAACACCTGGAGCTATTAAATTACAAGCTTTTTTTCCTCGTGCGGTAAGTCCGTGGCTAATGCACATCGACCTCTAGTTTCTATGTTAAGTACCCGAAGCTATGGGTTAACGCGTTCGTAGCGGCCCTACTTACCACAGATTTCTGTTCCAGCCTCAGGAGGGGGCAAACAGAAATCCACGTTAAGTGCAGGCTGTAGGCTTATCGTAGGTTTCAACGGAATATCCCCAGGCACTGCTTCACCCCCACGGTAATTGAATTCGGCCCACAGTCATGTATTAAAGTGACACCTTGTGGGTAAACAACACACTACCAAAATGCATAATCAGGGCTGGCTCTACCATTAGGCAGCTGCCTAGGGGTGCCGGCCCCTCGGGGACGCCACTGAATTAATGTAGCAAACAACTGAGGGATGTCTCTGTATGCAGCCTCCTACTTTTACGCTGTGCTGGCAGCTGGTCTAATCAGGTACAGCTGCCGCTATCAGGCTGTAACACATAGTGTTTCATCGCTTCCTCTGTGCTGACACGTGTAACAAAGACATGTGAAGACACATAGAAACAGATGAAACTATGGGCTCCCGGGGGGTGCGTCCCCATGGCCGGACCTCAAAGCTCTGATGCACCTCCACCCAGTCCCTGGAACTCGGCTTTCCAGTAGCAAGCCGCACCTGACTACAAGTGACGTGCAGTGAGGTGAGGCAGGGGAGACAGAGCCAATCCTGTCATACTCCATTATACTCCAGAGTTTTGACTATAAAAATGATCTGAAAAATACAAATAACATATTATAAATATCTTTTTTGTATTATTCTAATCATTTTTATACTCCAAATTCTGGCGTAAAAAGTAAATGACAGGTGAGGACTATCTTTTCTGAACCTCTGATCAAAACTCACCTAATTTCCAGCAGTATATGCTGCTGCACCATTGTATAATACCCACATGTACCCTTGGGCTCATATATTGTGTTTAAGTCTGGCTCTGATACAAGCCAGTGACTCCCCAGCCATTCACCTCACTGCTGACTACATGTCTGCACCCAGCAGCGTCGCTATAATGCTGCTGCCGCCTGTAAAGGGAACCACGACAATTGAGAAGAAAACATGGAAACAACTTTTAGGTACGCATGGGGGTTTCTGCGGCACCACAGACAGTACAGAGCTTACAGCCCAATGGGTGGTTTGCACTTGTAAACAGCATAATAGGGAAAACACAGGCACTGGGGCATATATGGAAAAAGGGGGTCAGTACAGGTTGAGTATCCCATATCCAAATATTCCGAAATACGGAATATTCCGAAATACAGACTTTTTTGAGTGAGACTGAGATAGTGAAACCTTTGTTTTTTGATGGCTCAATGCACCCAAACTTTGTTTAATACACAAAGTTATTAAAAATATTGTATTAAATGACCTTTAGGCTGTGTGTATAAGGTGTATATGAAACATAAATGAATTGTGTGAATGTACACACACTTTGTTTAATGCACAAAGTTATACAAAATATTGTCTAAAATGACCTTCAGGCTGTGTGTATAAGGTGTATATGTAACATAAATGCATTCTGTGCTTATATTTAGGTCCCATCACCATGATATCTCATTATGGTATGCAATTATTCCAAAATACGGAAAAATCCCATATCCAAAATACCTCTGGTCCCAAGCATTTTGGATAAGGGATACTCAACCTGTAATGGAATATAATAAATATATATGTATGTGTGTACACACTGTATGTATGCATACACATACAATTAAATATCCCCACCAGACCCAATAATATAAACATATATATTTATATATATATATATATACACACATACATATACACAGTTGTGCTCATAAGTTTACATACCCTAGCAGAATTTGTGATTTTCTAGCCATTTGTCAGAGAATATGAATGATAACTTTTCTTTCACTCATGGTTAGTGGTTGGGTGATGCCATTTATTGTCAAACAACTGTGTTTACTATTTTTAAATCATAATGACAACAGAAACTACCAAAAATGACCCTGATCAAAAGTTTACATACCCTGGAGATTTTGGCCTGATAACATGCACACACGTTGACACAAACGGGTTTGAATGGCTACTAAAGGTAACCATCCTCACCTGTGATCTGTTTGCTTGTAATCAGTGTGTGTGTATAAAAGGTCAGTGAGTTTTTGGACTCCTGAAAGACCCTTGTATCTTTCATCCAGTGCTGCACTGACGTGTCTGGATTCTGAGTCATGGGGAAAGCAAAAGAATTGTCAAAGGATCTGCGGGAAAAGGTAATTGAACTGTATAAAACAGGAAAGGGATATAAAAAGATATCCAAGCAATTGAGAATGCCAATCAGCAGTGTTCAAACTCTAATTAAGAAGTGGAAAATGAGGGATTCTGTGGAAACCAAATCACGGTCAGGTAGACCAACAATAATTTCAGCCACAACTGCCAGGAAAATTGTTCGGGATGCAAAGAAAAATCCACAAGTAACTTCAGCTGAAATACAGGACTCTCTGAAAAAAAGTGGCGTGGTTGGTTTCACGATGCACAATAAGGAGGCATTTGAAGAAAAATGGGCTGCATGGTCAAGTCGCCAGAAGAAAGCCATTACTACGCAAATGCCACAAGGCATCCCGCTTACAATACTCCAAACAGCATAGAGACAAGCCTCAAAACTTCTGGAACAAAGTCATTTGGAGTGATGAGACCAAAATTTAACTTTTTGGCCACAACCATAAACGTTACATTTGGAGAGGAGTCAACAAGGCCTATGATGAAAGGTACACCATTCCTACTGTGAAACACGGAGGTGGATCGCTGATGTTTTGGGGATGTGTGAGCTACAAAGGCACTGGACACTTGGTCAAAATTGATGGCAAAATGAATGCAGCATGTTATCAGAAAATACTGGAGGAAAATTTGCACTGATCAGCCCGGAAGCTGCGTATAGGACGTACTTGTACTTTCCAACATGACAATGATCCAAAACACAAGGCCAAGTTGACCTGTCATTGGCTACATCAGAATAAAGTGAAGGTTCTGGAGTGGCCATCTCAGTGTCCTGACCTCAATATCATTGAGCCACTCTGGGGAGATCTCAAACGTGCAGTTCATGCAAGACAGCCCAAGAATTTACAGGAACTGGAGGCTTTTTGCCAAGAAGAATACGCAGCTTTACCATCTGAGAAAATAAAGAGCCTCATCCACAACTACCACAAAAGACTTCAAGCTGTCATTGATGTTAAAGGGGGCAATACACGGTATTAAGAACTGGGGTATGTAAACTTTTGATCAGGGTCATTTGGGTAGTTTCTGTTGTCATTATGATTTAAAAAGAGTAAACACAGTTGTTTGACAATAAATGGCTTCAACCAACCACTAACCATGAGTGAAAGAAAAGTTTGTGAGTTATCATTCATATTCTCTGACAAATGGCCAGAAAATCACAAATTCTGCTAGGGTATGTAAACTTATGAGCACAACTGTATATATATGTATATATATATATATATATATATATATATATATATACCAACAATCAAAATTAGAGGCGGCACTCGGAGTCTTTGAAAGCAGTGAAAAAGCTGTATTAGTGAGGTCAACGTTTCGGGGACCACCTCCCCGTCTTCAGGTCCTGAAGACGGGGAGGTGGTCCCCGAAACGTTGACCTCACTAATACAGCTTTTTCACTGCTTTCAAAGACTCCGAGTGCCGCCTCTGATTTTGATTGTTGGTACATGTCAGGGAGAGGATCCCTGGGGAGGGCACCGGAGCTAGGTACACCCTGAGGGGGAGGACTGGAGTGCCGGAGTCTATTTGCGATATAGATATATATATATATATATAAAAAAATAAATAAATAAAGATAGAGAGAGAGAGAGAGCGCGAGCGAGCGATTATACAGCCCCTCAGCAAAAATGTGCAATTGGCCTCAGTGTCCTATACAATTCTCAACATGCCAGCTAGCGTGTACACATAGGGGGTAATTCCAAGTTGATCACAGTAGGATTTTTGATAGCAATTGGGCAAAACCATGTGCAATGCAGGGGAGGCAGATATAACATGTGCAGAAAGAGTTAGATTTGGGTGGGTTATTTTATTTCTGTGCAGGGTAAAATAAGAATTTACTTACCGATAATTCTATTTCTCATAGTCCGTAGTGGATGCTGGGAACTCCGTAAGGACCATGGGGAATAGCGGCTCCGCAGGAGACTGGGCACAAATAGAAAGCTTTAGTACTACCTGGTGTGCACTGGCTCCTCCCCCTATGACCCTCCTCCAAGCCTCAGTTAGGATACTGTGCCCGGACGAGCGTACACAATAAGGAAGGATTTTGAATCCCGGGTAAGACTCATACCAGCCACACCAATCACACCGTATAACTTGTGATCTGAACCCAGTTAAAGTATGATAAACAGAGGAGCCTCTAGAAAAGATGGATCACTACAACAATAACCCGATTTAGTTAACAATAACTATGTACAAGTATTGCAGACAATCCGCACTTGGGATGGGCGCCCAGCATCCACTACGGACTATGAGAAATAGAATTATCGGTAAGTAAATTCTTATTTTCTCTGACGTCCTAGTGGATGCTGGGAACTCCGTAAGGACCATGGGGATTATACCAAAGCTCCCAAACGGGCGGGAGAGTGCGGATGACTCTGCAGCACCGAATGAGAGAACTCCAGGTCCTCCTCAGCCAGGGTATCAAATTTGTAGAATTTAGCAAACGTGTTTGCCCCTGACCAAGTAGCTGCTCGGCAAAGTTGTAAAGCCGAGACCCCTCGGGCGGCCGCCCAAGATGAGCCCACTTTCCGTGTGGAATGGGCTTTTACAGATTTTGGCTGTGGCAGGCCTGCCACAGAATGTGCAAGCTGAATTGTACTACAAATCCAACGAGCAATAGTCTGCTTAGAAGCAGGAGCACCCAGCTTGTTGGGTGCATACAGAATAAACAGCGAGTCAGATATTCTGACTCCAGCCGTCCTGGAAACGTATATTTTCAGGGCCCTGACTACGTCCAGCAACTTGGAGTCCTCCAAGTCCCTAGTAGCCACAGGTACCACAATAGGCTGGTTCAGGTGAAACGCTGAAACCACCTTAGAGAGAAATTGAGGACGAGTCCTCAATTCTGCCCTATCCGTATGAAAAATTAGGTAAGGGCTTTTATAGGATAAAGCCGCCAATTCTGACACGCGCCTGGCTGAAGCCAGGGCCAATAGCATTACCACTTTCCATGTGAGATATTTTAAGTCCACAGTGGTGAGTGGTTCAAACCAATGTGATTTTAGGAACCCCAAAACCACATTGAGATCACAAGGTGCCACTGGAGGCACAAAAGGAGGCTGTATATGCAGCACCCCTTTGACAAACGTCTGAACTTCAGGAACTGAAGCCAGTTCTTTTTGGAAGAAGATCGACAGGGCCGAAATTTGAACCTTAATGGACCCTAATTTTAGGCCCATAGACAGTCCTGTTTGCAGGAAATGCAGGAAACGACCCAGTTGAAATTTCTCTGTAGGGGCCTTCCTGGCCTCGCACCACGCAACATATTTACGCCAAATACGGTGATAATGCTGCACGGTTACATCCTTCCTGGCTTTGATCAGGGTAGGGATGACTTCATCCGAAATGCCTTTTTCCTTCAGGATCCGGCGTTCAACCGCCATGCCGTCAAACGCAGCCGCGGTAAGTCTTGGAACAGACAGGGTCCCTGCTGGAGCAGGTCCCTTCGTAGAGGTAGAGGCCACGGGTCCTCCGTGAGCATCTCTTGAAGTTCCGGGTACCAAGTCCTTCTTGGCCAATCCGGAGCCACGAGTATAGTCCTTACTCCTCTCCTTCTTATGATTCTCAGTACCTTGGGTATGAGAGGCAGAGGAGGGAACACATACACTGACTGGTACACCCACGGTGTTACCAGAGCGTCCACAGCTATTGCCTGAGGGTCCCGTGACCTGGCGCAATACCTGTCTAGTTTTTTGTTGAGGCGTGACGCCATCATGTCCACCTTTGGTTTTTTCCAACGGTTCACAATCATGTGGAAAACTTCTGGGTGAAGTCCCCACTCTCCCGGGTGGAGGTCATGCCTGCTGAGGAAGTCTGCTTCCCAGTTGTCCACTCCCGGAATGAACACTGCTGACCGTGCTATCACATGATTTTCCGCCCAGCGAAGAATCCTTGCAACTTCTGTCATTGCCCTCCTGCTTCTTGTGCCGCCCTGTCTGTTTACGTGGGCGACTGCCGTGATGTTGTCCGACTGGATCAGCACCGGCTGACCTTGAAGCAGAGGTCTTGCTAGGCTTAGAGCATTGTAGATGGCCCTTAGCTCCAGGATATTTATGTGAAGTGATGTCTCCAGGCTTGACCACAAGCCCTGGAAATTTATTCCCTGTGTGACTGCTCCCCAGCCTCTCAGGCTGGCATTCGTGGTCACCAGGACCCAGTCCTGAATGCCGAATCTGCGGCCCTCTAGAAGATGAGCACTCTGCAACCACCACAGAAGAGACACCCTTGTCCTTGGGGACAGGGTTATCCGCTGATGCATCTGAAGATGCGATCCGGACCATTTGTCCAGCAGATCCCACTGGAGCGTTCTTGCGTGTAAATCTGCCGAATGGAATCGCTTCGTAGGAAGCTACCATCTTTCCCAGGACTCTTGTGCATTGATGCACTGAGACTTGCCCTGGTTTCAGGAGGTTTCTGACTAGGTCGGATAACTCCCTGGCTTTTTCTTCCGGAAGGAACACCTTTTTCTGGACTGTGTCCAGAATCATCCCTAGGAACAGAAGACGTGTTGTCGGAATCAGCTGCGATTTTGGGATATTTAGAATCCAGCCGTGCTGCCGTAGCACTACTTGAGATAGGGCTACTCCGACTACTAACTGTTCTCTGGATCTTGCTCTTATCAGGAGATCGTCCAAGTAAGGGATAATTAAAACGCCTTTTCTTCGAAGAAGAATCATTTCGGCCATTACCTTGGTAAAGACCCGAGGTGCCGTGGATAATCCAAACGGCAGCGTCTGAAACTGATAGTGACAGTTTTCTACCACAAACCTGAGGTACCCTTGATGAGAAGGGTAAATGGGGACATGGAGGTAGGCATCTTTGATGTCCAGAGACACCATATAGTCCCCCTCTTCCAGGTTCGCGATCACTGCCCTGAGTGACTCCATCTTGAATTTGAACCTCTGTATGTAAGTGTTCAAAGACTTCAGATTTAAAATTGGTCTCACCGAGCCGTCCGGCTTCGGTACCACAAACAGCGTGGAATAATACCCCTTTCCTTGTTGCAGGAGGGGTACCTTGATTATCACCTGCTGGGAATACAGCTTGTGAACTGCCTCCAATACTGCCTCCCTGTCGGAGGGAGACGTTGGTAAAGCAGACTTCAGGAACCGGCGAGGGGGAGACGTCTCGAACTCCAATTTGTACCCCTGAGATACTACTTGCAGGATCCAGGGGTCCACTTGCGAGTGAGCCCACTGCGCGCTGAAATTCTTGAGACGGGCCCCCACCGTGCCTGAGTCCGCTTGTAAGGCCCCAGCGTCATGCTGAGGACTTGGCAGAAGCGGGGGAGGGCTTTTGTTCCTGGGAAGTGGCTGTCTGTTGCAGTCTTTTTCCCCTTCCTGTGCCCCGGGGCAGAAAAGAGGAACCTTTTGCCCGCTTGCCCTTATGGGGACGAAAGGACTGAGCCGGATAAGACGGCGTCTTTTTATGTTGAGAGGCTACCTGGGGTAAAAATGTGGATTTCCCAGCAGTTGCCGTGGCCACCAGGTCCGATAGACCGACCCCAAATAACTCCTCCCCTTTATAAGGCAATATTTCCATATGCCGTTTAGAGTCCGCATCACCTGACCACTGTCGCGTCCATAATCCTCTTCTGGCAGAAATGGACAGCGCACTCACTCTTGAAGCCAGAGTGGAATATCCCTCTGTGCATCTCGCATATATAGAAATGCATCTTTTAAATGCTCTATAGTCAACAATATACTGTCCCTATCCAGGGTATCAATATTTTCAGTCAGGGAATCCGACCAAGCTACCCCAGCGCTGCACATCCAGGCTGAGGCGATTGCTGGTCGCAGTATAACACCAGTATGTGTGTATATACTTTTTAGGATATTTTCCAGTTTTCTGTCACCTGGTTCCTTGAGGGCGGCCGTATCAGGAGATGGTAACGCCACTTGTTTTGATAAGCGTGTGAGCGCTTTATCCACTCTAGGGGGTGTTTCCCAACGCGCCCTAACCTCTGGCGGGAAAGGGTATAATGCCAATAACTTTTTAGAAATTATCAGTTTTTTATCGGGGGAAACCCACGCTTTATCACACACCTCATTTAATTCGTCTGATTCAGGAAAAACTACAGGTAGTTTTTTCACACCCTACATAATACCCTTTTTAGTGGTACTTGCAGTATCAGAAATGTTTAACACCTCTCTCATTGCCGTGATCATGTAACGTGTGGCCCTACTGGAAGTCACGTTTGTCTCCTCACCGTCGACACTGGAGTCAGTATCCGTGTCGACGTCAGTATCCACCACCTGAGGTAACGGCCTTTTTAGAGCCCCTGATGGTTTTTGAGACGCCTGGACAGGGACTAGCTGATTAGTCGGCTGTCTCATGTCATCAACCGTCTTTTGTAAGGAGCTGACACTGTCACGTAAATCCTTCCATAAAGCCATCCACTCAGGTGTCGACTCCTTAGGGGGTGACATCTCTATTATAGGCAATTGCCCCGCCTCCACATCATTTTCCTCCTCATACATGTCGACACAAACGTACCGACACACAGCACACGCACAGGGAATGCTCTGATAGAGGACAGGACCCCACTAGCCCTTTGGGGAGACAGAGGGAGAGTATGCCAGCACACACCAGAGCGCTATATATAGATATAGGGACAACCTTATATAAGTGTTTCTCCCTTATAGCTGCTGTATTGTTAATATCCCGCCAATTAGTGCCCCCCTCTCTTTTTTACCCTGTTTCTGTAGTGCAGGACTGCAGGGGAGAGTCAGGGAGACATCCTTCCAGCGGAGCTGTGAGGGAAAAATAAGAATTTACTTACCGATAATTCTATTTCTCATAGTCCGTAGTGGATGCTGGGGACTCCGAAAGGACCATGGGGAATAGCGGCTCCGCAGGAGACTGGGCACAAAAGTAAAAAGCTTTAGGACTACCTGGTGTGCACTGGCTCCTCCCCCTATGACCCTCCTCCAAGCCTCAGTTAGGATACTGTGCCCGGACGAGCGTACACAATAAGGAAGGATTTTGAATCCCGGGTAAGATTCATACCAGCCACACCAATCACACCGTACAACTTGTGATCTGAACCCAGTTAACAGCATGATAACAGAAGGAGCCTCTGAAAAGATGGCTCGCAACAACAATAACCCGATTTTTGTAACAATAACTATGTACAAGTAATGCAGACAATCCGCACTTGGGATGGGCGCCCAGCATCCACTACGGACTATGAGAAATAGAATTATCGGTAAGTAAATTCTTATTTTCTCTAAAGTCCTAGTGGATGCTGGGGACTCCGAAAGGACCATGGGGATTATACCAAAGCTCCCAAACGGGCGGGAGAGTGCGGATGACTCTGCAGCACCGAATGAGAGAACTCCAGGTCCTCCTCAGCCAGGGTATCAAATTTGTAGAATTTAGCAAACGTGTTTGCCCCTGACCAAGTAGCTGCTCGGCAAAGTTGTAAAGCCGAGACCCCTCGGGCAGCCGCCCAAGATGAGCCCACTTTCCGTGTGGAATGGGCTTTTACAGATTTTGGCTGTGGCAGGCCTGCCACAGAATGTGCAAGCTGAATTGTACTACAAATCCAACGAGCAATCGTCTGCTTAGAAGCAGGAGCACCCAGCTTGTTGGGTGCATACAGGATAAACAGCGAATCAGATTTTCTGACTCCAGCCGTCCTGGAAACATATATTTTCAGGGCCCTGACTACGTCCAGCAACTTGGAATCCTCCAAGTCCCTAGTAGCCGCAGGCACCACAATAGGCTGGTTTAAGTGAAAAGCTGAAACCACCTTAGGGAGAAATTGAGGACGAGTCCTCAATTCTGCCCTGTCCGTATGAAAAATTAGGTAAGGGCTTTTATAGGATAAAGCCGCCAATTCTGAGACACGCCTGGCTGAAGCCAGGGCTAACAGCATTACCACTTTCCATGTGAGATATTTTAAGTCCACAGTGGTGAGTGGTTCAAACCAATGTGATTTTAGGAATCCCAAAACTACATTGAGATCCCAAGGTGCCACTGGAGGCACAAAAGGAGGCTGTATATGCAGTACTCCCTTGACAAACGTCTGAACTTCAGGAACAGAAGCCAGTTCTTTTTGGAAGAATATTGACAGGGCCGAAATTTGAACCTTAATGGACCCCAATTTGAGGCCCATAGACAGTCCTGTTTGCAGGAAATGCAGGAAACGACCCAGTTGAAATTCTTCTGTAGGGGCCTTCCTGGCCTCGCACCACGCAACATATTTACGCCAAATACGGTGATAATGTTGTACGGTTACATCCTTCCTGGCTTTGATCAGGGTAGGGATGACTTCATCCGGAATGCCTTTTTCCTTCAGGATCCGGCGTTCAACCGCCATGCCGTCAAACGCAGCCGCGGTAAGTCTTGGAACAGACATGGTCCCTGCTGGAGCAGGTCCTTTCTTAGAGGTAGAGGCCACGGGTCTTCCGTGAGCATCTCTTGAATTTCCGGGTACCAAGTCCTTCTTGGCCAATCCGGAGCCACGAGTATAGTCTTTACTCCTCTCCTTCTTATGATTCTCAGTACTTTTGGTATGAGAGGAAGAGGAGGGAACACATACACTGACTGGTACACCCACGGTGTTACCAGAGCGTCCACAGCTATTGCCTGAGGGTCCCTTGACCTGGCGCAATATCTGTCCAGTTTTTTGTTGAGGCGGGACGCCATCATGTCCACCTTTGGTTTTTCCCAACGGTTCACAATCATGTGGAAGACTTCTGGGTGAAGTCCCCACTCCCCCGGGTGAAGATCGTGTCTGCTGAGGAAGTCTGCTTCCCAGTTGTCCACTCCCGGAATGAACACTGCTGACAGTGCTATCACATGATTCTCCGCCCAGCGAAGAATCCTTGCCACTTCCATCATTGCCCTCCTGCTTCTTGTGCCGCCCTGTCTGTTTACGTGGGCGACTGCCGTGATGTTGTCCGACTGGATCAACACCGGCTGACCCTGAAGCAGAGGTCTTGCCTGACTTAGGGCATTGTAAATGGCCCTTAGTTCCAGGATATTTATGTGAAGTGACGTTTCCATGCTTGACCACAAGCCCTGGAAATTTCTTCCCTGTGTGACTGCTCCCCAGCCTCTCAGGCTGGCATCCGTGGTCACCAGGACCCAATCCTGAATGCCGAATCTGCGGCCCTCTAGGAGATGAGCACTCTGTAACCACCACAGGAGAGACACCCTTGTCCTTGGAGACAGGGTTATCCGCTGATGCATTTGAAGATGCGATCCGGACCATTTGTCCAGCAGATCCCACTGAAAAGTTCTTGCGTGGAATCTGCCGAATGGAATCGCTTCGTAAGAAGCCACCATCTTTCCCAGGACCCTTGTGCATTGATGTACTGACACTTGGCCTGGTCTTAGGAGGTTCCTGACTAGGTCGGATAACTCCTTGGCCTTCTCCTCCGGGAGAAACACCTTTTTCTGTACTGTGTCCAGAATCATCCCTAGGAACAGCAGACGTGTCGTCGGAATCAGCTGCGATTTTGGAATATTTAGAATCCATCCGTGCTGTCGTAGTACTACTTGAGATAGTGCTACTCCGACCTCTAACTGTTCTCTGGACCTTGCCCTTATCAGGAGATCGTCCAAGTAAGGGATAATTAAGACGCCTTTTCTTCGAAGAAGAATCATCATTTCGGCCATTACCTTGGTAAAGACCCGGGGTGCCGTGGACAATCCAAACGGCAGCGTCTGAAACTGATAGTGACAGTTCTGTACCACAAACCTGAGGTACCCTTGGTGAGAAGGGCAAATTGGGACATGGAGGTAAGCATCCTTGATGTCCAGAGACACCATATAGTCCCCTTCTTCCAGGTTCGCTATCACTGCTCTGAGTGACTCCATCTTGAACTTGAACCTTTTTATGTAAGTGTTCAAGGATTTCAGATTTAAAATGGGTCTCACCGAGCCGTCCGGCTTCGGTACCACAAACAGCGTGGAATAATACCCCTTTCCCTGTTGTAGGAGGGGTACCTTGATTATCACCTGCTGGGAATACAGCTTGTGAATGGCTTCCAATACCGCCTCCCTGTCGGGGGGAGACGTTGGTAAAGCAGACTTCAGGAACCGGCGAGGGGGAGACGTCTCG
The DNA here is from genome assembly GCF_028390025.1 of Pseudophryne corroboree. Lineage (NCBI taxonomy): Eukaryota > Metazoa > Chordata > Amphibia > Anura > Myobatrachidae > Pseudophryne > Pseudophryne corroboree. The sequence goes on along the minus strand of NC_086447.1, from coordinate 562,627,415 downwards.
AATTCCAATTTGTACCCCTGAGATACTACCTGCAGGATCCAGGGGTCCACTTGCGAGTGAGCCCACTGCGCGCTGAAATTCTTGAGACGGGCCCCCACCGTGCCTGAGTCCGCTTGTAAGGCCCCAGCGTCATGCTGAGGACTTGGCAGAAGCGGGGGAGGGCTTCTGTTCGTGGGAAGAGGCTGTCTGCTGCAGTCTTTTTCCCCTTCCTCTGCCCCGGGGCAGATATGAGTGGCCTTTTGCCCGCTTGCCCTTATGGGGACGAAAGGACTGAGCCTGAAAAGACGGTATCTTTTTCTGCTGCGAGGTGACTTGGGGTAAAAAGGTGGATTTTCCAGCCGTTGCCGTGGCCACCAGGTCCGATAGACCGACCCCAAATAACTCCTCCCCTTTATACGGCAATACTTCCATATGCCGTTTGGAATCCGCATCCCCTGACCACTGTCACGTCCATAATCCTCTTCTGGCAGAAATGGACATCGCACTTACTCTTGATGCCAGAGTGCAAATATCCCTCTGTGCATCTCGCATATATAGAAATGCATCCTTTAAATGCTCTATAGTCAATAATATATTGTCCCTGTCCAGGGTATCAATATTTTCAGTCAGGGAATCCGACCAAGCAACCCCAGCACTGCACATCCAGGCTGAGGCGATTGCTGGTCGCAGTATAATACCAGTATGTGTGTATATACTTTTAAGGATATTTTCCAGCTTCCTATCAGCTGGTTCCTTGAGGGCGGCCGTATCAGGGGACGGTAACGCCACTTGTTTTGATAAGCGTGTGAGCGCCTTATCTACGCTAGGGGGTGTTTCCCAACGCGCCCTAACCTCTGGCGGGAAAGGGTATAATGCCAATAACTTTTTAGAAATTAGCAGTTTTTTATCGGGGGAAACCCACGCTTCATCACACACCTCATTTAATTCATCTGATTCGGGAAAAACTACGGGTAGTTTTTTCACACCCCATATAATACCCTTTTTTGTGGTACTTGTAGCATCAGAAATGTTCAAAACCTCCTTCATTGCCGTGATCATGTAACGTGTGGCCCTACTGGAAAATACGTTTGTTTCCTCACTGTCGACACTGGAGTCAGTGTCCGTGTCTGTGTCTGTATCGACCTGAGGTAACGGGCGCTTTAGAGCCCCTGACGGTGTTTGAGACGCCTGTACAGGTATTAACTGATTTGCCGGCTGTCTCATGTCGTCAACAGTCTTTTGTAAAGTGCTGACACTATCACGTAATTCTTTCCATAAGACCATCCAGTCAGGTGTCGACTCCCTAGGGGGTGACATCACTAACACAGGCAATTGCTCCGCCTCCACACCATTTTCCTCCTCATACATGTCGACACAACGTACCGACACACAGCACACACACAGGGAATGCTCTGATAGAGGACAGGACCCCACTAGCGAGACAGAGGGAGAGTTTGCCAGCACACACCAGAGCGCTATATATATACAGGGATAACCTTATATAAGTGTTTTTCCCTAATATAGCTGCTGTATATATTTATATGCCCATTTAGTGCGCCCCCTCTCTTGTTTTACCCTGTTTCTGTAGTGCAGGACTGCAGGGGAGAGTCAGGGAGTCTTCCTCCAACGGAGCTGTGAGGAAAAAATGGCGCCAGTGTGCAGAGGAGATAGGCTCCGCCCCTTTTCCGGCGGCCTTTCTCCCGCTTTTTTATGTAAACATAGGCAGGGGTTAAATACATCCATATAGCCCAGGAGCTATATGTGATGTATTTTTTGCCAAAAAAGGTGTTTTTATTGCGTCTCAGGGCGCCCCCCCCCCAGCGCCCTGCACCCTCAGTGACCGGAGTGTGAAGTGTGCTGAGAGCAATGGCGCACAGCTGCGGTGCTGTGCGCTACCTTAGTGAAGACAGGACGTCTTCTGCCGCCGATTTTCCGGACCTCTTCAGTCTTCTGGCTCTGTAAGGGGGACGGCGGCGCGGCTCCGGGACCCATCCATGGCTGGGCCTGTGATCGTCCCTCTGGAGCTAATGTCCAGTAGCCTAAGAAGCCCAATCCACTCTGCACGCAGGTGAGTTCGCTTCTTCTCCCCTTAGTCCCTCGATGCAGTGAGCCTGTTGCCAGCAGGTCTCTCTGAAAATAAAAAAACCTATTTAAACTTTTACTCTAAGCAGCTCAGGAGAGCCACCTAGATTGCACCCTTCTCGTTCGGGCACAAAATCTTAACTGAGGCTTGGAGGAGGGTCATAGGGGAAGGAGCCAGTGCACACCAGGTAGTCCTAAAGCTTTTTACTTTTGTGCCCAGTCTCCTGCGGAGCCGCTATTCCCCATGGTCCTTTCGGAGTCCCCAGCATCCACTAGGACGTTAGAGAAATGGCGCCTGTGTGCTGAGGAGATAGGCTCCGCCCCCTTCTCGGCGGCCTTTCTCCCGCTTTTTGTGAAAATCTGGCAGGGGTTAAAATTCATCCATATAGCCCAGGAGCTATATGTGATGTATTTTTAGCCAGCCAAGGTGTTTCTATTGCTGCTCAGGGCGCCCCCCCCCCCAGCGCCCTGAACCCTCAGTGACCGGAGTGTGAAGTGTGCTGAGAAGCAATGGCGCACAGCTGCAGTGCTGTGCGCTACCTTGTGGAAGACAGGATGTCTTCTGCCGCCGATTTGCCGGACTCTTCTTGCTTCTGGCTCTGTAAGGGGGCCGGCGGCGCGGCTCTGGGACCGAGCTCCAAGGCAGGGCCTGTGATCGGTCCCTCTGGAGCTAATGGTGTCCAGTAGCCAAGAAGCCCAATCCACTCTGCACGCAGGTGAGTTCGCTTCTTCTCCCCTTAGTCCCTCGATGCAGTGAGCCTGTTGCCAGCAGGTCTCACTGAAAATAAAAAACCTAAACTAAAACTTTCACTAAGAAGCTCAGGAGAGCCCCTAGTGTGCACCCTTCTCGTTCGGGCACAAAAATCTAACTGAGGCTTGGAGGAGGGTCATAGGGGGAGGAGCCAGTGCACACCAGGTAGTACTAAAGCTTTCTATTTGTGCCCAGTCTCCTGCGGAGCCGCTATTCCCCATGGTCCTTACGGAGTTCCCAGCATCCACTAGGACGTCAGAGAAATACTGGCTGCTTTATTTTTACACTGCAGATTAGATTGCAGATTGAACACACCCCACCCAAATCTAACTCTCTCTGCACATGTTATATCTGCCTCCCCTGCAGTGCACATGGTTTTGCCCAATTGCTAATAAAAATCCTGCTGCAATCAACTTGGAATTACCCCCAAAGGCAGAGAGAATGGTTGTCACGCTAGGATTTGAAAGTGAAAGTATATTGTGAACAAAGTCACAAAAAATTGTGACTTTGTTTACAATATACTTTTTCACTTTAAAAGCACTTGAGTGTTGTCCCTTTTTTCCTGTATATGTATAATGATGCAACTCAACCCACCTAGTGGGCACCTGCATCTCCCCTCCGAGAGGCAGTGGTGGTTGGGTTTGCAACTTAGGGGGCGCTAGGCTGAAGGTTTGCCTAGGGTGCAGAGAGACCTTGCACCGGCACAGTGCATAATGGATTTAGTTGTTTTTTTTAACTATTTTTATGCAGGTGGCAATTTTGGTTTTACATATAGGGGGATATCCAATTAGCCCCGGTAATTTACCGAGGCTAAATGTCCCGCCGGGGGTTAACTAATTAGCCCTGATAAGCAGTGGCACGCGCTGGCTTATCTGGCATTTTGTTTCACCTTCCTACGGCAGGCGAAGCAGAATCACCGGAAACAGCCCCGTTTTCGTACGAAAGTGGGGCTGTTTCACACGAAAACACACAGGTTTCACTCAACCTGTGTGTTTTCGGAATAAGGTTTTTTTTTAGTTTTTGTGTTTTTTACAGGCGATCCATCTGGATAGCCTGTATAAAAAAAAAAATGTAAAAAAAAAATATTTCGGTGAAACATTGGAAAAAAAGTCCGAAAAACTGCTGTTTTTCGGACCCAATGTTTTACCGGGGATGAAAATATATATATATCAAGTATATATAGAGGCGCTGTGATGAGTGTGCTTTTCCTAGCAGCTGAATAAATAAGGGGTAGTCAAACCCTTTCAAAAACAAGAGAAAAGAAAAAGTATCCAGCGCTCATTGACACAGTATGATCTAAATAAATGTATATTTAATAATAATTGTTAAAATCGCTTAAACAAATAAAAACATACAGTCTAAAATAAATATATATATGTTCTATATCTCACTATTGACTTCAGGTGGACTTTGAAATCTAATTAGTACTGACACCAACTAATATGCAAGGCACCAATCGGCATATTTGAAACCAGCACATATACAGTCATAAATACGGACCAGGTGTATAATAGTTCATCCAATTGGATGTGATTACCAAGTCTGTGTTCCGTTTAAAGAGGCTCCCATAAGGTGCAAGTTCGTATGGCAACGGCAACAATTGTTGGGGTCCTGGTTCACAGTTCACTGGAAACTCCGTGTTCCAATTAGATGGATTCTCCTATAGACGTAGTAGGCAATGGCAATGCCAGTTGGAGTCCTGGTTCACGGAGGCAAGAAAGTGCAGGGTCCTGACTGTAGATGGTGGTGCAGTAGTGGTGCTGGTCAGCAATGTCCACACAGGTCTCAACCTAACGCGTTTCGCTGCTCCAGGCAGCTTTGTCAAAGGTAGTGTGGTATTGAGACTGGTAACCCTTTTATAGGGGAAGTGATGTAATCATTGGAGAAAGCTGATACTTAATTGCTATAATGAACATATTGTTAAAAACAATTCTAAAATGGATCTGGTTTTTATTATTTATATTAAAGAGCCATTCTAAATAAATAGTTAATGAAAACGAAGCTGGAGACGAGAAAGGATCAGTATCTTTATTTGATTATTTATATAAAATCCGATCAGGTGATCTCTAGTCAAATGGCAACCAATGGGGAGGGACTTATTAATCACGTGAGAGTATCACGTGATTATCGGGGTGAGGAAGCTGTGTTATGGAGGCTTTTGGGATATAATTGATGTTTTTGGCTAATTATTTTTACTTGTTATTATCTAATAACAAGTGAATATAATTACGCTATGTGCAGTGTTTGCTAACGCGAGATCACAGTCACGTGATCGGCAAATGTCCGATCACGTGACCAGAACATCATGCATTCCAGCCAAAAACATCAATTATATCACGTGATACTCCCCATTGGTTGCCATTTGACTAGAGATCACATGATCGGATTTTATATGAATAATCAAATAAAGATACTGATCCTTTCTCGTCTCCAGCTTCGTTTTCATTAACTATTTATTTAGAATGGCTCTTTAATATAAATAATAAAAACCAGATCCATTTTAGAATTGTTTTTAACAATATGTTCATTATAGCAATTAAGTATCAGCTGTCTCCAATGATTACATCACTTCCCCTATAAAAGGGTTACCAGTCTCAATACCACACTACCTTTGACAAAGCTGCCTGGAGCAGCGAAACGCGTTAGGTTGAGACTTGTGTGGACATTGCTGACCAGCACCACTACTGCACCACCATCTACAGTCAGGACCCTGCACTTTCTTGCCTCCGTGAACCAGGACTCCAACTGGCATTGCCATTGCCTACTATGTCTATAGGAGAATCCATCTAATTGGAACACGGAGTTTCCAGTGAACTGTGAACCAGGACCCCAACAATTGTTGCCGTTGCCATACGAACTTGCACCTTATGGGAGCCTCTTTAAACGGAACAAAGACTTGGTAATCACATCCAATTGGATGAACTATTATACACCTGGTCCGTATTTATGACTGTATATGTGCTGGTTTCAAATATGCCGATTGGTGCCTTGCATATTATTTGGTGTCAGTACTAATTAGATTTCAAAGTCCACCTGAAGTCAATAGTGAGATATAGAACATATATATATTTATTTTAGACTGTATGTTTTTATTTGTTTAAGCGATTTTAACAATTATTATTAAATATACATTTATTTAGATCATACTGTGTCAATGAGCGCTGGATACTTTTTCTTTTCTCTTGTTTTGCCGGGGATAACTGGATATCTCCCATAGACTTTAGCAAAATAATGTTGCACTATGATTGAGTATTACAAGGACAGGAGTAAAAGAGCAATATTGATGTAAAAATAGGATTTTAATTACCTACCAATAAATCCTTTTCTTAGTCCGTAGAGGATGCTGGGGTCCATTTTAGTACCATGGGGCATAGACGGTTCCACAGGAGCCTTCGGCACTTTAAGACTTTTCAACAGTGTGAACTGGCTCCTCCCTCTATGCCCCTCCTCCAGACCTCAGTATAGGAACTGTGCCCGAGGAGACGGACAACTTTGAGAGAAGAATTTACATTAAACTAGTGGCGAGATTCACACCAGCTCACACCATACCAAAAGAATGTCGCCTAACATGGCCTTTAACAAAACCCATGCTAACGTGCATGCATAACGTAACAGCAACAGCTGTGAACATCTTAACACATGAGAACCTGTGTAAAAAGACAAAACGTAATTTGCAGGAAAAATGAGCACTGGGCGGGCGCCCAGCATCCTCTACGGACTACGAGAAAAGGATTTACCAGAAGGTAATTAAAATCCTATTTTCTCTTACGTCCTAGGGGATGCTGGGGTCCATTTTAGTACCATGGGGTTGTACCAAAGATCCCAGTACGGGCGGGAAAGTGCTAATGTTCCTGCAGAACTGACTGACCAAACTGAAGGTCGTCAGCAGCCAAGGTGTCAAACCTGTAAAACTTAGCAAACGTGTTTGCCCCTGACCAAGTAGCTGCTTGGCAAATTTGCAACGCCGAGATACCCTGGGCAGCCGCCCAGGAAGTACCCACTTTCCTTGTAGAGTGGGCCTTTACCGAACTCGGTAACGGCAATCCTGCCGTGGAATAAGCGTGCTGAATGGTACCTCTGATCCAGCGCGCAATAGTCTGCTTAGAAGCAGGACCCCCAATCTTGTTGGGGTCAGAGAGGACAAACAACGATTCTGTTTTCCTTATCCGAGCCGTTCTTGCAACATAAGTCCTCAACGCTCTCACGACATCCAAAGACTTTGAAACGGCTGAGGTGTCAGAAGCCACTGGCAACACCACAGGATGGTTGATATGGAAATAAGACACAACCTTTGGAAGAAAATGCTGACGCGTCCGCAGTTCAGCTCTATCTTCATGAAAAATCAAATAAGGACTCTTGTGTTACAGAGCCCCTAATTCAGACACTCGTCTGCCTGAGGCCAAGGCCAACAGCATGACCACTTTCCAAGTGAGAAACTTCAACTCTACCTCTTGTAGAGGCTCAAACCAGTCCGATTTCAGGAACTGCAACACCACATTAAGATCCCATAGCGCCGCAGGAGGCACAAAGGGAGGTTGGATGCGCAGAACCCCCTTCACGAACATCTGGACCTCAGGAAGGGAGGCCAACTGTTTCCGAAAGAAAATGGACAAGGCCGAAATTTGGACCCTGACAGACCCTAATCTCAAGCCAGCATCCACACCAGCCTGTAGAAATAGGAGAAGACGTCCTAATTTAAACTCCAACGCAGGAGACTTCTTGGATTCACACCAAGATACATATTTTCTCCAAATACGATGGTAATGTTTGGACGTTACCCCTTTCCTGGTCAGAATAAGTGTGGGAATGACTTCATTGGGAATACCTTTACGGGCTAGGATCTGGCGCTCAACAGCCATGCCGTCAAACGCAGCCGCGGTAAGTCTTGATAAACAAACGGCCCCTGCTGAAGCAGGTCCTCGCGAAGAGGAAGAGGCTGAGGATCTTCCAGTAATAACTCCTGAAGATCTGGATACCAAGCCCTCCTTGGCCAGTCTGGAGCAATGACAATTGCTCGAACCCTTGTTCTTCTGATGATCTTGAGAACTTTTGGTATTAGTGGAAGTGGAGGGAACAGATAAACCGACTGAAACACCCACTGGGTCACCAGTGCATCCATTGCTATTGCTTGTGGGTCTCTCGACCTGGAACAATATTTCTGAAGCTTCTTGTTGAGACGTGATGCCATCATATCTACTTGAGGAACGCCCCAACGATCTGCTACCTCTGCAAAGAATTCTGGGTGGAGGCCCCATTCTCCTGGAAGGAGAAGTGTCTGCTGAGGAAGTCTGCTTCCCAGTTGTCCACTCCCGGAATGAAAATTGCCAGCAGAGCTTTTGCATATCTTTCTGCCCAGAGAAGTATCTTTGTCACCTCTGCCATTGCCGCTCTGCTTTTTGTTCCGCCCTGGCGGTTTATGTAAGCTACTGCCGTTACATTGTCTGACTGGATCTGTATGGAACGACCTTGAAGAAGGTGTGCCGCTTGATGAAGGCTGTTGTACACAGCTCTCAATTCCAGAATGTTTATGTGAAGGAGTACTTCTTGACTTGACCATTGCCCTTGGAAGCTTTCCCCTTGCGTGACTGCTCCCCAACCTCGGAGGTTGCATCTGTGGTCACCAGGATCCAAGTCTGAATCCCGAGAACCTGCGTCCATCCAGGTGAGAACTTTGAAGCCGCCACAAGAGTGAAATATACGTTATGGTAAGAACTTACCGTTGATAACGTCATCTCTCTTATGTCCACGGGTATCCACAGGATAACATTGGGATATTGTCGAGCGACAGCGAAAATGGCACCAATACGGTCACAAGCTTTCTGGCCTCCCAGGATGCATTGGGGCCTTCATCATATAGTCCCGCCCACTGACTCAGTCAAATCAGTTCTTTCCACAGCGATTTTAGGCAGGAACATCAGGTAGAGACCTGTTTAGGCGATAAGAACACACATGCACACCCTTCCATACAAGAAGGAAGAGGTTTTAGTGATTGTCTAGATCCTCAAATCAGATGCGTCAGGGTGGGATCCCTGTGGACATAAGAGAAATCACATTATCAACAGTAAGTTCTTACCATAACGTATATTTCTCTGGCTGGGTCCACAGGATTATCCACAGGATAACATTGGGATTCCCAAAGCCATTCTAGTGGTGGGGACGCTCCTGATTGCACAGGAGGACCTTTCGCCCGAAGTCTGCGTCATGAGAGGCAAAAGTATCCAAGGCATAATGTTTAATGAATGTGTTTATGGAAGACCATGTGGCTGCCTTACATATCTGTTCTGCTGAAGCACCTTGCTGTGCTGCACATGAAGGACCTACCTTACGTGTAGAGTGTGCAGAGACATTAGCCGGAGTAAGGAGATCTGCATGAGAATAAGCTTCTGATATTACCATTCGGAGCCATCTCGCCAGCGTCTGTTTACTAGCAGGCCATCCTCTTCTATGAAATCCGTAGAGGATGAAGAGAGAATCTGTTTTCCTGATGGCACTAATACGATCTATGTAGATTCTTAAAGCTCGGATCACGTCCAGCGACGCTTCTCCCGCAGATAGTCCTGATACCTTAAAAGCTGGGACTACAATCTATTCCTTCAGGTGAAAATAAGATTTTACTCACCGGTAAATCTATTTCTCGTAGTCCGTAGTGGATGCTGGGACTCCGTAAGGACCATGGGGATTAGCGGCTCCGCAGGAAACTGGGCACAACTAAAGAGAGCTTTAGGACTACCTGGTGTGCACTGGCTCCTCCCACCAAGACCCTCCTCCAGACCTCAGTTAGGATACTGTGCCTGGAGGAGCTGACACAATAAGGAAGGATTTTGAATCCCGGGTAAGCCTCATACCAGCCACACCAATCACACCGTATAACTCGTGATACTATACCCAGTTAACAGTATAAAATATAACTGAGCCTCTCAACAGATGGCTCAACAATAACCCTTTAGTTAGGCAATAACTATAAACAAGTATTGCAGACAATCCGCACTTGGGATGGGCGCCCAGCATCCACTACGGACTACGAGAAATAGATTAACCGGTGAGTAAAATCTTATTTTCTCTGACGTCCTAAGTGGATGCTGGGACTCCGTAAGGACCATGGGGATTATACCAAAGCTCCCAAACGGGCGGGAGAGTGCGGATGACTCTGCAGCACCGAATGAGCAAACTCTAGGTCCTCCTCAGCCAGGGTATCAAACTTGTAGACTCTTACAAAAATGTTTTAACCCGACCAAGTAACAGCTCGGCAAAGTTGTAAAGCCGAGACCCCTCGGGCAGCCGCCCAAGTAGAGCCCACTTTTCTCGTGGAATGGGCTTTTACAGAATTAAAACCACAAACTACCTACACGGGTATAACCCCTGTAGAAAATCAGGAGCGCTGTCCGCACCAATTAAAGGAGACAATTAAAAATAATCACAATAACAAACTGATGTTGAAATAAAAAACATATAAATTATAATTTATTAACATATAATGCTGCAGCATAAATGACATATATTAAATACATAATATGTATGTTATGAGCTCTAGTACAAGTACTCCACATACACTAATAAAATTACTTAAAACTCACTATAATTATACGAATTATAGTGAGTTTTAAGTAATTTTATTAGTGTATGTGGAGTACTTGTACTAGAGCTCATAACATACATATTATGTATTTAATATATGTCATTTATGCTGCAGCATTATATGTTAATGAATTATAATTTATATGTTTTTTATTTCAACATCAGTTTGTTATTGTGATTATTTTTAATTGTCTCCTTTAATTGGTGCGGACAGCGCTCCTGATTTTCTACAGGGGTTATACCCGTGTAGGTAGTTTGTGGTTTTTGTTCAATATAGGGAATGCAATTATCCCTATAATTAGGAGCAGCAGTCCGCACCATTATTTAATCTCCTTCAGTCCGGCAGGTACTGGCGCCGGAGAGTATATACACCTGTCCATACAATTTCAGTGTGGGGGCGGTTGTATATACACCCAGTACGGTATTTTTACAGAATTAGGGTGCGGCAGTCCAGCCGCAGAATGTGCAAGTTGAATCGTGCTACAGATCCAGAGAGCAATCGTCTGCTTAGAAGCAGGAGCACCCAGCTTGTTGGGTGCATACAGGAGAAATAGCGAGTCAGTTTTCCTGACTCCAGCTGTCCTGGAAACATATACTTTTCAGGGCCCTGACTACATCCAGAAACTTGGAATCCTCCAAGTCCCAAGTAGCCGCAGGCACCACAATAGGTTGGTTCACATTAAAAAATTATACCACCTTAGGAAGGAATTGGGAACGAGTCCTCAATTCCGCCTTATCCATATAAAATACAAATAAGGGCTTTTGTATGACAAAGCCGCCAATTCTGATACACGCCTGGCCGACGCCAAGGCCCACAGAATGACCACTTTCCACGTGAGGTATTATAGCTCCATGGATTTAAGTGGCTCAACCCAATGCGACTTCAGGAAATCCAACACCACGTTGAGATCCCACGGTGCCACTGGAGGCACAAACGGGGGCTGACTATGCAGCACTCCCTTAACAAAAGTCCGAACTTCAGGCAGTGAAGCCAGTTCAATTTTGGAAGAAAATCGATAGAGCCGAAATCTGGACCTTAATGGAACCCAATTGTAGGCCCATAGTCACCTCTGACTGTAGGAAGTGCAGAAATCGACCTAGCTGAAATTTCTCCTTTGGGGCCTTCCTGGCCTCACAGCACGCAACATATTTCCGCCATATGCGGTGATAATGGTTTGCGTTCACTTCTTTCCTAGCTTCAAATAGCGTAGGGATAACTTCCTCCGGAATTCCCTTTTCCTTCAGGATCCGGCGTTCAACCGCCATGCCGTCAACGCAGCCGCGGTACGTCTTGGAACAGACAGGCCCCCTGCTGCAGCAGGTCCTGTCTGAGCGGCATAGGCCATGGGTCCTCTGAGATCATTTCTTGGAGTTCTGGTTACCAAGCTCTTCTTGGCCAACCCGGTACAATGAGTATAGTTCTTACTCCTCTCCTTCTTATTATTCTCATTACCCTGGGTAAGAGAGGCAGAGAAGGGAACACATACACCGACTGGTACACCCACGGTGTTACCAGAGCGTCCACAGCTATCGCCTGAGGGTCCTTGACCTGGCGCAATATCTATGTAACTTTTAGTTGAGGCGGGACGCCATCATGTCCACCTGTGGCCTTTCCCAATGGTGTACAATCATTTGGAAGACTTCTGGATGAAGTCCCCACTCTCCCGGGTGGAGGTTTCTTAGTTGTCCACTCCGGGAATGAACACTGCTGACAGTGCTAACACATGATTTTCCGCCCATCGGAGAATCCTTGTGGTTTCTGCTATCGCCATCCTGCTTCTTGTGCCGCCCTGTCGGTTTACATGAGCGACCGCCGTGATGTTGTCTGACTGGATCAGCACCGGCCGGTGTTGAAGCAGGGGTCTAGCCTGACTTAGGGCATTGTAAATGGCCCTCAGTTCCAGAAAATTTATGTGTAGGGAAGTCTCCTGACTTTTCCATAGCCTTGGAAGTTCCTTCCCTGTGTGACTGCCCCCCAGCCTCGAAGGCTGGCATCCGTGGTCACCAGGACCCAGTCCTGTATGCCGAATCTGCGGCCCCCTAGAAGATGAGCACTCTGCAGCCAGCACAACAGCGACACCCTGACCCTTGGAGACAGGGTTATCCGCCGATGCATCTGAAGATGCGACCCGGACCACTTGTCCAACAGATCCCTCTGGAAAATCCTTGCATGGGACCTGGCGAATGGAATTTCTTCGTAAGAAGCTACCATCTTTCCCAGGGCTCGCGTGCACCGACACCTGTATACGTATTAGGAGGTCTCTGTCTAGAGACAACAACTCCTTGGACTTCTCCTCCGGGAGAAACCCTTTTTATCCTGTTCTGTGTCCAGAACCATACCCAGGAACAGTAGACGCGTCGTAGGAACCAGCTGCGACTTTGGAATATTCAGAATCCAGCCGTGCTGTTGTAGCACTTCCCGAGATAGTGCTACTCCGACGAACAACTGCTCCCTGGACCTCGCCTTTATAAGGAGATCGTCCAAGTACGGGATAATTATTTCGGCCATTACCTTGGTAAATACCTCTGTGCCGGGGACAGACCAACGGCAACGTCTGGAATTGGTAATGACAATCCTGTACCACAATATTGAGGTACTCCTGGTGAAGAGGGTAAATAGGGACATGCAGGTAATCATCCTTGATGTCCAGTGATACCATGAAATTCTCCAGGCTTGCAATAATCGCCCTGAGCGATTCCATTTTGAACTTGAACCTTCGTATATAAGTGTTCAAGGCTTTCAATTTTAGAATGGGTCTCACCGAACCGTCTGGTTTCGGTACCACAACATTTTGGAATAGTAACCCCGGCCTTGTTGAAGGAGGGGTACCTTGCTTTCACCTGCTGGAAGTACAGCTTGTGAATTGCCGCCAGTACTACCTTTCTCCGAGGGCAGCCGGCAAGGCTGATGTGAGGTAACGGCGAGGGGGAGTCGCCTCGAACTCCAGCCTGTATCCCTGTGATACTATTTGCAGAACCTAGAGATCCACCTGTGGGCAAGCCCACTGGTCCCTGAAGTTCCCGAGACGCGCCCCTACCGCACCTGTCTCCACCTGTGGAGCCCCAGCGTCATGCGGTGGACTCAGAGGAAGCGGGGGAAGATTTTTGATCCTGGGAACTGGCTGCTGGTGCAGCTTTTTTCCTTCTTCCCTTGTCTCTGTGCAGAAAGGAAGCGCCTTTGACCCGCTTGCTTTTCTGAAGCCGAAAGGACTGTACCTGAAAATACGGTGCTTTCTTAGGCTGTGAGGAAACCTGAGGTAAAAAAATTCTTCCCAGCTGTTGCTGTGGATACGAGGTCCCAGAGACCATCCCCAAACAATTCCTCGCCCTTATAAGGCAGAATCTCCATGTGCCTTTTACAGGCAGCATCACCTGTCCACTGCCGGGTTTCTAATACCCTCCTGGCAGAATGGACATTGCATTAATTCTGGATGCCAGCCGGCAAATATCCCTCTGTGCATCCTTTATATATAAGACAACGTCTTAAATATGCTCAATGTTAGCAAAATATTATCCCTGTCTTAGCGTATCAGACCACGCTGCAGCAGCCCTATTTATGCTGAGGCAATTGCAGGTCACAGTATATAACCTGAGTGTGTAAATACAGACTTCAGGATCGCCTCCTGCTTTTTATCAGCAGGTTCCTTCAAGGTGGCCGTATCCTAAGATGGCAGTGCCACCTTTTGACAAACGTGTGAGCGCCTTATCCACCCTAAGGGATATCTCCCAACGTGACCTATCCTCTGGCGGGAAATGGTACGCCATCAGTAACTTTTTAGAAATTACCAGTTTCTTATCGGGGGAAACCACGCTTCTTTACACACTTCATTCATTCATCTGATGGGGGAACAAAACACTGGCTGCTTTTTCTCCCCAAAAATAAAACCCCTTTTATGTGGTACTTGGGTTCATGTCAGAAAATGCGTAACACATTTTTCATTGCCGAGATCATGTAACGGATGTTCCTAGTGGATTGTGTATATGTCTCAACCTCGTCGCCACTGTGTCTGCCATCTGAGGTAACGGGCGTTTTTTGAGCCCCTGATGGCCTTTGAGACGCCTGGGCAGGCGCGGGCTGAGAAGCCGGCTGTCCCACAGCTGTTACGTCATCCAGCCTTTTATGTAAGGAGTTGACACTGTCGGTTAATACCTTCCACCTATCCATCCACTCTGGTGTCGGCCCCACAGGGGGCGACATCCCATTTATCGGCCTCTGCTCCGCCTCCACGTAACCTTCCTCATCCAACATGTCGACACAGCCGTACCGACACACCGCACACACACAGGGAATGCTCTGACTGAGGACAGGACCCCACAAAGTCCTTTGGGGAGACAGAGAGAGAGTATGCCAGCACACACCAGAGCGCTATATAATGCAGGGATTAACACTATAACTGAGTGATTTTTCCCCAAATAGCTGCTTGTATACATATATTTCGCCTAAATTTAGTGCCCCCCCTCTCTTTTTAACCCTTTGAGCCTGAAAACTACAGGGGAGAGCCTGGGGAGCTGTCTTCCAGCTGCACTGTGAAGAGAAAATGGCGCCAGTGTGCTGAGGGAGAAGCCCCGCCCCTTTTTCAACTGACTTTCTCCCGCTTTTTCTGGAATACTGGCAGGGGTAATTTTACATCTATATAGCCTCTAGGACTATATATGATGTAGATTTGCCAGCCAAGGTGTCATATATTGCCCTCAGGGCGCCCCCCCCAGCGCCCTGCACCCATCAGTGACCGGAGTGTGAGGTGTACATGAGGAGCAATGGCGCACAGCTGCAGTGCTGTGCGCTACCTTGGTGAAGACCGAATTCTTCTGCCGCCGATTTTCCGGACTCTTCATGCTTCTGGCTCTGTAAGGGGGACGGCGGCGCGGCTCCGGGAACGAACACCAAGGTCGGGTCCTGCTGTCGATCCCTCTGGAGCTAATGGTGTCCAGTAGCCTAAGAAGCCCAAACTACCACCTGTTAGGTTGGTTCGCTTCTTCTCCCCTTAGTCCCTCGCTGCAGTGAGTCTGTTGCCAGCAGATCTCACTGTAAAATAAAAAACCTAAATATACTTTCTTTCTAGGAGCTCAGGAGAGCCCCTAGTGTGCATCCAGCTCAGCCGGGCACAAGAATCTAACTGAGGTCTGGAGGAGGGTCTTGGTGGGAGGAGCCAGTGCACACCAGGTAGTCCTAAAGCTTTCTTTAGTTGTGCCCAGTCTCCTGCGGAGCCGCTAATCCCCGTGGTCCTTACGGAGTCCCAGCATCCACTTAGGACGTCAGAGAAACTTTGATACCACCTTTGGAAGATAACTAAATCTCGTTCTGAGAACTGCTCTGTCTGGAAAAAAACTTAGGAAAGGAGACTTACACGATAATGCTCCTAAATCTGACACTCTTCTGGCTGACGCCATTGCCAGAAAAAAAAGCACTTTAGCCGTTAACCATTTAAGATCCGCTCTCTTAAGTGGTTCAAACAGAGGACCCTGGAGAAATTTAAGAACTAAATTCAAATCGCAAGGAGCTGCAGGAGGAACAAATGGAGGTTGAATATGTACTACTCCTTGAAAAAACGTACGTACATCCTGTAAATCAGCAATCTTTCGCTGAAACCATACAGTTAATGCTGATACTTGAACCCTCAAGGAAGCAACTTTCAAACCTTTATCCAATCCTGCTTGAAGGAAATCCAAAATCCTGGACACTTTAAAAGATCTTGGATTTAATTTTTTTCCAGTACACCAATGAATATAGGCCTGCCATATTCTATGATACACACGGGCCGAAGAAGGCTTTCTTGCTCTAAGCACAGTTTGGATTACTTGTTTCGAAAATCCTTTAGCCTCTAAGATAGAGGTATCAACAGCCACGCCGTCAAAGACAGGCGATCCAGATGACTGTGTCAACAAGGACCCTGCATTAGTAGATCTGGACGTTGAGGGAGCAGTATCGGTGCTTCCACGGACATTCTCAACAGATCTGTGTACCAATGCCTTCTTGGCCAAGCTGGAGCTATTAGAATCATTGCTCCTTTTGCTTGTTTTATCTTTCTCACTACTCTGGGTAACAGAGATATTGGAGGGAACAGATACGCCAGCTGAAACCTCCATTCTACTGACAGTGCGTCTACAAGGACCGCTCCTGGGTCCCTTGTTCTCGATCCGTACCTTGGAACTTTGTTGTTTAGACGAGACGCCATATCTCTGGTAGACCCCATCTGTTCACCAGTGTCTGAAAACACTTCTGGGTGTAATGCCCATTCGGTTTCCTGAATGGTGTGCCGACTGAGAAAATCCGCTTCCCAGTTTAGTACACCCGGGACAAATACTGCTGACAATGCTGGGAGATGGAGTTCCGCCCATTTTAGAATGGGAGTTACTTCCTCCATCAGACTCTTGCTGTGAGTTCCTCCTTGATGATTGAGTTATGCTGCTGCTGTCGCATTGTCTGAGCGAATCTGGACTGGTCTTCCTTGCAGACTGTACTTTGCCTGAACTAGAGCCAAGTAACTGGCCCTTATTTCCAACAGATTTATTGGCAGGCGACTTTCCCTTGCGGTCCATTTTCCCTGGAACCACAGGCTTCCGAGTACCGCCCCCCAGCCTTGCAGGCTGGCATCTGTTGTCAGGACTTGCCACTCTTTTATCCAAAAGGGTCTCCCCTTGTTTAAATGGTCTGTCTGTAGCCACCACGCTAGAGACCTTTTTACGTTTACTGGAATCTTTATCATCTGCTTTTTTATCGTCTGATGATTTCCGTTCCATTTGGTCAGAATAAGGTGCTGCAATGGTCTGGAGTGGAATTGCGCATATTCCACCATGTCGAAGGTTGATACCATCAGACCTAACAGTCGCATTGCTGCATGTACTGTCATTGTCTGGACGTGCAACGCTTCCTGAGCCATGACCTGTACCCTTGACTATCTTTTTCTCTGGTAAGAGAACTTTCTGTAGGTCTGAATCCAATATGGCCCCCAAGTGAACCATCCGCTGTGACGGATTCAGAGATGACTTTTCCCAATTTATGAGCCACCCGTGTCTGTAAACAAACTATTGTCTGTTGAAGATGGCTCAAAAGTACATCCTGCGAATGTGCTAGGATTAACAGGTCGTCGAGGTATGGGAATATTCTTATCCCCTGTTTGCGCAGACAAGCTGCCATAACCACCATGATCTTGGTAAACACCCTGGGTGCTGTAGCTAGCCCGAAGGGCAGAGCTTGAAACTGAAAATGTTCCTGGAGGATGGCAAACCTGAAGTAACACTGATGCGACAGTGCTATAGGCACATGTAGGTAAGCATCCCGTACATCCAGAGATACCATGTAATCTCCCGGTTCCATAGCCAACATTATGGAGCGTAACGTCTCCATGTGGAACTTTGGGATCCAAATGTATTTGTTCAACATTTTCAGATTGAGAACTGGTCGATATGACTCATTTGGCTTCTGGATTAGAAATAGATTGGAGTAAAACCCCTGTCCCCTTTGTGATGGAGGTACTGGGACAATCCCACCTGACTGCAGTAATTTTTGGACTGCTTCTTGCAGGGCATTGGCCTTCGACCATATACGAGACGGGCTGGTGCAAAAAAATCTTTGAGGAGGCTGCGTCCTGAATGGGAACCCATACCCCTGAGATACTACCTTCTGCACCCAAGCATCTGTTGTTGACTGTTGCCATATGTGTGCAAAATGAAGGAGTCGGCCCCCAACCCTGGAATCCTCCAGGCGGAGGCCCGTCTCTTCGGGCTGACAGTTTCTGTTCAGGCTTGGAAGCTGGCTTTTTGCTAGCCCACTGCTTCCTACCCCTGGATTTAAACTGGGGTTGCTTAGGCTCCTCTTTAGCTTTCTCTTTGCTTTGCCAACGAAAAGAGCGAAATTTTAAACCCTTGGACTTAGGGTTATAGGTAGCCGGAAATCTGACCTTTTTCGATTCAGCCTCTAATTCTAGGATATCCGATAAAGGTTTTCCAAATAATATATTACCGACAAAAGGCAATGCTTCCAATTCTTTCTTGGATTCCGCATCTGCCTTCCAGGTGCGTAGCGAAATTGCTCTGCGAGTGACTACTGTCAAGGCTGAAGCTTTATAAGCAACCGTACCTACATCAATTGCTGCTTCTTCCAAATACTGGGCAGATTGTCTTAAACGGCAAAAACGATCCTCTTGCTCCCTAGTAGGAGAAGGGATGTCATTCTCTAGTTCCTCTATCCATTCGCCCATTGCCTTTGCTACCCAGCCCGAAGCCATAGCAGGTCTTACCACTGCTCCTACTAAAGAAAATATATTTTTCAAAAGGCTATCTACCCTTCTGTCTGTGACATCATTTAGTGAGGTAGATGACAGTGGTAAAGCAGATTTATGCACGAGTCGCAGAACATGTGCATCTACTTTTGGAGGAACTTCTCTTTTCGAACAATCCACAGCTGGAAATGGATAATAAGAATCCCATCTTTTAGGAATCTTATACTTTTTACTGGGCGCCGCCCAAGAATCATCCATCATTTCCGTCAGCTCATCTGACGCTGGGAATTCAGCTTTCACTGATTTTGTTTGTTTAAATACAGGTGCTTTAGCTTTTAACACTGTCTTGGCTGGCTCTTCCAACGAGAGAACAGCCTTCACAGCATTAATAAGTTCAGCTACATCTTCTGAACTAAAACTCTGCGACTGATCATCATACGGAGTATTCGAATCTACTGTATCATCATCCGTTGTATCATCTTGTGTAGTCTGCCACATAGACGTATCTGTCTTAGTCTTACCTGTCCCTTGGTTGCTTGTAGAGGCTACTGGAACCAAGCCATAGGAAGGGAGCTGCATGTATACCGGAGTTAACTTGTCCGCTATAGAAGATAGAGTCTTTGCAAACATATTCCATGGTGGCTCTGTTGGTGGTTGAACCAACTCCTGTTTTTTACTTCGCTGAAAAGCGAAACAGTTTGCACACAAACCCTCATAAGTGACTAATTGATTCATATCAATTATCCCTGACTTACAAGATAAGCATGTTAGGGCTGTAGGAGTGCTTGATAAATTCTCCTCATCACTTTTGCCGCTCACAGACATGGTAATAATCGGTTATTGACTACACAATTTGTGACTGAAAATCACCCTATATGTAAGTATATAGAGGTGAGATCAATCTGATCACAGTGCACCAGATTTGAGGGTCAGAACAGGACTGACATTACACAGAAAAGTCAGCACACATACTAGCAGTCAGTCACATGTTAAAGCATTAAACATTGTCATATGAGAATACAACCTCCATAACAACTTATACATAAGTAGGAAAATTGTACTTCTGTTTTTAACTAGTTCTTTTTTCCAACATAACATGCAGAAAACACAGTAATATACAGGTCTCATATGTAATAGGTACTAAAAATTAACTATTCATACTAAGAAGTAGAGAGAATTTTTAGTACTGTATACCCTGCCCCCGGAGAGCGGGATACAGGGAGACTCACCACACTTCCATATCCAAGCAAATACGCTCGTAAGACGCTGAGTGGATTCAGACGCTACCGATGTACACTACCGCACTTGAAAACTGATAACGGACACGGTCGCTCACTGACGGACACGGACGCTGAGCGGCTTCCACGTGTATGCAGACGCTAAGGCCTGCGACTCGGTCTGGGCGGGAACTCTAGTGTACACAACCGCAGCGTCTAAGCTGCGACCGAGTACCCTCGTGGTAGCGTCTGAGCCGGAAGTGAGGTCATTCAGTTCATGAAACGAGAGACGCGCGGAAACTGGCCATGAACTCGGAGGAGGGGCGGCCAGGAGAGCGTCTGAATCCCCCTGTTGACTTAAACTCCTAGAATCGCGGCCTCTACCTAGTCCTGGCGCCTATGATCCCTGGAGCGTAGCGCTGTCGCACTCTAGATGTTCGGCGCATCAACACACTGTTTGTAGTCTCCATCAAATCAGTGTAGCTGTGTCCTGACCCCTCTAGTAAGAGGTGTCAAAGTCAGAAAAATATCACGATGCACACTACCATATTTGCACCTCATACAGGTCCGCGCTGCGCATGCGTGCGCTCTCCCGTGAGTGCGCATACCCGCTGTTACGTGCACACGCAGGCACACGGTATGCGCATTTACGGTAGAGTTTCTGTGTGCCCAGCGTGCGACTCAATCGTTACACATTTTAACTATTTAATGTATTTTGTAGATCATGGTCCCTTTAATAGAATCTGAAAGTTTAGTTAATGTAGCATGTTCATGAACAAAGAGATCCCTCTTTGTTTGATACGAAGGGTCAGACATGGGTCATACAGTGGTGTTTAGTATCCATCGGAAGAGTATTTAATTAGCAATATTCCGGTGTTGGTTTGAAGCGGATTAATCGCTCGTGCGAATAGTTATGGACATAAGAAGTTTATGTACTTTTACTATTATTTGCACTTACTTATCCATGCGGCGGGAAACCTAGTTTCCCACCCACCTGAGCAGTTGGAAATACACACAGCCCACCTGTATGAATCAACCTATGACCTTTTGTTATAATGCGAAGACGAATTCCTGTGTCCAATGAACAATGAGATTGTAGGGACCATTGAATTGTATTGTGTGTGGGGCATAAATAGACAAGCCGATCGTATCCAGGACACTCTCTTCAACGGTTCTCATCACTGATAATCGGGAGCTGGATATTCAGAAAGGCGCATGCGATCGTTTCCCCTTGTGCGTAAGTTTTCTCCGCAATCATATTGTCTTTATTGTTATTGTGAGCCATATCTCTCTCTCTCTCTCTCTCCTCCTCCTTCTCTCTCATTTTCCCTTAAACGTAATTGTATTGTATTTCCTGTGTAGTTATCTGGTTAGTTAGTCTATGTTATATTGTAGTGTATGACTTGTATTGTATTATTCTTTTTCAAGTATAACATTCATATAAGGCGTTAGACCCTAAGCCCGGTATTTGTGTATTTCTTATAGTGTTAAGTATTCTCAGAGCGTCGGTGACGCTCGAACAGCTTTTAAGTTAATAAGGTTACACTGTGTTGCATCTACACTCTATCACTACACTAAGGTTTTCCTGTATAATACATTGTTCATGGTTTACATATAAAGGTTTAACATTGTGAGCGTCAGCGCCGCTGGTGATCTCCTCGTGGTCCCGAGCGTCCGCTACGCTATAGCGAACCATTACGTTAGTCGGCAGCCAATAGCGTGCCTGCCTGTGATCTCTTGGCCGTGAGCGAACGTGACGCTTGAGCGTCTCGACTACGGCTAAGCGATTGCTACGCAACGTGCGTACCCCTACGGTACTCCATACGTCAATAGCGTACAGTGTTCTTAGACCTCTTAAAGGGTTTTAAGTAAGATAAATATTTAGCTTTATCAGAGGAAGTCCATAGACTCACAGTCTCCCCATGCTCTGGCCACAGCCTGGTTACGTCTGCTGGACCTGCTAGAACATCCGACACAGACGCCCGTCGAGACAGCACTAACACCCGAAGGTAAGCGTTGTTGCGACCCGGTGGGGAGTTGTTGGAGCGACTCTTTCTAGTATGCGTTTAAGACGCTGTTAAGAGAAGTCGCTCAAAAAACAATATAAGTCTATAAAAATAAAATAATAAAAAGCTTGAGGCTGCTATACCAGCAGCCCTGCGGCCATGCGGCTTCCTGCCGCACCAAGCAAAAAACTGATTTGACTGAGTCAGTGGGCGGGACTATATGGTGAAGGCCCCAATGCATCCTGGGAGGCCAGAAAGCTTGTGACCGTGTTGGTGCCATTTTCGCTGTCGCTCGACAATATCCCAATGTTATCATGTGGATAATCCTGTGGACCCAGCCAGAGAAATACTGGCTTTTGTTGACAGGATTATCCTCCGGTGCATGTGTAGGTGTGATCCGGACCACTTGTCCAGTAGGTTCCATTGGAACACCCTGGCGTGGAATCGGCCAAATTGTAGAGTCTCGTAGGCCGCTACCATCTTCCCCAGCAGGCGGATGCACTGATGAATCGATACGCGTGCTGGTTTTAAAACTTATTTCACCATCCTCTGGATCTCCAGAGCCTTTTCCACCGGTAGGAATACTTTCTGTGCTTCCGTGTCCAATATCATTCCCAGAAATGATAACCTCATTGTGGGTTTCAATTGTGATTTTGGAAGGTTTATGATCCAACTGTGCTGTTGAAGCACCGTCAGGGAAAGTGCAATGTTCTGCACTAGTTTCTCCCTGGATCTCGCTTTTATGAGGAGATCGTCCAAGTATGGGATGACTTTGACTCCTTTCTTGCGAAGAAGAACCATCATCTCCGCCATCACCTTGGTGAATATTCTCGGAGCCGTGGAGAGCCCGAAAGGCAATGTTTGGAACTGGTAGTCGCAGTTCTGCACCGCAAACCTCAGGTATGCCTGATGCAGCGGGTAGATGGGAACATGTAAATAAGCATCTTTGATGTCCATCGATACCAGAAATTCCTTTTCCTCCAAGCTGGAGATCACCGCTCTCAGGGATTCCTTCTTGAATTTGAACCTTTTCAAATAAAGGTTCAGAGTCTTTAGGTTTAAAAATCGGTCTGACCGAGCCATCCTGTTTCGGCACTACAAACAGGCTTGAATAAAACCCTTTTTCCTGTTGTGACACAGGAACTAAGGAAATTACGTTGTCTTGACATAATTTCTGTATTGCTCTGTCCTGAACAGAAGCTGGTAAGGCCGATTTGAAAAATCGGCATGGGGAAAGGTCCTGAAATTCCAATTTGTACCATTGGGATACTATTTGCAATACCCAAGGATCCAGATACAGTAGACGTGCCCCCACCCGATCGTACTCCCGCAGGAGAGCCCCAGCGTCATGCTGAGATTTTAGCAGAAGTAGCTGTTGACTTCTGCTCCTGTGAGCCTGATGGTGTTGTAGATTTTTTTTTACCTCTTCCTCGACCTCTTCCTGCGAAGAAGGGGGTACCCTTTGCCTTTTTGGACTTGTTGGGCCGAAACGATTGCATTGTATGAGAATGAAATCCTTTCCTAGGTGGAGCAGCTGCGGAAGGCAGAAATGCTAACTTGCCTGATGTAGTTGTTGAAATCATGGCATCCAGCTTGTCTCCAAAGAGGGCTTCTCCATTGTAAGGAAGCGCCTCAATATTCTTTTTTGATTCCGCATCAGCATTCCATTGGCGGATCCACAGCGCCCTGCGGGCTGAAATCGCCATAGCGGAGGATCTTGAACTCAGCAACCCAATATCCTTCATAGCTTCAACTAAGTAACCTGCAGCATCTTTGATATGGCCGAGAGTTAGGACTATTTCATCCCTGTCAACTGTGTCTATGTTAACAAGCAGTTATCAGACCATTTTTCCACAGCGTTACCTACCCACGCACAAGCAATGGTGGACCTGAGCACCGTTCCGTTAGCCGTATATATGGATTTTAGGGTTGTTTCTAATTTACGGTCAGCTGGTTCTTTTAAAGAGGCTGAACCAGGGGCAGGCAAAACTATTTTCTTAGACAGCCGAGAAACTGAGGTGTCTATCATTGGAGGTGTCTCCCATATGTTAAATTAAAAGATATTCCTAGACGGAAAATCAATACAGGCGCTATTAGAAATAAGACCACTCTATTAATAATTGATAAATGCTGCTCTCAAAAGGTATTCTGTTATACCTAGGTACCCAAATAAACTATAAATAACTATTATAGAGAGCGCAAACATACATAATAATAAAAACAATTTATTGTTATAAACAGCATATAATTAAATTAAATTAATCATATAAAACAGAGCTAGAGAGCCATATGCCAATATAAAGAACTCTAGATCATATCATACCATATATTAAATAAAATAAGAATTTACTCACCGGTAATTCTATTTCTCGTAGTCCGTAGTGGATGCTGGGGACTCCGTCAGGACCATGGGGAATAGCGGCTCCGCAGGAGACAGGGCACAAAATTTAAAAGTTTGACCACTAGGTGGTGTGTACTGGCTCCTCCCCCTATGACCCTCCTCCAAGCCTCAGTTAGGATACTGTGCCCGGACGAGCGTACACAATAAGGAAGGATTTTGAATCCCGGGTAAGACTCATACCAGCCACACCAATCACACCGTAAAACTTGTGATCTGAACCCAGTTAACAGTATGATAACGTAGGAGCCTCTGAAAAGATGGCTCACAACAATAAACAACCCGATTTTTTTGTAACAATAACTATGTACAAGTATTGCAGACAATCCGCACTTGGGATGGGCGCCCAGCATCCACTACGGACTACGAGAAATAGAATTACCGGTGAGTAAATTCTTATTTTCTCTGACGTCCTAGTGGATGCTGGGGACTCCGTCAGGACCATGGGGATTATACCAAAGCTCCCAAACGGGCGGGAGAGTGCGGATGACTCTGCAGCACCGAATGAGAGAACTCCAGGTCCTCGTATCAAATTTGTAGAATTTTACAAACGTGTTCTCCCCTGACCACGTAGCTGCTCGGCAGAGTTGTAATGCCGAGACCCCTCGGGCAGCCGCCCAAGATGAGCCCACCTTCCTTGTGGAGTGGGCATTGACAGATTTAGGCTGCGGCAGGCCTGCCACAGAATGTGCCAGTTGAATTGTGCTACAAATCCAACGAGCAATCGTCTGCTTAGAAGCAGGAGCACCCAGCTTGTTGGGTGCATACAGTATAAACAGCGAGTCAGATTTTCTGACTCCAGCCGTCCTTGAAATATATATTTTCAATGCTCTGACAACGTCCAGCAACTTGGAATCCTCCAAATCGCTAGTAGCCGCAGGCACCACAATAGGCTGGTTCAGGTGAAACGCTGATACCACCTTAGGCAGAAAATGAGGACGCGTCCTCAATTCTGCCCTGTCCGAATGGAAAATCAGATATGGGCTTTTATACGATAAAGCCGCCAATTCCGACACTCTCCTGGCTGAAGCCAGGGCCAGTAGCATGGTTACTTTCCATGTAAGATATTTCAAATCTACCGATTTGAGTGGCTCAAACCAATGGGATTTGAGAAAATCCAAAACTACATTGAGATCCCACGGTGCCACTGGGGGCACAACCGGGGGCTGTATATGTAGTACTCCTTTTACAAAAGTCTGGACTTCAGGAACTGAAGCCAATTCTTTCTGGAAGAAAATCGACAGGGCCGAAATTTGAACCTTAATGGACCCTAATTTGAGGCCCATAGATAATCCTGTTTGCAGGAAATGTAGGAATCGACCCAGTTGAAATTCCTCTGTCGGGGCCTTCCTGGCCTCACACCATGCAACATATTTTCTCCAAATGCGGTGATAATGTTGTGCAATCACCTCCTTCCTGGCTTTGACCAGGGTAGGGATGACCTCTTCCGGAATGCCTTTTTCCCTTAGGATCCGGCGTTCAACCGCCATGTCGTCAAACGCAGCCGCGGTAAGTCTTGGAATAGACACGGTCTCTGCTGAAGCAGATCTCTTCTTAGAGGTAGAGGCCACGGATCTTCCGTGAGCATCTCCTGAAGTTCCGGGTACCAAGTCCTTCTTGGCCAGTCCGGAGCCACTAGTATCGTTCTTACTCCCCTTTGCCGTATAATTCTCAGTACCTTGGGTATGAGAGGCAGAGGAGGGAACACATACACTGACTGGTACACCCATGGTGTTACCAGAGCGTCCACAGCTATTGCCTGAGGGTCTCTTGACCTGGCGCAATACCTGTCCAGTTTGTTGTTGAGGCGGGACGCCATCATGTCCACCATTGGTCTTTCCCAATGGACTACAATCATGTGGTGAACACTGCTGACAGTGCTATCACATGATTTTCCGCCCAGCGAAGAATCCTTGCAGCTTCTGCCATTGCCCTCCTGCTTCTTGTGCCGCCCTGTCTGTTTACGTGGGCGACTGCCGTGATGTTGTCCGACTGGATCAACACCGGCTGACCCTGAAGCAGAGGTTTTGCCAGGCTTAGAGCATTGTAGATTGCTCTTAGTTCCAGTATATTTATGTGAAGAGACGTTTCCAGGCTTGACCACACGCCCTGGAAGTTTCTTCCTTGTGTGACCGCTCCCCAGCCTCTCAGGCTGGCATCCGTGGTCACTAGGACCCAGTTCTGTATGCCGAATCTGCGGCCCTCTAACAGATGAGCACTCTGCAACCACCATAGCAGAGAGACCCTTGTCCTTGTCGACAATTTTATCCGCTGATGCATCTGCAGATGCGATCCGGACCATTTGTCTAGCAGATCCCACTGAAAAATTCGTGCATGGAATCTGCCGAATGGAATCGCTTCGTAAGAAGCCACCATTTTTCCCAGGACTCTTGTGCATTGATGCACAGACACTGTCCCTGGTTTTAGGAGGTTCCTGACGAGTTCGGATAACTCCCTGGCTTTCTCCTCCGGAAGAAATACCTTTTTCTGAACAGTGTCCAGAATCATCCCTAGGAACAGCAGACGTGTCGTCGGGATCAGTTGGGATTTTGGAAAATTCAGAATCCACCCGTGCTGTTGGAGCACTACTTGAGTTAGTGCTACTCCGACCTCCAGCTGTTCTCTGGATCTTGCCCTTATCAGGAGATCGTCCAAGTAAGGGATAATTAATACGCCTTCTCTTCGAAGAAGGATCATCATTTCGGCCATTACCTTGGTAAAGACCCTGGGTGCCGTGGACAATCCAAACGGCAGCGTCTGAAACTGATAATGACAGTTTTGTACCACGAACCTGAGGTACCCTTGGTGTGAAGGGCAAATTGGGACATGAAGGTAAGCATCCTTGATGTCCAAGGACACCATAAAATCCCCTTCTTCCAGATTCGCTATCACTGCTCTGAGTGACTCCATCTTGAACTTGAATTTTTGTATGTACAGGTTCAGAGATTTCAGATTTAGAATAGGTCTTACCGAGCCGTCCGGCTTCGGTACCACAAATAGCGTGGAGTAATACCCCTTTCCCTGTTGTAGAAGGGGTACCTTGATTATCACCTGCTGAGAATACAGCTTGTGAATGGCTTCCAATACCGTCGCCCTGTCTGAGGGAGACGTTGGCAAAGCAGATTTTAGTAACCGGCGAGGGGGAGACTTCTCGAATTCCAACCTGTAACCCTGAGATACTACCTGCAGGATCCAGGGGTCCACCTGCGAGTGAGCCCACTGTGCGCTGAAATTCTTGAGGCGATCCCCCACCGCCCCTGAGTCCGCTTGTAAGGTCCCAGCGTCATGCTGAGGCCTTTGCAGAAGCCGGGGAGGACTTCTGCTCCTGGGAAGGGGCTGCTTGCTGCAGTCTCTTACCCTTTCCTTTGCCTCGGGGCAAATATGAATGTCCTTTTGCTCGCTTGTTCTTATAGGAACGAAAGGACTGCGGCTGAAAAGACTGCGTCTTTTTCTGCTGGGAGGGGACTTGAGGTAAAAAGGTGGACTTCCCGGCTGTTGCCGTGGCTACCAAATCCGATAGACCGACCCCAAATAATTCCTCCCCTTTATACGGCAATACTTCCATATGCCGTTTGGAATCCGCATCGCCTGACCACTGTCGTGTCCATAGACTTCTTCTGGCAGATATGGACATCGCACTTACTCTTGATGCCAGAGTGCAGATATCCCTCTGTGCATCTCGCATATAAAGGAATGCATCCTTTAATTGCTCTATAGTCAATAAAATACTGTCCCTATCCAGGGTATCAATATTTTCAGTCTGGGAATCCGACCAAGCCACCCCAGCACTGCACATCCAGGCTGAGGCGATTGCTGGTCGCAGTATAACACCAGTATGTGTGTATATACTTTTTAGAGTATTTTCCAGCCTCCTATCAGCTGGATCCTTGAGGGCGGCCGTATCAGGAGACGGTAACGCCACTTGTTTGGATAAACGTGCGAGCGCCTTGTCCACCCTAGGGGGTGTTTCCCAGCGCGCCCTAACCTCTGGCGGGAAAGGGTATAACGCCAATAACTTCTTTGAAATTAGCAGTTTTTTATCAGGGGTAACCCACGCTTCATCACACACGTCATTCAATTCCTCTGATTCAGGAAAAACTACAGGTAGTTTTTTCAGACCCCACATAATACCCCTTTTTGTGGTACTTGCAGTATCAGAGATATGCAAAGCCTCCTTCATTGCCGTGATCATATAACGTGTGGCCCTACTGGAAAATACGTTCGTTTCTTCACCGTCGACACTAGATTCGGTGTCCGTGTCTGGGTCTGTGTCGACCGACTGAGGCAAAGGGCGTTTTACAGCCCCTGACGGTGTTTGAGACGCCTGTACAGGTACTAACTGGTTTGCCGGTCGTCTCATGTCGTCAACCGACTTTTGCAGCGTGCTGACATTATCACGTAATTCCATAAACAAAGCCATCCATTCCGGTGTCGACTCCCTAGGGGGTGACATCACCATTACCGGCAATTGCTCCGCCTCCACACCAACATCGTCCTCATACATGTCGACACACACGTACCGACACACAGCAGACACACAGGGAATGCTCTGATAGAAGACAGGACCCCACTAGCCCTTTGGGGAGACAGAGGGAGAGTTTGCCAGCACACACCAAAGCGCTATAATTATATAGGAACAACCTTATATAAGTGTTGTTTCCTTATAGCTGCTTAAATATATATAATATCGCCAAAAAATGCCCCCCCTCTCTGTTTTTTACCCTGTTTCTGTAGTGCAGTGCAGGGGAGAGCCTGGGAGCCTTCCTAGCAGCGGAGCTGTGTAGGAAAATGGCGCTGTGTGCTGAGGAGATAGGCCCCGCCCCCTATTCCGGCGGGCTCTTCTTCCGGTTTTTCTGAGACCTGGCAGCGGTGAAATACATCCATATAGCCTCATGGACTATATGTGATGTATTCTTTTTAGCCAGAAAGGTATTAACATTGCTGCCCAGGGCGCCCCCCCCAGCGCCCTGCACCCTCAGTGACCGCCGGTGTGAAGTGTGCCTGAGCGCAATGGCGCACAGCTGCAGTGCTGTGCGCTACCTCATGAAGACTGAAAAGCCTTCAGCCGCCGGTTTCTGGACCTCTTCTTACTTCGGCATCTGCAAGGGGGTCGGCGGCGCGGCTCCGGTGACCCATCCAGGCTGTACCTGTGATCGTCCCTCTGGAGCTAGTGTCCAGTAGCCTAAGAAGCAAATCCATCCTGCACGCAGGTGAGTTCACTTCTTCTCCCCTAGGTCCCTCGTTGCAGTGAGCCTGTTGCCAGCAGGACTCACTGAAAATAATAAAACTATCAAAACTTTTACTCTAAGCAGCTCTTTATGAGAGCCACCTAGATTGCACCCTGCTCGGACGGGCACAAAAACCTAACTGAGGCTTGGAGGAGGGTCATAGGGGGAGGAGCCAGTACACACCACCTAGTGGTCAAACTTTTAAATTTTGTGCCCTGTCTCCTGCGGAGCCGCTATTCCCCATGGTCCTGACGGAGTCCCCAGCATCCACTAGGACGTCAGAGAAATAATGAATTGGGATAAATATATTGATGTAATCCCTTTTTTAACTCCTATGGTGGTTGATCCAGTACTTTCAAAACGAAAAAAAGAGTTCCTTAGTATCCAAGACAATTATTGATCAGCTGAATCCCAGTTATTATATGAAGTGCCTGTTGTATTGTAAATTGCCTCATTAGATGGGGAACTAGTCATCATAGTCTAGTTAGACATGTAATCGATAATCATAAAGGTGATATAAACAGTATTAGGATACAGGGTTTAGAACACATTAAGCCCACCATTAGAGGAGGTGATAGATTTAATCTCCTCTGTAAACGGGAAGCATTTTGGATATTTGCTTTGGGCACCCTTTTCCCTAATGGTTTGAATGACTGTATTGAAATGAACAATGTGTAATGCTCATATGAACTTGGATATATATTTATTTTAGGCTGCTAGGGGGGTGGCCCATTGGATACCAGTATTAAATGTAGAGGTTTATTGCATCAATATTCTATAGTGGTATAATCCCTTTTAGGGTTCTCTCTATATATGTTCTCTGGTTGATGGAGAGAGATTATTTATGTATTTTAGAATATCGATTTAAGAACCTGTGTGTTCTATGTCTGCATACGTTGTTGTCTTGGGTCTTTCTTACTTCCCTTTGGTAGCGAGAAAGGTATTAATTATTAATAAATACAGTAGATGATGTAATGTGTTAGGGATCCTTTACACTGGGCAAGATATGAAACTCTTTTTTTCGTTTTGAAAGTACTGGATCAACCACCATAGGAGTTAAAAAAGGGATTACATCAATATATTTATCCCAATTCATTATTTATTTAATATATGGTATGATATGATCTAGAGTTCTTTATATTGGCATATGGCTCTCTAGCTCTGTTTTATATGATTAATTTAATTTAATTATATGTTGTTTATAACAATAAATTGTTTTTATTATTATGTATGTTTGCGCTCTCTATTATAGTTATTTATAGTTTATTTGGGTCTCCGATATGTGCCTGTCTTCCTCAGGGAAAGGGTACGCTACATGTACCCTTCTGGGAAGGGTAAATGTCTTCTCAGGGTTAGCCCAGGATTCTTCAAAGAACGCATTCAAATCCTTTGAAGGAGGAAAAGTCACAACCTGCTTTTTATTTAATTTAAAATAATCCCTTTCCTCTGGGACCAGTGTTGTTTCAGGAAACTCCAACACTTCCTTTATAGCAACTATCATACATTGTATACTTTTGGCTAATTTGGGGTCTACCCCTCTGAAATCCCCAGAGTCGACGTCAGAGTCGGAATCTGTGTCTGTGTCCCCTTGCATTATCTGGGCCAGAGACCTTTTCTGGGAACTGGATGGGACCCAAGTGGATGATATGGAGGGGTCAGTAAACAGTGCATCCTCCAAAACAGCATGGTGTAGGCAGCTTCCTCCCAGAGCTCCTGCTAATATCCTGATCTATCTCCTGTTTCCCTGGTGTTCTGTGGCTGAAAATTTCTGCAAGAGTGCAGTACCCCCCTCTGCTCCTGCAGTGTGAATTTGGGGATCCTCTGTGCCAAGAGTCCTAACTTACTGGCTGGTGAAGTCTGTGACTGGATCCTGAGGATGACTCTGCTCTCAGTGTGGCTGTTGCTCCTGCCCTCACTCAGCTGCTGGGGCCAGTGTGCTCAGGGCTGGTGAGCTTGTATTATACACAGCACACATTCCACTACCTGTCCCCTTCTCCCCTGGTGCGGATATTACTGAGCACATAGTATTACAGAGACAACACTCCCTGTGAATTTGAGACAGAGCTTTAACTATAACCATAGTGCAGGGAAGAGCACTGTATGCCTGGCTCCCTCTCACATCTAGAACACATTTGCTGGACTCACACGCCTATGTTCTTTGGATGAGCCGAGCTCCTGTGTGTATAACTCTGCTCCCTTTCTACCAGTGGATCTTCCTCTTGCTCCTACAGTATATTGCTTCTTCCCCCTACAGCCATGTTTAATCCTGTTCATACTTCTGAACATTCGGTCTCAATCATCCTGAAGGCTATCGCGGAATCCGAGCAAAGGGTTCTTAATATGTTTGGAGTAGAGACTGTTGCAGTAACTGGTTCTCCTGTGGGGTCCACCTGCCCGCCGGTGCTGTAACCCTCGGAACCTTTGGGGGAGCTTGTATCTGTGGTGCCTGCCGCTCCGCTACAGTTGATGCTTAATGCTGGAGGTTCCTCCGACGAACGCATTGTGAACAAAATGGGGGAGTTGCAGATTCTTCCTGCGCATATTCACCGTTATTTGCAGTGGGTGATGGCACGTGGGATGTCGGTGACTGCCTCCGTCTCATCGTTGGTGACTGTATGGACCTCCATTGCAATTTTCTTTGAGGGTCCGCAGTGTGACCTCCTTGATAATGGGGGAGAACGGTATTGTATCATTTCGCAGTTAATTGTGATGTTTGGGAGAGGGATGGTTCTCCATTCTACATTTACCGTGGAACTGTGGCTTATCCTCTTATCTATCTGGCTAATGCTGTGCGGGATGGTTGCTGGCTCCACTACCTTCCTGACTACTGTTCGTGTACCGCTAAATGACTTGATTCCAGAGTGATCTTACCCTTCGGACTGATTTTCTTTCCAAGTCTGTATAATACCTCACTGGTTACCGGGTCCTTGGCTGTGTTCTATTTTATTGTTGATACTTTTTTAATACTATGTTCTATTCTGTTTTTTGTATGTCTTACCATTGATATAATTTCGTTATTTGATGGTTCTAAGATATGTTTTATTTGACCATCGCTTATTTAAGGGTTACATATCTCTATATACTGTTGTTCCTGTAGGGTGCTACCAGCACTATTCCTTATATTTCCGGGTCGGTTATCATATCTCCATATTTGCATTTTCATTTTTTATTTTTATTTTTTATTCTCATATGAGGGAGATCTACTCTATTTACTGTTCGGCCATATTTCTTCTTTTTTTTTATTTGCCCCAGTCACTTATTTTTTTATTTATCCTGGTATTAGGGAAGACAGGGAGGGGGGTATTAGACAGTTAGGTCACGTAGTTTAATGGGGGGCGGGGGAGAGGGGGGGGGGGTTGGGGATCCAGGTATACCTAGGTTGGGGATAGGCTATACAGGGTGGGGGGTTTTGAGGTGGTTTGTTTTGGGGGGTTTTGTTTTTTGTTCTGTATTGTAGGGATTTTTGTTTTATCTCTATGATCAGCAGAGGTCTTAGGATTTTAATTATTTCTTATCTTTTTTTTTTTTTCTGTATACTCAGGCAGGTCTATAGTTTGCAGTGCCAATACTTTTGTATTTTTCTACGCCTCATGGGTCAGTCTTTTTTTTATTTTATTTTATCCTCAATGTGTGAGCTCACATGGCGCCTGTGGGCTCTTACTCTTACTGCTATAATGTGGGGCGTATTGTATATCCTGTACTATTAGACGTGTACTGCAATTGTATTCTGTGTCTCCTGTCTGAGTGTACTTCTGATTGCATCCTGCATACTTTACTATACCTGCCGGTATTGTTTGTTTTATATGTATACTTTTTTTATTTTTATTTTTTTATTTCATATTATTCTTTTTGGGATGTTCATTTAAAACTTTCAATAAAAAATACGTAATTTAAAAAAAAAAAAAAAAAACAGTGCATCCTCCACAGACTGCCTCCAATATTTAGTCTGTTGACATATTCTTTTGCAACATTCTCACCCACTCCGGCTCCTTCTGAGAGGGAAGGGCCACCACATTACCCTCTTGTGTATCTAAAATGGGTTCTTCCTGGGAAGAACCCTCCCCAATGTCTGACATGTTACACACTTGTACACACACACACACACACACCCTATCACACAGGGGAGCTATTGGGGACAGACCCACACTAAAGTCTGTCAGGGAGACACTGAGGGATTTGCCAGTCCACACACTGCGCCTTATTGTGAATTGTGGAAATATTACCCACTTACAGCGCATATAGCAATAGGCCCAAAGACCTAATTATAATGAACACTCTCTGACCCTTCTATAACACCCTGTATCAGCGTTGTCATGAGGAGAAACAGCGTTCAGGAGCTTCACACTGGACTTTCTGCAGGAGAAAATGGCACCCAGTGAGTGTACTGGCAAGTCTGAGGAGAAGCCCCACCCTTCAGCCTCAGCAATGTAATATTTATACTGGCTGGGGTTGGCACATCAGCGGCTGTACATGTATGTACCCTTTTTGCCAGTGAGAGTAAGGTTTTAAAACACGCCCTCAGAGCGCGCTGGCGCGCGCTGTGCGTGTACCTGTATGCCGCCAACGATAACCGGAGGATCCCCTCTCTGCAGGACTCCGGTAATATACTCACCAGCCTTCCGACTTCTGGCTCTGTTAGGGGGTGGCGGCAGTGCTGTGGGAGTGAACGCTGGCCAAGCTTGGGCTGTGTTCAGTACCCTTCAGGAGCTAATGGTGTCCTGTCAGCTGAAGCAGAACCATTAACTAATTGAGAAGTTGGTTCCTACTTCCCCCCCTAAGTCCCAAGAAGCAGGGAAGCTGTTGCCAGCAGCTTCCCTGTAAAATAAAAAACCTAAGAAAGTCTTTTTCCAGCAAAGCTCTGTAGAGCTCCACTAATGTGCATCCAGTCTCCTGGGCACATTTTCTAAACTGAGGTCTGGAGGAGGGGCATAGAGGGAGGAGCCAGTTCACACTGTTGAAAAGTCTTAAAGTACCGAAGGCTCCTGCGGAACAGTCTATACTCCACTACTAAAATGGACCCCAGCATCCTCTAGGACAGGGCTGGCCAAACCAGTCCTCGAGATCTACCAACAGTTCACATTTTCCAGACCACCTAGCTGGTGCACAGGTGTAGTCATTACTAATTAAGATGTGCTGCATTCATTCCTAACTGACAATTCTACAGATCTCCAAGAGGCCTGGAAAACATGAACTGTTGGTAGATCTCGAGTACCGGTTTGGCCAGCCCTGCTCTAGGACGTAAGCGAAACAACGTTTGTAGCATCACTTCATGTAAATCAATAAAAGGGGTCAAAATATTATAAAATACGTAAAAAAAATTATTCGGCTCTTTAATTTCTATAAAACTCTGCCATCTGTAAAAAATAAATAAAAATAAAATATTAATAATAATAATAATAATAATAATAATGTCATCTGCAAAAAAAAAGTCAGATGTGCATTTTACAGAGATCAAGAAAATAAGATTTCTCTAACGTCCTAAGTGGATTCTGGGGACTCCGTAAGGACCATGGGGAATAGCGGCTCCGCAGGAGACTGGGCACATCTAAAGAAAGCTTTAGGACTAACTGGTGTGCACTGGCTCCTCCCCCTATGACCCTCCTCCAAGCCTCAGTTAGATTTCTGTGCCCGACGAGAAGGGTGCACACTAGGGGCTCTCCTGAGCTTCTTAGTGAAAGTTTTAGTTTAGGTTTGTTATTTTCAGTGAGACCTGCTGGCAACAGGCTCACTGCATCGAGGGACTAAGGGGAGAAGAAGCGAACTCACCTGCGTGCAGAGTGGATTGGGCTTCTTGGCTACTGGACATTAGCTCCAGAGGGACGATCACAGGTTCAGCCTGGATGGGTCCCGGAGCCGCGCCGCCGGCCCCCTTACAGAGCCAGAAGAGCGAAGAGGTCCGGAAAAATTGGCGGCAGAAGACGTTCCCGTCTTCAATAAGGTAGCGCACAGCACTGCAGCTGTGCGCCATTGCTCTCAGCACACTTCATACTCCGGTCACTGAGGGTGCAGGGCGCTGGGGGGGGCGCCCTGAGACGCAATAAAACATGATAAAAATACCTTACATGGCAAAAAATACATCACATATAGCTCCTGGGCTATATGGATGCATTTAACCCCTGCCAGAATATACAGAAAAACGGGAGATAAGGCCGCCGAAAAGGGGACGGAGCCTATCTCCTCAGCACACTGGCGCCATTTTCCCTCACAGCTCAGTTGGAGGGAAGCTCCCTGGCTCTTCCCTGCAGTCACTACACTACAGAAAGGGTTAAAAAAAAAAGAGAGGGGGGCACTAATTAGGCGCAGTATTAAAACATACAGCAGCTATAAGGGGAAAAACACTTATATAAGGTTATCCCTGTATATATATATAGCGCTCTGGTGTGTGCTGGCATACTCTCCCTCTGTCTCCCCAAAGGGCTAGTGGGGTCCTGTCCTCTATCAGAGCATTCCCTGTGTGTGTGCTGTGTGTCGGTACGTTTGTGTCGACATGTATGAGGAGAAAAATGATGTGGAGACGGAGCAGAGTGTCTGTAACAGTGATGTCACCACCTAGGGGGTCGACACCTGAGTGGATGTACTGTTGAAAATTACGTGACAGTGTCAGCTCTGTATAAAAAAAAAAAAAAAAACAGTGGTTGACATGAGACAGCCGGCTACTCAGCTTGTGCCTGTCCAGACGTCTCATAGGCCGTCAGGGGCTCTAAAGCGCCCGTTACCTCAGATGGCAGATACAGACGCCGACACGGATACTGACTCCTGTGTCGACGGTGAAGAGACAACCGTGATTTCCAGTAGGGCCACACGTTACATGATTGAGACAATGGAAAATGTTTTATACATTTCTGATAATACGAGTACCACCAAAAAGGGGTATTATGTTCGGTGAGGGAAAAACTACCTGTAGTTTTCCTGAATCTGAGAAATAAAATGAGGTGTGTGATGATGCGTGGGTTTCCCCCCGATAACAATTGATAATTTCTTAAAAAGTATTGGTGTATACCCTTTCCCGCCAGAGGTTAGGGTGCATTGGGAAACACCCCCTAGGGGGGATAAGGCGCTCACACGCTTGTAAGAACAAGGGCTCTACCCTCTCATGAGATGGCCGCCCTTAAGGATCCTGCTGATAGAAAGCAGGAGGGTATCCAAAAATTTATTCACACACATACTGGTGTTATACTGCGACCAGCAATCGCCTCAGCCTGGAGGTGCAGTGCTGGGTTGGCATGGTCGGATTCCCTGACTGGAAATATTGATATCCTAGATAAGGATAGTATATTATTGCCTATAGAGCATTTAAAAGATGCATTTCTATATATGCATGATGCACAGCGGAATATTTGCCGACTGGCATCAAGTATAAGTGCGTTGTCCAATTCTACCAGTAAAATGGTCAGGTGATGCGGATTCCAAACGGCATTTGGAAGTATTGCCTTTGAAAAGGGACATTTGGGGTCGGTCTTTTAGACCTGGTGGCCACGGCAACAACTGGGAAATCCACGTTTGTACCCCAGGTCGCCTCTCAAAATAAGACGCCGTATTATCAGGCGCAGTCCTTTGTTGGCAAGCGGACAAAAGGTTCCTCTTTTCTGCTCGTGACAGAGGGAGAGGAAAAAGGCTGAAGAGATTAGCCAGTTCCCAGGAACAGAAACCCTTTCCCGCCTCTGCCAAGCCCTCAGTATGACGCTAGGGCCTTACAAGCTCAGGCACGGTGGGGGCCCGTTCTCAATGAATTTCAGTGCGCAGTGGGCTCACTCGCAAGTAGACCCCTGGATCCTTCAGGTAATATCTCAAGGGTACGTATTGGAATTCGAGACGTCTCCCCCTCGCCGTTTCCAAAAGTTGGCTTTACCGACGTCTCCCTCTGACAGGGAGGCAGTTTTGGAAGCCATTCACAAGCTGTATTCCCAGCAGGTGATAATCAAGGTACCCCTCCTGCAACAGGGAACGGGGTATTATTCCACACTATTGTGGTACCGAAGCCAGACGGCTCGGTGAGACCGATTCTAAATCTAAATCTAAAATCTAAAATCTTTGAACACTTACATACAGAGGTTCAAATTCAAGATTGAGTCACTCAGAGCAGTGATTGCGAACCTGGAAGAAGGGGACTACATGATGTCTCGGGACATCAAGGATGCTTACCTTCATGTCAAAATTTACCCTTCTCACCAAGGGTACCTCAGGTTATGGTACAGAACTGTCACTATCAGTTCAGACGCTGCCATAGGGATGGTCCACGGCACCCCGGGTCTTTACCAAGGTAATGGCCGAAATGATATCCCTTCGAAGGAAGGGAATTTTAGTTATCCCTTACTTGGACGATTCCCTGATAAGGGTAAGATCCAGGGAACAGTTGGAAGTCGGTGTAGCACTATCTCAGGTAGTGTTGCGGCAGCACGATTGGATTCTCAATATTCCAAAATCGCAGCTGGTTCCGACGACTTGTCTTCTGTTTCCTAGGGATGTTCCTGGACACAGTCCAGAAAAAAGGTGTTTCTCCCGGAAGAGAAAGCCAGGGAGTTATCCGAGCTAGTCAGGAACCTCCTAAAACCGAACCAAGTCTCAGTGCATCAATGCACAAGGGTTCTTGGTAAAAATGGTGGCTTCCTACGAAGCAATCCCATTCGTTAGATTCCACGCAAGAACTTTCCAGTGGAACCTACTGGACAAATGGTCCGGGTCGCATTTTCAGATGCATCAGCGGATAACCCTGTCACCAAGGACAAGGGTATCCATCCTGTGGTGGTTGCAGAGTGCTCATCTTCTAGAGGGCCGCAGATTCGGCATTCAGGACTGGGTCCTGGTGACCACGGATGCCAGCCTGCGAGGCTGGGGAGCAGTCACACAGGGAAGGAATATCCAGGGCTCAGGGTCAAGCCTGGATACATCACTTCACATAAATATCCTGAAGCTAAGGGCCATTTACAATGCTCTAAGCTTAGCAAGACCTCTGCTTCAAGGTCAGCCGGTGTTGATCCAGTCGGACAACATCATGGCAGTCACCCACGTAAACAGACAGGGTGGCACAAGAAGCAGGAGGGCAATGGCAGAAGCTGCAGGGATTCTTCGCTGGGCGGAAAATCATGTGATAGCACTGTCAACAGTATTCATTCCGGGAATGGACAACTGGGAAGCAGACTTCCTCAGCACGACCTCCACCCGAGAGAGTGGGGACTTCACCCAGAAGTCGTCCACATGATTAAAAAACTCGACAGGTATTGCGCCAGGTCAAGAGACCCTCAGGCAATAGTTGTAGACGCTCTGGTAACACCGTGGGTGTACCAGTCAGTGTATGTGTTCCCTCCTCTGCCTCTCATACCCAAGGTACTGAGATTGATAAGATGGAGAGGAGAAAGCACTATATTCGTGGCTCCGGATTGGCCAAGAAGGACTTGGTAACCGGAACTTCAAGAGATGCTCACGGAGGATCCGTGGCCTCTACCTCTAAGAAGGGACCTGCTCCAGCAAGGACCCTGTCTGTTCCAAGACTTACCGCGGCTGCGTTTGACGGCATGCCGGTTGAACACCGGATCCTGAAGGAAAAAAGGCATTCCGGATGAAGTCATCCATATCCTGATCTAAAGCCAGGAAGGATGTAACCGCAAAAACATTATCACCGCAATTGGCGAAAATATGTTGTGTAGTGCGAGGCCAGTAAGGCCCGACGGAGGAAATTCAACTGGGTCGATTCCTACATTTCCTGCAAACAGGAGTGTCTATGGGCCTGAAATTGGGGTCCATTAAGGTTCAGATTTCGGCCCTGTCAATTTTCTTCCAAAAAAAAGAACTAGCTTCAGTCCCTGAAGTTTAGACGTTTGTAAAAGGGGTACTGCATATACAGCCTCCTTTTGTGCCTCCAGTGGCAATTTGTGATCTCAATGTAGTTTGGGTTCCAAAACAGTAAAAGCCCTTATCTGATTTTCCATTCGGACAGGGCGGAATTGAGGACTCGTCCTCAGTTTCTCCCTAAGGTGGTTCCAGCGTTTTCACCTGAACCAACCTATTGTGGTGCCTGCAGGCCCGGCGACAGGGGGGGTCAAAGGGGACAACCCTCCCGGGCCCCGAGCTTCAGGGGGGCCCCATCACTTGCTTGGTCTGGTTGGTCTTCGCTTTGTTGCCTTCATTATGCTTGCGGCATGCCTCTCTGCCGCCCCGTCCCTGTCTGACGATCTGCTGCCGCTGCCGCTGAAGAGCCGGGCAGCAGAGCAGCAAACACAGGCTACACTGACTGTGTGAGTCAGGGCTCCTTATAGCAGCTGCCCGCAGCACTACCTCTGTCCAACCCTGCTCCCTACATGCCTGGATGGCACCCTCACAGCCTGTCATACTGTATACTATGTCAAGGTACTGCTATATTATTCTATATAAATGTGTGTATGGTGAGTTCTATGTGTGTGTGTGTGTGTGTGTGTGTGTGTGTGTGTGTGTATGTGTGTGTGTGTGTGTGTATGTGTGTGTGTATGTGTGTATGTGTGTGTGTATGTGTGTGTGTATGTGTGTATGTGTGTATGTATGTATGTATGTATGTATGTATGTATGTATGTATGTATGTATGTATGTATGTATGTATGTATGTATGTATATATATATATATATATATATATATATATATATATATATATGCAAAAAATGTCCCTGGCACTCCGGACTTCCGTTCACCTTGCTTCGGTGCCCTCCCCTCAGATCTGCATCTGTGTATATGGTCCTTGTATGCCGCCCATACAAGGACCATATATATAAAATATATATATATATATATATATATATATATATATGTGTGTGTATATATATATATATATGTATAAATTATAATATATATATATACTGTATATTTTATATATATATATATATATATATATATATATACACACACACACACAGTATATGTGTGTGTGTGTGTGTATGTATGTGTATATATATATATATATATATATATATATATATATATATATATATATATATATAATCTTTTTACAGCGACTTTGTGCTTTATAAGGGGGGAGTCAAGGCAGGGTGGGGGGCCCCGGAAAAATTGGTGTACCGGGCCCCAAGATTTCTCTTGCCGGCCCTGGGTGCCTGCGGCTACTAGGGACTTGGAGGAATCCAAGTTGCTGGATGTTGTCAGGGCCCTGAAAATATTTCCAGGACGGCTGGAGTCAGGAAATCTGACTCGCTGTTTATCCTGTATGCACCCAACAAGCTGGGTGCTCCTGCTTCTAAGCAGACTATTGCTCGTTGGATTTGTAGTACAATTCAGCTTGCACATTCTGTGGCAGGCCTGCCACAGCTAAAATCTGTAAAAGCCCGTTCCACAAGGAAAGTGGGCTCATCTTGGGCGGCTGCCCGAGGGGTCTCGGCTTTACAGCTTTGCCGAGCAGCTACTTGGTCAGGGGCAAACACGTTTGCTAAATTCTACAAATTTGATACCCTGGCTGAGGAGGACCTGGAGTTCTCTCATTCGGTGCTGCAGAGTCATCCGCACTCTCCCGCCCGTTTGGGAGCTTTGGTATAATCCCCATGGTCCTTACGGAGTCCCCAGCATCCACTTAGGACGTTAGAGAAAATAAGAATTTACTTACCGATAATTCTATTTCTCATAGTCCGTAGTGGATGCTGGGCGCCCATCCCAAGTGCGGATTGTCTGCAATACTTGTACATAGTTATTGTTACAAAAATCGGGTTATTATTGTTGGGAGCCATCTTTTCAGAGGCTCCTCTGTTATCATACTGTTAACTGGGTTCAGATCACAAGTTATACGGTGTGATTGGTGTGGCTGGTATGAGTCTTACCCGGGATTCAAAATCCTTCCTTATTGTGTACGCTCGTCCGGGCACAGTATCCTAACTGAGGCTTGGAGGAGGGTCATAGGGGGAGGAGCCAGTGCACACCAGTTAGTCCTAAAGCTTTCTTTAGATGTGCCCAGTCTCCTGCGGAGCCGCTATTCCCCATGGTCCTTACGGAGTCCCCAGCATCCACAACGGACTATGAGAAATAGAATTATCGGTAAGTAAATTCTTATTTTTACTCACCGGTAAATCTATTTCTCGTAGTCCGTAGTGGATGCTGTGGACTCCGTAAGGACCATGGGGAATAGACGGGCTCCGCAGGAGACTGTGCACTCTAAGAAAGATTTAGTACTACTGGTGTGCACTGGCTCTTCCCTCTATGCCCCTCCTCCAGACCTCAGTTAAGGAAACTGTGCCCGGAAGAGCTGACATTATAAGGAAAGGATTTTGGAATCCAGGGTAAGACTCATACCAGCCACACCAATCACACCGTATAACTTGTGATAAACTTACCCAGTCAACAGTATGAATAACAACAGAGCATCAACAATGGATGCCCACATGACATAACCCTTTATTAAGCAATAACTATGTACACGTATTGCAGAAAATCTGCACTTGGGACGGGCGCCCAGCATCCACTACAGACTACGAGAAATAGATTTACCGGTGAGTAAAATCTTATTTTCTCTAACGTCCTAGTGGATGCTGGGGACTCCGTAAGGACCATGGGGATTATACCAAAGCTCCCAAACGGGCGGGAGAGTGCGGATGACTCTGCAGCACCGAATGGGCAAACACAAGGTCCTCCTCAGCCAGGGTATCAAACTTGTAGAACTTAGCAAATGTGTTTGTACCCGACCAAGTAGCTGCTCGGCAAAGCTGTAATGCCGAGACCCCTCGGGCAGCCGCCCAAGAAGAGCCCACCTTCCTAGTGGAATGGGCTTTCACTGATTTCGGATGCGGCAAACCAGCCGCAGAATGAGCCTGCTGAATCGTGCTACAGATCCAGCGAGCAATGGTTTGCTTTGAAGCAGGAGCACCCAGCTTGTTGGATGCATACAGGATAAACAGCGAGTCAGTCTTCCTGACTCCAGCCGTCCTGGCTACATAGATCTTCAAAGCCCTGACTACATCAAGCAACTTGGAATCCTCCAAGTCACGAGTAGCCACAGGCACCACAATAGGTTGGTTCAAATGAAAAGATGACACTACCTTCGGCAGAAATTGCGGACGAGTCCGTAATTCTGCCCTGTCCATATGGAA
Organism: Pseudophryne corroboree; assembly: GCF_028390025.1. NCBI lineage: Eukaryota > Metazoa > Chordata > Amphibia > Anura > Myobatrachidae > Pseudophryne > Pseudophryne corroboree. Next base: position 562,584,904 of record NC_086447.1, on the reverse strand, counting down.
AACCAGATAGGGGCTTTTACATGACAAAGCCGCCACGTCTGACACACGTCTAGCCGAAGCTAAGGCCAATAGCATGACCACCTTCCACGTGAGATACTTTAGCTCCACGGTCTTAAGTGGCTCAAACCAGTGGGATTTCAGGAAACCCAACACCACGTTGAGATCCCAAGGTGCTACTGGTGGCACAAAAGGGGGCTGAATATGCAGCACTCCCTTAACAAACGTCTGAACTTCAGGAAGAGAAGCCAGTTCCTTTTGAAAGAAAATGGATAGGGCCGAAATCTGGACCTTTATGGACCCCAACTTCAGGCCCATAGTCACTCCAGACTGTAGGAAGTGCAGGAACCGACCCAGCTGGAATTCCTCTGTAGGGTCCATCCTGGCCTCACACCAGGCAACATATTTTCGCCATATACGGTGATAAGTGTCTTGCTGTCACGTCCTTCCTAGCCTTTATCAGCGTAGGAATAACTTCCTCCGGAATGCCTTTTTCCGCTAGGATCCTGCGTTCAACCGCCATGCCGTCAAACGCAGCCACGGTAAGTCTTGGAACAGACAGGGCCCCTGTTGCAACAGGTCCTGTCTTAGAGGAAGAGGCCACGGATCTTCTGTAAGCATTTCCTGCAGTTCCGGTTCCGCAAGTTCTTCTTGGCCAATCCGGAACAATGAGTATTGTTCTCACTCCTCTTCTTCTTACGATTCTCAGCACCTTGGGTATGAGAGGAAGAGGAGGAAATACATAGACCGACTGGAACACCCACGGTGTTACCAGTGCGTCCACAGCTATCGCCTGAGGGTCTCTTGACCTGGCGCAATACCTTTGTAGCTTTTTGTTGAGACGGGACGCCATCATGTCTACCTGTGGCAGTTCCCATCGATTTGTAATCTGAGTGAAGACTTTGTGATGAAGTCCCCACTCTCCCGGGTGGAGGTCGTGCCTGCTGAGGAAGACTGCTTCCCAGTTGTCCACTCCCGGAATGAACACTGCTGACAGTGCTTGCACATGATTCTCCGCCCAACGAAGAATCCTGGTGGCTTCCGCCATCGCCACTCTGCTTCTTGTGCCTCCCTGGCGGTTTACATGAGCCACTGAGGTGATGTTGTCTGACTGAATCAGCACCGGTTGGTTGCGAAGCAGAGGCTCCGCTTGACTCAGGGCGTTGTATATGGCCCTTAGTTCCAGGATATTTATGTGCAGACAAGCCTCCTGACTTGACCACAACCCTTGGAAGTTTCTTCCCTGAGTGACTGCCCCCCACCCTCGGAGGCTCGCATCCGTGGTCACCAGGACCCAGTCCTGTATGCCGAACCTGCGGCCCTCGAGAAGGTGAGCACTCTGTAGCCACCACAGAAGAGACACCCTGGCCCTCGGGGACAGGGTGATCAGCCGATGCATCGGAAGATGCGATCCGGACCACTTGTCCAACAGATCCCATTGAAAGCTCCTCGCATGGAACCTGCCGAAGGGAATGGCTTCGTATGATGCCACCATCTTTCCCAGGACTCGCGTGCAGCGATGCACTGACACCTGTTTCGGTCTTAAGAGGTCTCTGACTAGAGTCACGAGCTATTGAGCCTTCTCCGCCGGGAGAAATACCTTCTTCTGGTCTGTGTCCAGAATCATGCCCAGAAAAGGCAGACGCGTTGTGGAAATCAGCTGCGACTTTGGGAGATTCAGAATCCAGCCGTGCTGTTGCAACACTTCCTGAGAGCGTGCTACGCTGATTAGCAACTGCTCTCTGGACCTCGCCTTTATTAGGAGATCGTCCAAGTATGGGATAATTGTGACTCCTTGCTTTTGAAGGAGCACCATCATTTCTGCCATTACCTTAGTAAATATTCTCGGTGCCGTGGAGAGCCCAAACGGCAACGTCTGGAATTGGTAATGACAGTCCTGTACCACAAATCTGAGGTACTCCTGATAAGGTGGATAAATGGGGACATGCAAGTAAGCATCCTTGATGTCCAGAGACACCATAAAATCCCCCTCTTCCAGGCTTGCAATGACCGCTCTGAGCGATTCCATTTTGAACTTGAATCTTTTCAGATAAATGTTCAGGGACTGTAAATTCAATATGGGTCTGACCGAACCGTCCGGTTTTGGTACCACAAACATTGTGGAATAGTATCCTCTTCCTTGTTGAAGGAGGGGAACCTTTACCACCACCTGCTGGAGATATAACTTGTGAATTGCCGCTAACACTACTTCCCGTTCCATGGGGGAAGCTGGCAGGGCCGATTTGAGGTAACGGTGAGGGGGCATCACTTCGAATTCCAGCTTGTATCCCTGAGACACAATCTGTATAGCCCAGGGATACACCTGTGAGCGAACCCACTGGTGGCTGAAATTTCGGAGACGCGCCCCCACCGCTCCTGGCTCCTGTGGAGCCCCAGCGTCATGCAGTGGATTTAGTGGAAGCCGGGGAGGACTTCTGTTCCTGGGAACTAGCTGTAAGGTGCAGCATCTTTCCTCTACCCCTGCCTCTGGCAAGAAAGGACGCACCTCTGACCTTCTTGCTTCTTTGTGAACGAAAGGACTGCATTTGGTAATACAGTGCTTTCTTAGGCTGTGAGGGAATATATGGCAAAAAGTTTGACTTCCCAGCCGTAGCTGTGGAAACTAGGTCCGAGAGACCGTCCCCAAACAATTCCTCACCCTTGTAAGGTAACACCTCCATGTGCTTTTTGGAGTCGGCATCACCTGTCCATTGCCGAGTCCACAGGACCCTTCTGGCAGAAATTGACATTGCATTTATTCTAGAGCCCAGTAGGCAAATATCCCTCTGGGCATCCCTCATATATAGGACAGCGTCTTTTATATGCCCCAGGGTCAGTAAAATAGTATCCTTGTCTAAGGTATTTATTTCCTCAGACAGATTATCTGTCCATGCTGCTACAGCACTACACATCCAGGCCGACGCAATTGCCGGCCTCAGTAGAGTACCTGAATGTGTATAAACAGACTTCAGGATACTTTCCTGCTTCCTATCTGCAGGATCCTTTAGGGCGGCCGGATCCTGTGACGGCAGGGCCACCTTCTTAGATAAGCGTGTCAGAGCTTTATCTACCCTAGGGGAGGATTCCCAGCGCATCCTGTCCGTTGGCGGGAAAGGGTACGCCATAAGTAACCTTTTGGAAATCAGCACTTTCTTATCGGGGGAATCCCACACTTTCTCACATAATTCATTTAACTCATGTGAAGGGGGAAAAGTCACCTCTTGCTTTTTCTCCCCATACATATAAACCCTCTTGTCAGGGACAGGGTTTACCTCTGATATGTGCAAAACATCCTTCATTGCTATAATCATGTAGCGGATGGCTTTAGCCATTTTAGGCTGCAATTTTGCATCATCGTCATCGACACTGGAGTCAGAATCCGTGTCGATATCTGTGTCAACAATTTTGGATAGTGGGCGCTTCTGAGACCCTGACGGCCTCTGCGCTGTAGGATCAGGCATAGGCTGAGACCCCGACTGACCCAAGGCATCAGCTTTATCCAACCTTTTATGTAAGGAGTTTACATAATCATTTAACACCTTCCACATATCCATCCAATCAGGTGTCGGCGCCGTCGGCGGAGACACGTCATTCATCTGCACTTGCTCTGCCTCCACATAGCCCTCTTCGTCAAACATGTCGACACGCGCGTACAGACACACCACACACCCAGGGGATGCTCTATATGAGGACCCCCACAAGGCCTTTTGTAGAGACAAAGAGAGAGTATGCCAGCACACACCCCAGCGCTATATGACCCAGGAATCACACAGTAACTTAGTGTTTACCCAGTAGCTGCTGTATATATAATTAATGCGCTAAATTTATGTGCCCCCCCTCTTTTTACCTTTTCTACCGTGAGTCTGCAGGGGAGAGCCTGGGGAGCATCCTCTCAGCGGAGCTGTGGAGAGAAAATGGCGCTGGTGAGTGCTGAGGAAGAAGGCCCCGCCCCCTCAGCGGCAGGCTTCTGTCCCGCAATTTTGTGTAAAATTAATGGCGGGGGCTCATGCATATAACAGTGTCCAACTGTATATATGTTGCTTTTGCCAGGAGGTACTTAATTGCTGCCCAGGGCGCCCCCCCCTGCGCCCTGCACCCTACAATGACCGGAGTGTGTGGGTTAGTGTGGACGCAATGGCGCACAGCTGCAGTGCTGTGCGCTACCTCATATGAAGACAGGAGTCTTCTGCCGCCGATTTTGACGTCTTCTTGCTTCAACTCGCCGGCTTCTGTCTTCTGGCTCTGCGAGGGGGACGGCGGCGCGGCTCCGGGAACGGACGACAAGGTCAGGTTCCTGTGTTCGATCCCTCTGGAGCTAATGGTGTCCAGTAGCCTAAGAAGCGCAACCTAGCCGCAGTTAGTAGGTTTGCTTCTCTCCCCTCAGTCCCACGTAGCAGAGAGTCTGTTGCCAGCAGAAGCTCTCTGAAAATAAAAAACCTAACTAAAATACTTTCTTATTAGCAAGCTCAGGAGAGCTCACTAAAATGCACCCAGCTCTGTCCGGGCACAGATTCTAACTGAGGTCTGGAGGAGGGGCATAGAGGGAGGAGCCAGTGCACACCAGTAGTACTAAATCTTTCTTAGAGTGCCCAGTCTCCTGCGGAGCCCGTCTATTCCCCATGGTCCTTACGGAGTCCCCAGCATCCACTAGGACGTTAGAGAAAATATGGTGTAAATTGATGTATACTGCACTTAAATTAAGATAAGCAAACACATCAGGCAATAGATCTGAAATATCAATCGCCCCATCATCACGACAGCAAAATGCATTACACAGTGACAGACATCATCTCCAGAACAGTAAAGAGAGACGAGTCCCCACTCCATATTGTACTAAGTAATGTTCTGCAGTTGTATAGCACGCTGCTTTTTATATACAATTCTTTCCAATCAGTTCTGTGCATAGACTGTCCTGTGATTGGTTGGGAAGCTCTGGACATTGTGACCATTTGAAATAATTACTGGTTGTCAGCCAACAGGAATGGCTCCCAAACAAGCAGAAAGAAAGAAAAATTCACATCACACGCTGTGCACTATACTAATGAGAAGTGAAGCATGTAGCGTTAAGAGGAAAAAGGGCTGTAAGTGGCATTAAATTCTAGTGGGTTGACGGCAGTCAGTGCAGTGTGGTGCAATAATTGCTATGAGTAAACAAAGAAAACAGAAAATGTAGAGTAATATTGGTAAAAGCCTCTAATAGAATACTATGGGTAGAAGGCTGAGTGAGTGAGCAACTAAACTGCTTTGAGCACAATCTCCCCCCCCCACACACACACACAAACACACACACACACACACACACACAAAGAAAACAAATCCAGGAAAAAAACTTGAGCTCTGAAATCTTAAAAGACTGCGATTTGACTAGCTGCGGTAAGATTCCACAGTAGACTGCTGTATTTCTGCTCCTTTGTTTGTTTATATATGCACTTTACAGTGAATATTTCAGTCATTCATATCAGTGGCCCAGTGGAGCATACAGTCTATATATTCCCTACCATATGTACACACACATAATAAATATTATATATCTTGACATGTCTTGACTACGTTGACAGTAAACGCTTGGCTTCTGGCACATTAATACGTGTGAATCCCGCAGTGCCATCCATCTCTACAGTGATATTTACATACTCAGGGGTGGCACCTTAGCGAAGTGTTGAAGTTGGGGTGATTGCAACCCCGATGTGAACCATTGCATTGCACATAAAGCTTGCCACTGTTCAAACACAGGGAATGCACATTGAGTAAGATGCAATGTAATTTTCCCTTTTTTTCACTATTTTGTGCACTGATTTATTTATAGCATTGGTGCCAAAAAACACTATTGTGGTCATATAGAAACCCACACAAATGAGGGGACATACAATCACCGCACAGATAGGACATATGTGGGAATCAAACCCAGCACCTTAGTGCTGTGAGGCAACACCTGGGTCATCAAACACGGCCTTCTTCGAGCATAAAAGTAGTTAAATGTACGCTTCAGGAGAATGTGCCCCAAATGGGATTCCCCCCCCCCCCAAAAAAAAACAACAACACAACAACAAACTTTACATAGTGCAAATACAATGGTGGATTAGTGTTATCAACCTTGTGCAGTACTTTGAACTACATACTTTCATAACCTCAACTTGAAGATCTTCATGAAGAGATGGCGTCACTTTAACGGCATTCAGCATTTGGTTAAGTAGCTGCCGCTCATCGGAGTCTGTTTCCACGGATACAAATCTGTCGTCAGCCAGAAGCTTCTATAGTAAAACAGCAGCAAAAAAAACAATGAGTCAGCTCTGAGGTCACTCTTCTGAATATGAATTAAATTTACTTTCATTTCTTTTTCCCATCCCTTGCTATAGCTATGCAGTAACTGCAGAATGTTCAGATTAAAATGCATATTTTCAAGCAAGCCTTATGTATCCCATACACTTGTGAGATATCAGGTACAATCCTTCGATTTCGACCGCATCTGTGAGAGAAATCGAAGGATTGTATGCACACTTTAGGTACCTTGCGATGCGCTGGTATGCCGGTCGAATCTTGCGTCTTGAAATAGTATGTGCTGCACTTAATATTTATCGCATCACAGTGCGATTACGTGTTTTTAAAAACACATGCAATATAATCGCACTGCGATGCGCGATGGGCACCCGCCGGGAGCGGCCAGACGGCGCTTCCACTCGGCGGTGACGTGCCCATCACGTAATTACCATATGATCTATTGCATGATCGCATTGTAATCACCTTGGCAGTACAGGTGCGATGCCCTGCGATGTCGCGTCGCGGGGCATCGCACAAGTGTATGGGCACCATTAGTGCTACCTTCATAAATATGCCCAGGGCAAATGTAACTGATATCTACCCTTAGCCCAAGTGAGCAAATTATCCTCTACCAGAAACATGTTTTAATCACAATTATTTACATTTTTTAAAGTAGAAGTCAAGGAGACAACAGCATTAACTCACATGTGGAAACTATGGAACCCATATTAAGCCTGTTTCTATATTCCAGAATTCATTTTTTCAAGTGTATCAAAAAGTGAGGGTTATTTTGTCCCAGCTTCTAAATTGTATTACCAATGGATGTGATTCTGTTTAGATACAAAAACATTTTAAATAACAAATCCACCAGGTTGAATTTAGACAAAATATTTCTGCGAACCCGAGTCCCAAAGTATCATATGTCCTGTTTTAGAAACTATCAGGTATGTTTTTTGATAGAAGGTATCAGATGTAATCAATTATTAAACCTATTAAGAAAATGTGTATAAATAAAAACATATTTCCAATAGGCACTATTGGCCACATTCAATTGTTTTGTGGCCTGTATGGTGGATAAAAAAAGTGTCCAAGAACCATTTCCCACACGGGTTAGTCCTTCAATGGTAACCTTTAAAATAAGCTATGTGTTGTATTTACACACCTGATTATTTCCCCTCTTTACTTCTTCTCTTTTTCTAACTCCACCAGTTCTGTCTACAGCAGCGATTTTCAACCGCTTTGCCGCGGCACACTAGTGTGCCGCGAGCGGTCTCTAGGTGTGCCGCCGGCAGCCAGATATGCTCCCCACCGCTGCCCGCCAGAGAGATCCGTTGCCACCCGCCGCCAGCCGGAATCAATAGCCGGCTCGGACAGCGCTGTGCAGTGTGCACTTCCGCGTGTGTGACTCATAGGTCACGCACGCTACGTCTCATTCCTGCCTGGAGTGCTCTCCCGCCCGCCCACTGGCCACTCCACGTCCCATTCCTGCCTGGAGTGTACGTCCGTCCGTCCACTGGCCATTCCACGTCGCATTCCTGCCTGGAGTGTCCGTCCGTCCACTGGCCACTGCTGCTCCTCCATCCATGCTGTCATCTCAGCGTTACAGATGCAGGTTTTATATTTAAAATAAAAAATTTATTTATGTAAGCAATGTTTGGAATCACTGTGGGGGGGGGGGGGATGTGGGTGGCAGCAATTATTATTGGGGGCAGTGGGTGGAATTATTATGGGGGGCAATGGGGTGGAATTACTGGGGGAGGCAGTGGGGTGGAATTACTGGGGGGGCAGTGTGTGGAATTACTGGGGGGAAAGTGTATGGCATTATTAAGGATTAGATATGTTTTACCGACAAACGTGATGTTGGCTGTCAGTATACCGATCGCGGCATCCCGTCAGTTTAATTACTGTGGGGGCCAATGTGTTTTTTTTCCCGTGGCGCACTGATGGTGTGCCTTGGCAATTTTAAACTCTTATCGGTGTGCCGCGAATTGAAAAAGGTTGAAAATCACTGGTCTACAGCCCCTATTAGCCTGGCTTCCAGTTGTGTTCCAATCTTTTGTTCTTTGTGTGTTTTTTATTGTAAGACAGTGTTAATACTTCGATAAATTTCTTAAATATCATGTTCTACTATTGTAGATACACCCCTGATGAAGTCTCGGCAAGAGATGAAACACGTTGGGTTATCTGTCTTTTGTGATGTGATGTGATCTCCAATAGACATTGATTGAAAAAGGAGGTCACAAAAGAAATATCTGTTAACTTATATCTACCTTGACCCCCATTTCTTGTGGGTAGGGAGCAAATTTACCAAAGAACATTCATATGTACAATGGACACTGTTTTTTTTTTAAATGTTTTTTTGTTTTATAAATTTGTGTATTGGAACCTACTGTTTATATTTACATTCTACAAGATGCTATAATGTATCACTGCACAGTATTAACAATTGATGCGATTAATGTTAAGTGTCATGATAATCTTTGGGCGCCAATTTCACTACTGACACACACACACACACACACACACACATATACACATAATATGTTTTGTGTTTAGGGCACTACTGTGTGGCATCTTCTGTATTAGCAGCCCTGTTTTGTGGCCTACTAAATACTGGATCACTGCTGTATGGCATGACATAGATTGGGGGCCTAACCGCGCTGTATGGCATACTATCGATTGGGATCCTAGCTGTGTGGCATGCTATTAAATGGGGGCACACTGTGTGGTATACTATAAAGTGGGGCACTGCTGTGTGGCATACACTGATTTGGCAGAGCTGGTCCTAGGCATAGGCAAACTAAGCATATACTTATGGCATTTGGAATGCCTAGAGGCATTCCAAGTTTAGGGACAGTGGAGAAAAGACCACTAGCTAGGTGCTGCTGCATGGCAGGCTCGGTGCTCACTGGCGATCAGCGGCTGCTACTTGGCTTTGGGCAGGCAGTGATTGGCTCAGGGAAAAGCACTTATGTTCACACTGTACATGCCCTGCTCACCAGTATGGGTTGCCTGGCTGCCATCATCAACCTGGATCTGGGTGGAGAAGAGCATGGGGCGGCTGTCACCCTGTGGGAATTGCTCGCTCTGAGGGAGGTGATGTCCGAGCTGAATCTAGGACTGAACGGCGCACTGAGTACTGCATGGAGTATCTGCAGGGGAACCTACTGGCTGGTCAGCCTACAGGGTTTTTACTTCTTGTTTGATTGCCCACCACCTGGCTCTGCCCAATATACGGAGGCAGCTGGAGACCTGGGGCCTGCAGCTGTGTACAATACACCTTGTGGACTCCCATTATTGCACAGACCCAGCCAAGTTAATCTATGTCCTTTGTACTTCTTTAAGCACCATGGTCCTAGAGGAAGGCTGCTGCTCCTCCCATAGCCCTTTCTGGAGTCCAGCAGGCTGAACCTGCACGGACTGACTCCGTGCAGCTGGCCCAGGTTTCAATATCTGCAAAGTCCAGGCAAAGACTGAGGTCACAGTTTTATTGGCCGGGTGAGTGCTGTGCGGGGGGTGGGGGTGTAATATAGGTGTGTGATATATGTGTAAGGGGCATTATGTGTATGAGGTCATTACTAATGTGTGACATATGTGGAAGGGGCATTACTGTGTGGCATTATGCGTATAAGGGGCACTACTATTGTGTGGCATTATGTGCATAAGGTGTACTTGTGTTTGGTGTAATGTGTAGAAAGGGCACTGTGTGGAGTAATGTGAGTAAGGAGCAATACGGTGTTGTGTAATGTAAATGACGGACACTACTGTGTGATGTAACGTGTATAAGGTAAAGGGGTACTACTGTGTAATATAATGTGAATAAGGGACACTATCGTGTGATGTAACGCGAATAAGGTAGCACTACTGTGTGGCACAATTTTAATTGGGGGTACTATTGTGTGGCCATGCCCATGCAAAGCAAGAACATGTCCCATATTTGGGTACATGTCTTCGGCATGCACTGTCCCCATTTCAAATATACGGGGTGGGGCCGCTAATGCTTTTGCTAGAACAGGGCATCAACATGAGGATCACTATGGGTGAGGGGTGATGGGTGATGCTGGCTGCTGCTGCGATCTGTGCTGCTTGGTAATTTGTGCTGTGCTGAAAGAGGAGTGCTGGGTCTGAGGTGGAACTAGCGCCAGTGCTAAAGGGCACTAGCCAAAATCTTGTCTAGTGCATCAAAATGGTTAGGGATGGCTATGTGTTATATAACATGAATTGGGGGCAGAACTGTTGCGTACTATCAATTGGACACCAGAGATAGTCTGATTGACAATGAAGAGGAATGTGTGGTGGTATAATGGCATGTGGGGTCTGCAGGGCATTGAAGGGGCTTGTATGGTGGTCTATACAAGTTTTCATATATTTGGTGGGTGACGATGGTCTGGCTCCTAATTTTTTGAAAAAAACTGTCAAGCCATGGGTTAATATCTACTGGGAGCACACTCAGCAGAATTTAGCAATTTATCAGGATAAAGAAATCTGCTTGTAAGGCTCTTACTTCTGAACCTATGTGACCATTTCTACATGGTGGTTGGAGATTGTAAGATGGTACAAACAGCAATCTATCTGCAACCAGATGGGTGAGAACTCCATAAGTGTATTACTAATGTCACCTAGCTTTATGCTGCTTCACGAGATTTATGTCATTTTAGATATTTTTGAAGAATTTATCAAAGGATTAATGTTTAAGTATTGTGCAATAAAATGTATTACTAGTGCTAATTAGGCACAATCTGTTTCTTTCTTAGACGTTAAAAAATCTCAAAGTATTAGTATAATTGCATTTAATGTTACCTTGCTGAAATGGAAGGACAATGACAGGAGGAGATGGCAGAGGAGACTGGTGTTACACTACAGCAGATGGCAAGAGCTGTATGAATTTGACTAATGTACAGTTTACACAGCACACGCTTACAGATACGGCAGGTTTTATCTTTGAAAAAGATCTATTGAGCACTTAACCTCCAAAAAACACTGTATTTAAAACAAGTTATGAAAGGAGACTTAGCCTTTAAAAGAGCAGCCATGTATTAGGACTGGTAATTATGTGAATTATCAGAATGTGAAGGGCTCGATTGTGGTGTTGCATTTACAAAGTTAGAGGTGTATGCACAGAAATGTACACACACCTGTCAGCAGCTGTATCAGTGGGAATGGTTATGAGCTGGTGCAAATAATGATACAGACCACAGCAGGGGCGGATCCGAGGGGGGTGATCAGTGGAATCTCCCACCCTCCATAACACTTGTCACATGACCACTATCGCTGGCTGCTGTATTGCAGCATAGCTACTCACCGGGTAGGGAGAGAGCCTTGCTGTGCGCTGGGATGTGGAAGGTCCACGGAGATTGCACTTGTGGACGGGCTGAGAAGTTTTATCGGTGGGGTTGGGGGGTATTTGCACTGATCAAATCATCCCCTTCCTGAGCCCGTTAATGGACCACAGTCACAAACATTTGCTAGTTACTTTTGAGAGCAAATTCACCTCTGAAGGGTGTTTTCACTATTTTATAGAGCATTTTTTTTTAATCAAACATAACAGTGGATGCGTCAATAATAAATGTTAAAATAACTTTCCTTGTGCCCAACATACACCAGGCACATAAGTTACTGGAGCAGAGCTGGACATACTATATTCTTGTACAGTAAGTACACTATCATACCTCCCAACATGTCCCATTCCAAGGGGAACAAAATGGTCTCTACCTGGACTTCCCTCTTAATTTCTGAATGCAATCACCTGTGCTGAAAATAGGATTTTAATTACCTACCGGTAAGTCATTTTCTCATAGTCCGAAGAGGATGCTGGGGTCCACATTAGTACCATGGGGTATAGACGGGTCCACTAGGAGCCATTGGCACTTTTAAGAGTTTGAGAGTGTGGGCTGGCTCCTCCCTCTATGCTCCTCCTACCACACTCAGTCTAGAAACTATGCCCGAGGAGACTGACATCTTTGAGAGAAGGATTACACAGATAGTGGCGAGATTCACACCAGCTCACATACAAGGCAACCCAAGCTAACTAGCTTGAAACATCAGCAACAGCTGAACAGGATTACTTACCAAGTAACGAAACAGTACTTACCAAGAACTAAGCAGTACTGAACTAAGTAACCACTGCAGGATAACAAGCGCTGGGTGGCCCCCAGCATCCTCTACGGACTACGAGAAAAGGATTTACCGGTAGGTAATTAAAATCCTATTTTCTCTTACGTCCTAGAGGATGCTGGGGTCCACATTAGTACCATGGGGATGTACCAAAGCTGCCAGAATGGGAGGGAGGGCGCAGAGGCTCCTGCAGAACCAATTGACCAAACTTAAGGTCCTCAGAGGCCAAAGTACCGAACTTGTAGCACTTTGCGAACGTGTTCGACCCCGACCAAGTAGCTGCTCGGCAGAGTTGCAAAGCCGAGACACCCCGGGCAGCTGCCCAGGAAGAACCCACCTTACGAGTAGAGTGGGCCTTAACAGACGTAGGACACTGCAAGCCTGCCGTAGAATACGCATGCTGGATAGTGAACCTGATCCAGCGAGATATCGTCTGCTTAGAAGCAGGACACCCAAATTTCTTGGGATTTGACAGGACAAACAGAGAGTCCGATTTTCTGTGACGAACAGTCCTCCTCACATAGATTTTTAGAGCCCTTACAACATCTAAGGACTTAGATGAAATTGAGGAGTCAGTCGCAACTGGCACCACAATAGGTTGGTTGATATGAAATGCCGACACAACCTTCGGAAGAAACTGCCGACACGTCCTAAGCTCAGCTCTGTCTTCATGGAAGATCAAGTATGGGCTTCTACATGACAAAGCCCCCAGCTCCGACACACGTCTAGCAGAAGCTAAGGCCAACAAAGTGACTGCCTTCCACGTGAGAAACTTGACCTCCACTTCCTGTAGAGGTTCAAACCAGTCCGACTGGAGGAACTGCAACAGCACGATAAGATCCAAGGGCGCCGTAGGCGGAACAAAGGGAGGTTGGATGTGCAGAATTCCCTTAAAAAAAAAAGTCTGAACCTCAGGGAGGGCAGCCAACTGTTTCTGGACCTTTACAGATCCTAATCTCAGGCCCATATCCACACCTGCTTGCAGGAAGAGGTGAAACCGTCCCAGTTGAAACTCCACTGTAGGAAACTTCTTGGACTCACACCAAGACACATATTTTTTCCAAATACGATGGTAATGTTTAGACATTACTCCTTTCCTAGCCTGTATCAGGGTAGGAATAACCTTGTTCGGAATGCCCTACCGAGCTAGTATCTGGCGTTCAACCTCCATGCCGTCAAACGTAGCCGTGATAAGTCTTGATAGGCGAACGGCCCCTGCTGCAGCTGGTCCTCCCGAAGAGGAAGAGGCCTTGGCTCTTCTCGCAGTAGATCCAGAAGATCTGCGTACCAAGCCCTTCTTGGCCAATCCGGAGCAATGAGGATTGCTTGAACTCCTGTTCTCCTTAGGAATTTGAGAACTCTTAGAATGAATGGAAGTGTAGGAAACACGTACACCGACTGGAACACCCACGGGGTCCCTCGACCTGGAACAATACCGCCGAAGCTTCTTGTTGAGACGAGAGGCCATCACGTCGATTTGGGGCACGCCCCAAAGATCTGTTACCTCCGTGAACACCTCCGGATGGAGACCCCACTCTCCTGGATGGAGATCGTGTCTGCTGAGGAAGTCTACTCCCGGGAATGAAGATTGCCGACAGCGCCAACGCGTGTTTTTCTGCCCAGAGCATGATTCCTGTTACCTCGGACATTGCAGCTCTGCTCTTCGTTCCACCTTGTCAGTTTATGTAAGCCACTGTCGTTACATTGTCCGACTGTACTTGAACGGCCCGATTTCTCAGAAGATGGGCCGCTTGGAGAAGACCGTTGTATACGGCTCTTAGTTCCATAATGTTTATCGGCAGGCCAGCTTCCAGACTTGACCACCCTCCTTTGAAGGTTTCCCCTTGAGTGAATGCGCCCCCGCCCCGGAGACTTGCATCCGTGGTTAGAAGGATCTAATCCTAAATCCCGAACCTGCTGTGCTCCAGAAGGTGAGGTAATTGCAGCCACCAGAGGAGTGAAATCCTGGCCTTTGACGACAGACGTATTCTCTGGTGCATGTGTAGATGGGATCAAGACCACTTGTCCAAGAGATCCAGTTGGAAGACAGAGCGTAAAACCTCCCATACTGCAGAGCCTCGTAAGAGGCCACCATCTTCCCCAGAAGGCGAATGCACTGATGAAGCGACACCCGGGCTGGCTTCAGGACATCCTGGACCATTGTATGTATCACCAACGCTTTTTCCTCTGGAAGAAACACCCTCTGCACCTCCGTGTCGAGGATCATTCCCAGAAAGGACAACCTCCTGGTTGGTTCCAAATGTGATTTTGGGATATTCAGGATACAACCATGTTCCTTGAGAAGCTGGGTCATGAGAGTTATTGACCGAAACAGCTTCTCCTTGGACGATGCCTTTTTCAGCAGCTAGTCCAGATATGGAATTATGTTCACCCCCTGTCTGCGGAGGAGAACCATCATTTCCGCCATCACCTTGGTGAACACCCTCGGTGCTGTGGATAGGCCGAATGGTAGGGCCTGGAACTGAAAATGACAGTCCAACAGAGCGAATTGGAGATAAGCTTGATGCGGCAGCCAAATCGGAATTTGGAGGTACGCATCCTTGATATCCAGGGATACCAGGAATTCCCCCTCTCTCAGACCTGATATCACCGCCCTCAGAGACTCCATTTTGAACTTGAACTCCCTCAGAAAGGGGTTTAGTGATTTTAAGTTCAGAATGGGCCTGACTGAACCATCCGGTTTCGGTACCACAAAAAGGTTCGAATAGTAACCTGTGTTCTGCATTTGAGGAGGGACTGGTACAATGACCTGTGCCTCCACCAACTTCTGGATGGCAACCTGTAGGGTACCCTGTCTGCCAGCCAAGCTGGCAAGCCTGATGTGAAGAACCGATGAGGAGGGAGATCTTGAAATTCCAGCCGGTACCCCTGGGACACAATATCTAGTACCCAGGTGTCCAGGCCGGACGACACCCAGACGTGACTGAAATGTGTGAGTCTCGCCCACACCGGCCCCCCTGAGCACGTCCCCATCACCGTCTGCCATGTCAGAGTCAGTATTAGTGTCGTCTTGCATGATCTGGGCAAGAGCACGTTTTTGGGAATCCACAGGGGGGGGGGGGGGCTGATTTAATAGAACCGGATCAAACTGCCATAGAATTTTGTAAAACCGGAGTTGCAGATTCATTCTGAGAAACCCTAGCAGAAATCTGAGTAATCATAGTTTTGATAGAGGATAACCACTCCGGCTCCCTTGCCGGTATCTGCACTACAACAGTGCAATCCTGATTACATAGAATGAGATCATCCTGAGAGGACATGTCCTAGGCTGCATATGACACAGACGGGCAGATGTATTAACCTGGAGAAGGCATAAGGAAGTGATAAACCAGTGATATGTGCAAGGTGATAAACGCACCAGCCAATCAGATCCTAACTGTTAATTTACATATTGGAGCTGATTGGCTGGTGCGTTTATCACCTTGCACATATCACTGCTTTATCACTTCCTTATGCCTTCTCCAGGTTAATACATCTGCCCCAGAGTCCCTGGACATAGCTAACTGGAGACCCCAAACACTCCACACATACACAGGGTAGGTTAGACAGAGTTTCCCCCCTGAGAATGGCAAGAGAGACACAGAGATCAGAGCCAACCCACTCAAAGCGCTGTTCTATATAAAGGACACCCCTTATCAGTGCCCACTTTGTACTGCAATAGTTGCACAGATCTAATTCACCCCCCTATCCCATCTACAACCCCCTGGTACCGCACAGGATAGCTGGAGTTGCTAGGAGGGACAGCTCTGTCAGCGTCTGTGTACAGGAACTGCAGGCAGGAAAAATGTCGCTGTACGCTGCTGGGTCCGCTCTGAGGAGAAGCTCCGCCCCTTGAAGATGGCGCGTCTACCCGCACAAATTCTTTATACTGGCCTGAGGACTCTGTCGCAAGGCGGGGGATTCCGTCCCCTGTTGAGCATCTGAGTATGGAGGTTTGTGATGCTAGCCTGGGGATTCAGTCTCCGGTTAGCGTCTGTGACCAGTGTAGGGTATTAAGACGCTGGCTCAGGACGCCCCTCAAAGCGCACAACACTGTGTGCCGCTGAGCCTTCCCGAAGCGCAGCTGCTCAGAGCTGCGCTCCTACCCTTGTGCCGCCATATCTCGCCTCTTCTGATCTTCTGGCTCTGTAAGAGGGTGGCGGCATGCTGCCGGGGTGAGCGATCCCCTGTGGCGGGGAACGTTCAATCCCCTCAGGAGCTCAGTGTCCTGTCAACGGAGATAGTGGCTCAGACCCCGCAGGGCGGACACTACTCCCCCCCCTTAGTCCCTTGAAGCAGGGAGGCTGTTGCCAGCAGCCTCCCTGTAAAATAATAAACTCTAAAATAAACTTTTACTAAAGAAGCTCTGTAGAGCTCCCGTAGCTGTGACCGGCTCCTCCGGGCACATTTTCTAAACTGGGTCTGGTAGGAGGGGCATAGAGGGAGGAGCCAGCCCATACTCTCAAACTCAAAGTGCCAATAGCTCCCGTCTATATCCCATGGTACTAATGTGGACCCCAGCATCCTCTAGGACGTAAGAGAAATGTAGTTATTTTTAAAAAATATGAATGAAAATAAAAACAAAATGATAAACCCGAAATGGTGACCACCTCCAGCCACCCACCAAGCCCGAACAATACAAAAAGTTATAAAATACTGAGTATGGCCTATGTCATAACAAAAAGAGTACAGTATATATAAACAAGTATATTTGAGATCGATAGTCTGAAGGTGTGTACCTACCAGACAATATTTTAAATGATGTGAACGATAACGACACATCATTAGCGATATCGTCCAGTTTGTAGGCACTACATAGCTAACAATGTGCACTCCCGCGGGTCATTAACGATATTGCCTATCGCCCGAACATGGCGGTCAATCCTGAAGATAACGTCAGAAACTGCATGTTCCGGGATGTGGCAGGATGATGTCACTAAACTATATCATTCAGTGTGTATGAACTATGTTGTTTGCCCGGGAGTTCAAGAGTAAAACACTGACAATAAAGCTCATGGAGCACCTTAAGGTATTGTAAATAATTGTCCAATAAACTTGAGAGAAACCTCAATCACTGAGTATCACAGTGATTTCCACAGCAGAGCTACAAAAATGTACGCTCTATTATTTACCATATCCAATTAAAAGTAAAAAAAAAAACCCACAATGAAATATAAAAATTTGACATACAGTATATGAAATCTGCACAGGACAACCAATACTGATGCTGTATACCCATGATCTCTGGGTTCCTACCTGCATTCCAGCCAGTGCATTCTGGGCTAATTTGATATTCTTTGATTCCAAAGCAAGTTGAAGGGGAAGAAGGCACTTTTCCCTGGAAAAAAAGAACAGTGGAAACAGCAAGATTAATCTAAATCTCCCAAAGGATAGCAAAAAGAATAAACCTTATAAAGTATGGACTTAAATCAGGTTTGGATCATTAGGCCGACCAGTATTAGATCGACAGCCAATAGTTCGACTCCATATGGGCGACATGCACATGGTCGACAGGGACAAAAGTGTCAATTGGTCGACATGTTATGCTGGCCATACACTAGGACGACTCGCGTTAGTTGTTCGTTGACCCCCCCTTTCCCGCCAGCTCCCCGGCGTACGATATATTGTACAGTGATTTTGCACTGTATGATCTATCGTTCGTCCTACAATGGACCCCTATACGGATGGACTGATCATATGTGCAGTACGTATGATCAGCTGATGAGACGTGCGACCCGCGGGCCCACGCACTGCATCGTAATCGCACTCAAAACATGCACGATGTGCATACGATGGGTCGATTGACACGTCAATATCGTGTATTCATACTCAATATTTATTTGAGGGGTGCCCGAAGGCAATCTCACTGCACCCTCTAAAACGTATTATTATTTAATACGGTTTTTGTTCTTAATTTTTTTTTATGTTTACTTACTGCTGCTGCCCAGCAGTGTACTTATTGGAAGGGAGGCGAAGTTGCTTGTTCTAGAGAATCTGGAAGCATTGCCACGCCTGCTGTAGCAGCACTGGTGGTGCACGGATGATGGATGTGGTACTGTATAAGCACAATCAGAGCGCGTCCGTCAGCCGAGATGCCCCAGTGCCGCTACTGCATGCACAGCCACACTCCCGGATTCTGTAGAACAAGCAACTCCTCCACCCTCCCGTTAGGTACACTGCAGGCTCCCTAACACACTGCGGCAGCAGTAAGTAAAAAACAAAAACAAAAAACATGTTTTTTTAGAGAGTGCAGTAGATGAATCTCCTGCACCCTCTATAGTTATGCCACTGGTCAGGATATTGAAAGATTGGGGCCCTGGGTTTCTTATTGCCAAGCTTCATTCAGCTATATAATAAGTTGTTTCATGTATATTTCAGAGGTCACTCAGTTTAATTAGCTCATAACAAGTAGGATCATTTACGTACAATACCATCATATTTGGTACACATAGGAGCAGATTCAAAATTGGATACAAAGCCAAAAACAGAGTTTGTTGGTAAAACCATGTTGCACAACGTGGGGTTGGGGGGTGGGGTTTGAAAATGTGCAGAGAGCAGGTCTGCCATCAGAAATGATGGGGCCCAGGACTGAACCTCACAAGGCTGGCCCCTCCCCACCCACCACCACACACTGTTCCAAACCCCCCCCCCCCCCCCCCCCCACACCCCCAACCTCACCACCCCTTCATTCCCCAAATTTAGCCTTTTGAGGGATTAAGTTTGGAAAAATGGTTGTAGTCAGGATCAGGAGGCTAGGTCTGATGCCTGCCTGCACATCGGCAGGCAGCCACGGAGGGACGGAGCCGCTGTCATATTCTTAGTACTGAGCCGGCTATGAGCCATTGGAGCTCACGGAGAGGCAGCTAATCAGGAGCTACCACTCAGTCGGGGCGCGGGACTGGAGTACCCACCGTCCCCGCTTAATTGCGGGCCTGGCAGAGAAATTGAGGTTTAGGAGGGGCCTAGCTCAAATCTAAATTGCTGTGCAAAAATACAGCTGCCCTGCTTTTGGGGCTACATGTAAAAGCAGCCAGTGTTTACCCTGCATGCAATAACAACAACAAAAATTTCTACATAAAACAATACATTCTAAAATGGAATTCTATTTCACAAAATATTTGATGAATTCTGTTGGCTGCAGTACTGCAGACAGCTGGAGTGAGGAAAAGGACAACTTTATATTCATCAGTGGAAGTTTCAGCGCTCTCCTAATCCCAGACCAAATGGGATGCAGTTAAAAAATACTGGCTGTCGGGATCCTGGCGTTCAGGATACAGATGACAAAATCCTGACAATGCTGCCAGCCGGAATCCTGGCGCACCAGGGCTATTCCCACTCGTGGATATCCACAACACCCATAGAGTGGGAATAGATCCTATGGGGAGTGCAGCGAGCCAACAAGCCCACAATGGGACTCTTAGCGCTCGCCCTGCTGCCGGCATTCTGGTGGGTGGGATGCCGCTGTCTGGATATTGACAGTTGGAATCCTGTCTGTCGGTATTACGTATGTAATCCGACCAAATAGCAGCTTACTTTTATGCTACTTTGACAATAATGAAAAAGTGGATTAACCACTTGCCTGGCATGGTCGCATCAGATGCGACCATGCCTGCAAGTGCTCTATCTGACCTGGTCGCACGGGATGCGACCAGTCAGATAGGGAGTGTTAGCAGCGGCAGGGAAGAGAAACTTCCCTCCGCTGCTGCTGTCACCCTGCACTCTCCCCGTGTCTGCCGTGCTGCCGATCACTGCTGATCGATTAGCACGGCAGGATCTGTCCCCTCCAGCGGCTGCAGACAATGGCAGCCGCTGGGGAGTGTAAATAAACCCTCCCTGGCTGCCCCCAGACCCCCCCTGCATACCTCAAGGCTGTCTCGGCTTTCAAAATGAAAGCCGCGATGGTCGCGATGTTCCCGATGGTCACGATGTTCCCGATCGATGTTTCGATGTTTGTGGGGAATATTTTTTTTCCTTTTTTTTTTTTTTTTTTTTTTTTTTTTTTTACTAAAATCATTTGGGATAGGGATAAATTCATATTCTTCACCTAATTCACTCAAAAAAAAAACGACAATTTCGGAGCATTTTTTTGCGAAATAAATAGTCAGTAAGTGGTTAAAAGCACTTTATCAAAATGCTATGTAAACATCTTAATTTTAAACAAACCATTCCTAAAAAACTGAAGCTGTAAAAGAAATGAGCACATGCAGACCGGGCAGATATCGGCTATGAAAGCTGTATATGGCATACGGATATGGGAAATTCATATTCTGTGCTAAATGGAGACAATGACCATACCTCAACTGGTAGGGAGGGATCTTGGTTACACCTTCTGAGGCATCCAGCACTTCTGCAGATATTGGAAAAATACATAAAATATTAGTTACAGATATGAGAAGCAAATACTGTGCATGCACCAAACTAGACAAAACATATTATTGCAAAAATGAGGGTGCAAGTCGTTATATTGTATGTACAGAGAGGTCATAATGGCCAACATCTCCATATAGGTTTATCATTCATCAGCAACGACCAATGCCAGTGATGGAAGCACACAAAGAAGATTACATGGTTGGGAGCCATTAAACTGTCCAGGAGAGGGCTTGTTGGTACATGTATTTCACCAAGGGTATGGGTCATTAGGTCGACCACTATTGGTCGACATGCACTAGGTCGACATGGTCAATAGGTCGACGTGAACAAGGTCGACATGGAGAAAGGGCAACATGAGTTTTTTTTTTTTTACTCAGTGCTGGTTTACATTTTGCATAATATGGGGTACAGAGAAAAAAAAAAAAAAAAAAGATGTGGCAGTGGGGTTTAAAATGGGAGGGGATGTCGTTGCCTAGCGATCGCCTCTGCCTGACTGCCAGGCAGAGGCGGTCACTGGGCAGGAGGTGGCGGCACGGCGGCGCTGGCGCTATTTTGTGGGCGTGGTCAAACCAAAGCAGGCGTGGCTGGACCGTGCGGGGGGGCAGGCCACAGCGGCTGCGTGACGTCACACGCAGCCTTTGCGACCCGGGCAGCGACGAGTAGCCCCCAGCCAGCACGCAAAAGCTGCGCTGGCCAGGAGCTACTCCTGCAGTGCAAAAGCATCGCCGCTATGCGAGGCTTTTGTACTTCTGCGGGGCTACGATCAGGTCTGAATTTGGCTCATTGTACGATATAATATGTCCAATAAATATTTGACTTTACGAAAGAACTGTGTCAAGTTACAAATTTTTTTTATCAAGTGAAAGTCACTGCACACAAGCCAAAATGCTGCTGTTGAGTGGGGTTTAAAGCAGATATACATTGCCAACAGCTTGGCTCCTCAGTTATCCAAATTGCCTACTATTACAGGGGCTAACACAGCAGAAACTCGCACCTTATAGTCGTCCCAATAACAACACCTTGCAGTTTATAGTTAGGGTATATGGAGATTTATTTGTTAGACAGCATATATGGCTATGTGCTGTATGAATAATAAAGTGGCATTACATGATAGTGATACTGCCATTTTTACCTGGAGTATATAGTCAATGGAGCTTGGCAGGTAGGAGAGAATACAGTTATGTTGGTGATGAGAAATGTAGTAATTGTGCATAAAGGGAATTGGGTTAGGAATTGAAAGGGGATATCACACACAAAAACGAAAAGTAACATATACAATGGCTTTTTCACATTATGCCGTGTTACGGCACAGAACCATGATGGGTTTGACTGATGTTTATCCCACTTACAAACACAAAGGGAATGTAATAGTACCGCAAATGCCGGATCCCACCCGGTAAGAGAAACGTGTCTTTACCGGTTGGGATCCAGCATTTGCTCTGCTTTTGTTGGTTTTCCGACCCGGTTGCCATAGCAGCGGGGGGCGCAGCAGCAGCAGGGCGGGGTTGGAGGCGGCGCTGGGAGATGAGCTAATCTCCTGCGCCGCCTCTCCCTATGCTGTGAATGGGAACCGTGTCGCATCGACGCGGCTCCCATTCACACTGTCCTGACCCGGTATTCAACCCGGGTATAATCCTTCTTTTATACCGGGTTGAATTACCGGGTCAGGCGACCCGCTAATTCGCCGAAAGTGCTTCCACATCGCACACTGACCCGTGTCGACACGGCAATATGCCGTGTCGATACCGGGTTATTTGTGTGATGTGAAAGGGGTATAATAGTCTGCGAGAAGCAGGAAGTACCCAACTATGCGCAAGCTCTCCTGTTTTTGTTTTTTTAAACGGCAATCATTTACATGATTGCTGCTTTAAAAAAACCTGGAGAAATCCCACAAAGTCTCGCACTTCCTGCATCTTGCAGGGTATTACATTCCCCCCAAAGAACTTGATAATGTACGCAAAACAATGCAATCCAACAATGTCAAACTTATTTACAACTAACTTAAATAAGTGATTGCATGATGCACATCTAGAACACTGGTATTTGAGCTCAATCTTCTTAGCAAAATGGCTAATGTTCCATAGAGGTGATCGTTGGTGGACAGCAATTTTTAGATATAAAAAAAAAAAAACAATACAATAGTTTCTGCGCACTTATATAAACCAAAGAACCTGGTTAATGTAGTCATGAAGAGTTTTTCCTTTAGATATATTAATTCAAGTCAGTCTGCACAGCAAAACACTTTGTCATAATATCATCCTGATTCTCCAGATGTCTCGGTCTCAAATACACTTGATCCGCTGGCTACACCTTTGTCTATTAGCTTTCAAATTGGGTACACGATAGACAAATGGTAGGAGATCATAGTGTGCCTCGCTCCAACAGACAAATGGTAGGAGATCATAGTGTGCCTCGCTCCGATAGACAAATGGTAGGAGATCACAGTGTGCCTCGCTCCGGGTTACTATTCCCAATGGTAGTACACGTAGATGGTAAAGTATGAAGAGGTTGAAAATAAAAAAATGTTTTAAAAAAAAACCTTGTTACTACCATATGTGTGTCAAGCATTGTCATGTCAACCTTTTGACCCTTTCGACCTGTCAACCCTGTCAATCTAATGCATGTCTGCCATTAGTGGTAAACCTATTGACTGTAGACCTTTTTAGTGTAGATCTATAGTCCGGATACCAAACCGAAGAGTACCATTGCTCAGATACTTCCCCTTCCCTCTGAATGGTAGGGACACTTACATTTTTTTGCTCCAATCCCAAAAGCTGCAGCTTCATAATATAACCCGTTATCTCACTCCAAGATTTGATAAATCTCCCCTAAATCCTCAGTTTTTGAGGCTGGCCTGTTCTAGGCAGATTGTTGTTCCATACTGTATGTCCTCCATTTTTTCATGATGGACCTGACTGAGCTTTGGGGTGTATTCAATTGAAATATAATAATTTTACCCCTTTTTCCCGATTGGTACTTTTCAATTACCTCGCCCTGAATCTGCTTGGAATGTTTTTTGGTCTTCATTTTGTAGCCTGTACTGAAAATTCAGTAACTACCCGAGAAGCTTGCAGAGACAGGTATATTTCATGTGACACACCTTTTTAGCACAAAGGTGGCCTCCAATAAACTATTTCTGTGCCTTGTGAAAAACGTTGATTACTTCAGAAGAAATCTAGTAAGTATATACTGTAGCAAGGGGGGGGGGGGGGGGGTAATACCACTGCAATCACTTATTTCAGTGTTTGGTCATTAATCAATAATGAAAAAAAATTTGGGCACATAATGGAGTACTTTGAGGTTAATCCAATTAACTGCGAAGGGGGCAAGTTTCCATTGCAGCAGTGTATAAATGGCGATAACAGAACTGCATTTTGTCCCTCTCGCGGCCCAATCTCATCTATGACTCGCAGATTTTTATACACAGCCCTAAGGGGCTGAAAATAAAATCTACGAGCCTGGCGGTACTACATATGCAAAATTAAAGTCACATTTACTCATGCTGCAATGAACTTGCGAGTAAATGGACTGACCACTATGTGTTGATAAATGGGAACATATTTCAGTTAAATCCATTATGGTTCCATGTTGTAAAACAGCGAAAAGTAAAACAGCCCAAAAGGGGTGAATAACTTTTATAGCCACTGTATAAAACAGGTAAATAATTCAGAGCAAAGCAAAAATGATAATCAAGTTTATATAATATGCAATTTTAAATTATATGTGCAAGACTTGTTATTAAAGCATTATTTTGGGTTATAAAATTATTATATATGTATACACATTCATACATACACACACACACATATATATATATAGATATATACACACACACACACACACACACACACACACACACACACACACACACACAATACTGTATCTCAAATGAAGATAATTCAGTGTGTATACTTTCTTCTTATAAATATCACTGTACCTCTGGTACCCCCTCTCCCATTGAGTAATAATTAAATTTTTCATAATATTTTCTCAGAAAAGCTCACTAATGGGTTAAATGATGGAGGGCATGTATGTAGATGTGTTGTATTGATGGCTAAGGGTTTTTTGAACTCCCAGATGGGAGGTGCATGGGTTACTTCCAAATGTTAAACTTATATTTAAACACGAGAAATAATGAAGATTACACCCCTTTCATACGTACACCAAATACCCAGGTCTTTCCCAGGGCTTGCGGCTCGACCCGGATCTTGGCAATTTATGAACAGACTTGACCCAGGTTGAGTGACCAAGGTCTGCAACCCTGTTCAGTACCAGGGTTGTTCCCGGTACGGACCTAGGTCGTCTGTAGCATGAACGTCATTACCTACGAGATTCATAAAAATAAGCTGTAATGTAACCAATAAGCCACAATTTGGCACTACCAAAAAGTGCTTCTAATTGATATATATTTATATATTTTTTAACTACTGAAATTAAGCTTTCTATCCTCTTGACAAATAGCAGGGACATATGCATCTGTCCTCACAGGCACATTTTTACACGCGTTTTCAAAACAGCCCTAAGAAGTACTAGGTATTTAATAGTGTTCCCAGCAGAATGGGAGTAGGGCGCTGACGTGCAGGGAGGGCTTCTCTGAGAGTGCCATAGGTGTGCACCCTCCCGAAAAGGGGGCATGGCCGAGCAGGGGGCACAGTCCCATCAGTGTTACTCTTGGCGGAGTGCCCAGCACTTACGGAGGTGCTGGGCTTCCTCCAAGCTCTCCCCTCCAATATGAATAGATGCCGCGCACATGCACACAGAATCAATTCGCCGGCGGCAATCGGAAACAGCAACCTGTGGGTGGGGATGGCACGAGGCAGGCTGTTTTAGCAGAGCGCCGCGATTAGGGCAGGGCACAGCGACCTGTAAAAACAGCCTAGTGTGAACCGTATTTAAAGACTCAAAAAGATTGCCATGAGAGCGCCCAATGTAAAAAGGTACTATAGAAATTGGTACGCATTTATAATCACCAGAATGCTTGCTACATATCCAACGAATATCCAGCATACAGTACACAGAGGATACTGAAGGCCTTTTACCAGTGTTTGCATACAGCATTCTTTCCAGCAAACCCAAAAGATTGTTTATTTGATTCTGTGAGGGGAATTCTGTCTTACATTAATGTGGGTTTCCATGGGAGAAATCATGTTTTTTTTGGTTAGCACATCCAGACTAGGTGAAAAGTGGGGGGGGGGGGGGAATCTTTATCGTTATGTAAACATACCAGGACATAGTGGTGGATCACTAGTACATCCCTCCCAATTAGTAATAAGGGTATGTATTTAGAGATTTTTAAATAGTAAAATATGGGCACTAAAAACATTATTATTATTATTATTTATTATTTTTTAATCGTACAAAAATACACACAAAATATCACTACAGGTACTGAGACATTTTAATGTATAACTACTTTTATTTGCTGAAATACATGTTAGCTACCATGTTTCCATCAGTTAAAAAAAACATTCAACCTCACTGTCTTGTTATATTTTGGGTTTCAGGGTGATTTTAACATTACTTCATGCACTTCACATAGGTCAGACACTGCAATGTTAAAACACAACAGTACCAGGGGTGTGGTATGAGTTGCTGGCGGCCGGGTTCCCGACACGGGATCCCGACCGCCAGCTAAGCGCGCCACGCTATCTAGTCTCCCTCCAGGGGGGTCGTGGACCCCCAAGAGGGAGAAAAGGTGTCGGTATGCCGGGTGTCGGGATTCCGGCGTCTGTATACTGTGCGTCGGGATCCCAACAACCGGTATACTGAATACTACCCCAGTGCCACAATTGACTTGATGTTTGTAATGGATTTGCACAGCTATCAGGAGCGCACATCATGAAAATATTCTGGAGAACGCAAGTTACATTAACGCAGCACATCAAACTACAGAGTACTCGGCTTACTGAATTTGGCCCCCAATACAGCATACTGTTTAGATTGCTGAAATAATAGTTGCTCTATATTTTGACATAGTGTCAATAAAAAAGACTTCATTGACATCAAAATAAAAATAAAAACATACTTTACCTTATAATTGTAAACTTTTCATGCCTTCCCTTTGGGAGATGTGATGGGTAGTTATGTGAAGTCAGAGGCAGTCAGGACATAATAACACAACTAGTTAACTATTACAAGGATGCAAAAATGCTTTACAGAATGTTATTTTAGTCTGGATTTAAAAAAATATTTAGAATTAAAAATATTGTCACATCAGACTTGTGACTTTATTTTCTTAGTTTTCTAAAAACAAACCGCACATGGCATGATAATAACTAGTCCCAAGGCACTAGTTAATGTGGATTTCTGCTCGCACCCTTAAGCCGGGAGCCACATCTCCCCAATGCTAACTGAATCGCCCCCTAAATCTGGTTTACCATTTCGCATGTAATACCAGTAATGGTCACTTACCAAACATTGAAAAAGAAAATAATTTATCAAATAAAATTGAAATGATATAGATATGGCTTGGTACCATGAATGCAGGGAGAAAAAGTGGCATACCGCCCTGCAAAATCATCAACCAGTACCAAACCATGCCAGGCTGGACTCCTCACATGATTACAGGGAGACCTGAAAACATGGGATCTTACTCCTCTACAAAGCCATCCATTTCTCATTGGACTTCATCTGCAAGTACCCCATATACCTAACAACAAACCAAAATCTTATTTTAGCTCTGAATTCACCATGCACAATATGGGATATTGCAGGCAGTGACTGTGAGTTCCTAGACACTGTACACTTTTCTCTTACGTCCTAGAGGATGCTGGGGTCCACATTAGTATCACGGGGTATAGACGGGTCCCTAGGGAGCCATGGGCACTTTAAGAGTTTAATAGTGTGGGCTGGCTCCTCCCTCTATGCCCCTCCTACCAAACTCAGTTTAGAAAATGTGCCCGGTGGAGCCGGTCACAGCTAGGGGAGCTCCTAGGAGTTTTATTGTTTTTAAAGAGTTAGGTACAGGGAGGCAGCTGGCAACAACCTCCCTGCTTCGTGGGACTTCGGGGGGGAAGGATCCAACCCTAGAGATTAATGGCTCCTATCTTCGCTGACAGGACACTGAGCTCCTGTGGGTGATGAACGCAAGCCCACGAGGCGACCACTCACTACCGCAGAACGGCCGCCACGCCCTAACAGAGCCAGAAGATGGAGTGGTGAGTATGAGGCCGACGCCCCAGTAAGCGGGTCGCCCCTGAGCCAGCGCACAGACCATACACTGGTATACAGGGGCTAACTGGGGCTTATCCCGCTGTTAGCAACCACATTTACCTCAGGCCAATATAATCTCAGCAGCGGGAAGATGCACCATTACAGGGGGCGGGACTTCTTCCTCAGAGCAGATCCAGCACTCACTAGCGCCATTTTCTTCCTGCAGATCACACTACAGAGATGCTGACAGGGAGCGCTGCCCTCCACTTAACTCCAGATATCCCCTGAGTCAGCGCTGTGTGGCTGACTCCTTATACTCTGTGTCTCTCTGAAGGTACTCTGGGGGGAAACTGTGTCTACGTGTGTGTGTGTGTGTGTGTGTGTGTGTGTGTGTGTTGATATATCTCACATTACCTTGTGCTGCAGAGTGTGTATTAGAGGGTGTTTCTACCAGCGGAGAAAGCATTGGTGATACAAACAATGGTCCGTGATGTCCTGAAGCCAGCCCGGGTGTCAGTTCATCAGTGCATTCGCCTTCTGGGAAAGATGGTTGCCTCCTACGAGGCTCTACAGTACGGAAGATTTCATGCACAGTTCTTCCAACTGGATCTCCTGGACAAATGGTCGGGTTCTCATCTTCGCATGCACCGGAGGATACGTCTGTCACCGAAAGCCAGAATCTCGTTCCTCTGGTGGCTGCAAACTTCTCACCTACTAGAGGGCTGCAAGTTCGGTATTCAGAATTGGATACTTCTAACCACGGATGCAAGTCTCAGAGGTTGGGGTGCAGTAGCCCAAGGGGAAAACTTCCAAGGAAGGTGGTCAGGTCTGGAATCTATCCTCCCGATAAACATTCTGGAACTAAGGGCCGTGTACAACGATCTTCTACAGGCGGCACATCTTCTAAAAGATCAGGCCATTCAAGTTAAGTCGGACAATGTAATGACAGTGGCCTACACAAACCGACAGGGCGGAACGAAGAGCAGGGCTGCAATGTCAGATGTGACAAGACTCATCCTCTGGGCAGAAAAACACGTGGTGGCGCTGTCAGCAATCTTCATTCCGGGAGTGGACAACTGGGAAGCGGACTTCCTCAGCAGACACGATCTCCATCCAGGAGAGTGGGGCCTCCACCCGGAGGTGTTCGCGGAGGTGACAGGTCTTTGGGGTGTACCTCAAATAGACATGATGGCCTCCCGCCTCAACAAGAAGCTTCGGAGGTACTGTTCCAGGTCGAGAGACCCACAGGCAGTGGCGGTGGACGCGCTGGTGACTCCGTGGGTGTACAAGTCAGTGTATGTGTTCCCTCCACTTTCACTCATCCCAAGGATTCTAAAACTAATAAAAAGAACAAGAGTTCAGGCGATCCTCATTGCTCCGGACTGAGCAAGAAGAGCTTGGTACGCAGATTTTCTGGAGTTACTGCTGGAAGATCCAAGGCCTCTTCCTCTTCGCGAGGACCTTCTGCAACAGGGGCCGTTCGCTTATCAAGACTTACCACGGCTATGTTTGACGGCATGGAGGTTGAACACCAGATCTTAGCTCGGAAGGGTATTCCGAACAAGGTTATTCCTACCCCGATACGGGCTAGGAAAGGAATAACGTCTAAACATTACCATCGAATTTGTAAAAAGTACGTGTCTTGGTGTGAATCCAAGAAGTTTCCTACGGTGGAGTTTCAACTAGGGCGGTTTCTCCTTTTTCTGCAAGCAGGTGTGGATGTGGGCCTACGCTTAGGCTCCACAAAAGTCCAGATTTCGGCCTTGTCCATTTTCTTCCAGAAACAATTGGCTGCCCTCCCTGAGGTTCAGACATTCTTGAAAGGGGTTCTGCACATCCAGCCTCCCTTTGTACCTCCTACGGCACCTTGGGATCTTAATGTGGTGCTGCAGTTCCTGCAGTCGGATTGGTTTGAGCCTTTACAGGAGGTTGATGTCAAGTTTCTTACTTGGAAGGCGGTCATACAGTTGGCATTAGTATCTGCTAGACGTGTGTCAGAATTGGGGGCATTGTTCTGCAAAAGCCCCTACTTTATTTTCCATGAAGATAGAGCTGAGCTCAGGACGCGTCAGCAATTTCTTCCGAAGGTTGTATCGGCCTTTCATATCAACCAACCTATTGTGGCTACTGACTCCTCAATTACCTCAAAGTCCTTGGATGTTGTGAGAGCTTTGAAGATTTATGTGAAGAGAACTTCTTGTCACAGAAAATCGGACGTACTGTTTGTCCTTTATGATCCTAACAAGGTTGGGTGGACTGCTTCTAAGCAGACAATTTCTTGCTTGATCAGGTGTACTATCCAGCATGCTTATTCTAAAGCAGGCTTGCTGTGTCCAAAATCCGTTAAAGCCCACTCTACCCGTAAAGTGGGTTCTTCCTGGGCGGCCCCCCGGGGTGTCTCGGCTTTACAACTTGCAGAGCGGCTACTTGGTCAGGTTCGAACACGTTTGCTAAGTTCTACAAGTTCGATACTTTGGCCTCTGAGGACCTAAAGTTTGGTCAATCGGTTCTGCAGGAGCCTCCGCGCCATCCCGCCCATACTGGGAGCTTTGGTACATCCCCATGGTACTAATGCGGACCCCAGCATCCTCTAGGTTGTAGGAGAAAATAAGATTTTAAACCTACCGGTAAATCTTTTTCTCCTAGTCCGTAGAGGATGCTGGGGACTCCGTAAGGACCATGGGGTATAGACAGGCTCCGCAGGAGACATGGGCACTATAAAGAACTTTAGAATGGGTGTGCACTGGCTCCTCCCTCTATGCCCCTCCTCCAGACCTCAGTTAGAGAAACTGTGCCCAGAGGAGATGGACAATATGAGGAAAGGATTTTGTTAATCTAAGGGCAAGATTCATACCAGCCCACACCATCCACACCGTATAACCTGGAATATACGAACCAGTCAACAGTATGAAACAAAACAGCATCAGCCAAAGACTGATCAAAACTGTAACATAACCCTTATGTAAGCAATAATTAGATACAAGTCTTGCAGAATTCAGTCCGCACTGGGACAGGCGCCCAGCATCCTCTACGGACTAGGAGAAAAAGATTTACCGGTAGGTTTAAAATCTTAATTTTCTCTAACGTCCTACAGGATGCTGGGGACTCCAAAAGGACCATGGGGATTATACCAAAGCTCCAGACCGGGCGGGAGAGTGCGGATGACTCTGCAGCACCGATTGAGCAAACATTAGGTCCTCCTCAGCCAAGGTATCAAACTTGCAGAATTTAGCAAAAGTGTTTGAACCCGACCAAGTTGCCACTCGGCAAAGCTGTAATGCCGAGACGACTCGGGCAGCCACCCAAGAAGAGCCCACCTTCCTAGTGGAATGGGCCTTAACCGAATTTGGTAACGGCAATCCAGCCGTAGAATGAGCCTGCTGAATCATGTTACAGATCCAGCGAGCAATAGTCTGCTTAGAAGCAGGAGCGCCAACCTTGTTGGCTGCATACAGGACAAACAGAGCCTCTGTTTTCCTAACCCGAGCCATCCTGGCTACATAAATTTTCAAGGCCCTGACTACATCAAGGGACTTGGAATCCTCCAAGTCCCCCGTAGCCACAGGCACCACAATAGGTTGGTTCATATGAAACAATGAAACCACCTTAGGCAAAAATTGAGGACGAGTCCGCAATTCTGCTCTGTCCACATGGAAAATCAGATAGGGGCTTTTGTGAGACAAAGCCGCCAATTCAGACACCCGCCTTGCAGATGCCAAGGCCAACAACATGACCACCTTCCAAGTGAGAAATTTAAATTCCACTGTTTGAAGAGGCTCAAACCAGTGAGATTTCAGGAACTGTAACACCACGGTAAGGTCCCATGGTGCCACTGGAGGCACAAAAGGAGGCTGGATGTGCAGCACTCCCTTTACAAAAGTCTGGACTTCTGGGAGAGAAGCCAATTCCTTCTGAAAGAAAATTGATAGGGTCGAAATCTGTACCTTAATGGAGCCTAATTTTAGGCCCATATCCACTCCTGTCTGTAGAAAGTGGAGAAAACGGCCCAGATGGAAATCTTCCGCCGGAGCATTCTTGGCTTCACACCAAGATACATACTTTCTCCAGATACGGTGATAATGCTTCGCCGTCACCTCCTTCCTAGCCCTTATAAGAGTAGGGATGACTTCTTCCGGAATGCCTGTCCCAGCTAGGATTCGGCGTTCAACCGCCATGCCGTCAAACGCAACCACGGTAAGTCTTGGAACAGACAGGGCCCCTGTTGCAACAGGTCCTCTCTGAGAGGAAGAGGCCACGGATCTTCTGTGAGCATTTCCTGAAGATCTGAACACCAGGCCCTGTGAGGCCAATCTGGAACAATGAGTATTGTTTGTACACTTTTTCGTCTTATGATTCTCAATATTTTTGAGATGAGTGGAAGAGGAGTGAACACATAGACCGACTGAAACACCCACGGTGTCACCAGGGCGTCCACTGTTACTGCCTGAGGGTCCCTTGACCTGGCACAATACCTCTGAAGCTTCTTGTTGAGGCGTGACGCCATCATGTCTATTTGAGGAAGTCCCCAATGACTTGTTATCTCTGCAAAAACTTCTTGATGAAGTCCCCACTCTCCTGGATGGAGATCGTGTCTGCTGAGGAAGTCTGCTTCTCAGTTGTCCACTCCCAGAATGAAGACTGCTGTCAAAGCGCTTACATGATTTTCCGCCCAGCGAAGAATCCTGGTGGCTTCCGCCATCGCCACTCTGCTTCTTGTTCCGCCTTGGCGGTTTACACGAGATACGGCTGTGACGTTGTCTGACAATCAGAACCAGTAGGTCGCGAAAAAGATTCTCCGCCTGACGCAGGCCGTTGTATATGGCCCTCAATTCCAGTACGTTGATGTGCAGACAAGCCTCCTGGCTTGACCATAGTCCCTGGAAGTTTCTTCCTTGTGTGACTGCTCCCCATCCTTGGAGGCTCGCGTCCGTGGTCACTAGAACCCAGTCCTGAATGCCAAACCTGCGACCCTCTAGAAGGTGAGCACTCTGTAGCCACCACAGGAGAGACACCCTGGTCCTGGGGGACAGGCTGATTTTTTGATGAATGTGTAGATGGGACCCGGACCACTTGTCCAGAAGGTCCCACTGAAAAGTCCTCGCATGAAACCTGCCGAAGGGAATGGCCTCGTAGGACGCCACCATTTTCCCCAGTACTAGAGTGCATTGATGGACCGACACACTTTTCGGTTTCAACAGGTCTCTGACCAAGTTCTGGAGTTCCTGGGCTTCCGTGTCCAGAATCATGCCCAAGAAAGTCAACAGAGTCGTTGGAACCAACTGTGACTTTGGTAGATTGAGAATCCAGCCGTGTTGCTGCAGCACTCTTAGGGAGAGCGACACGCTTTGCAGCAACTGTTCTCTCGATCTCGCTTTTATCAGGAGATCGTCCAAGTACGGGATAGCTGTGACTCCCTGCCTGCGCAGGAGCACCATCATTTCCGCCATTATCTTGGTGAAAATCCTCGGGGCCGTGGAAAGCCCAAACGGCAACGTCTGAAACTGGTAATGACAGTCCTGTACCGCGAATCTCAGGTACGCCTGATGAGGAGGATATATGGGGACGTGAAGGTATGCATCCTTTATGTCTAGTGACACCATAAAATCCTCCCCTTCTAGGCTGGCGATAACCGCCCTGAGCAATTCCATCTTGAATTTGAACCTTTTCAAGTATAGGTTTAGGGATTTTAAATTCAGAATGGGTCTGACGAGCCATCCGGCTTCGGGACCACAAACAGGGTTGAATAGTACCCCTTCCCCTGTTGAAGTAGGGGAACCTTGACAACCACTTGTTGATGACACAGTTTTTGAATTGCAGCTAAAACTATCTCCCTTTCTGGGGAGGAAGCTGGTAAGGCCGATTTGAAAAACCGGCGAGGAGGCACGTCTTCGAATTCCAGCTTGTAACCCTGGGATACAATTTCCATTGCCCAGGGATCCACCTCTGATTGAATCCAGACATGGCTGAAGAGTCGAAGACGTGCCCCCACCGGGGCGGACTCCCTCAGCGGAGCCCCAGCGTCATGCGGTGGATTTAGTAGAAGCCGGGGAGGACTTCTGCTCCTGGGAACTAGCCGTAGCCGGCCGTTTTTTCCCTCTACCCTTACCTCTGGCGAGGAAGGAAGAGCCCCGACCTCTTCTGGACTTATGCGACCGAAAGGACTGCATCTGATATTGTGGCGTTTTCTTTTGCTGTGAGGAAACATAAGGTAAAAAAGTAGATTTACCTGCAGTAGCTGTGGAAACCAGTTCCGTGAGACCTTCCCCAAATAAGTCCTCACCTTTGTAAGGCAAAACCTCCATATGCCTCTTTGAGTCGGCATCACCCGGGTATTGGCGGGTCCACATGGCTCGCCTAGCAGAAATCGCCATGGCGTTGGCTCTCGAACCCAGCAGGCCAACGTCTCTCTGAGCATCTCTCATATATAGAACTGCGTCTTTAATGTGACCCAAGGTCAATAAAATGGTATCCCTATCCAGGGTATCAATGTCAGCTGACAAGGTATCCGTCCAAGCCACCACAGCACTACAAACCCAAGCCGACGCTATTGTCGGTCTGAGCAAGGCACCCGTATGTGTATAAATTGACTTCAAGGTAGTTTCCTGCCTGCGATCAGCAGGATCCCTGAGGGCTGCCGTATCTGGAGACGGCAGCGCCACCTTTTTGGACAAGCGCGTTAACGCCTTGTCCACCCTGGGCGAGGATTCCCACCGTACCCTGTCCTTTGCCGGGAAAGGATACACCATAAGAATTCTCTTGGGAATCTGCAGTTTCTTATCTGGAGTTTCCCAAGCTCTTTCAAATAACTCATTCAGCTCATGAGATGGGGGAAAGTTACCTCAGGCTTCTTTTCCTTAAACATGTGTACCCTCGTGTCAGTGACAGAGGGGTCATCTGTGATATGCAAAACATCTTTTATTGCAATAATCATGTAATGAATACTTTTGGCCACCCTTGGGTGTAACCTTGCATCATCGTAGTCGACACTGGAGTCAGAATCCGTGTCGGTATCAGTGTCTGCTACTTGGGACAGTGGGCGTTTCTGAAACCCAGAAGGTCCCTGTGACACAATTAAAGCCATGAATTGACTCCCTGCTTTATCCCTGGACTCTGCTTTGTCCAATCTCTTATGTAATAAAGCCACACTTGCATTTAAAACATTCCACATATCCAACCAGTCAGGTGTCGGCGTTGCCGACGGAGACACCACAATCATCTGCTCTACCTCCTCCCTAGAAGAGCCTTCCGCTTCAGACATGCCGACACACACATACCGACACCCCCACACACTCAGGGAAATAACTATATGGAGACAGTTCCCCAACTGTGTTGCAGCAGAGTAATGACCTTATCCTGGGACAGATTGTCTAATCCATTAATAATATTATCGGACCACTTGACCATTGCCCTGGAAATCCAATCACAAACTATTGTGGGGTGCTGTGCTACGCCCGCTGCTGTCTAAATTGCCTCGAGAGTGGTCTCAATTTTACGGTCAGCCGGCTCTTTTAGGGATATAACCCCTGGCACCGGCAGTACCAACTTCTTAGACAATCGGGACACAGACGTATCTACGGACGGTGGGTTTTCCTATACCTTCCTGTCATCAGCTGGGAGGGGAAAGGTAACTAAAAACGTCTGAGGAATTTCAAATTTCTTATCAGGGTTTAACCATGTGTCCTGGCCAGGGAGATTAACTCTTTAGACACAGGAAAAGTTGCTGAGGTCTTTGGTCTAACATTAAAGTACAACTCCTCATCTGGTTCTGACTCCTGAGTCGGTATGTGAAGAACCTCTCTTACTGCAAAAATGAGGGCCTCCACCCCAGGGGACAGAGAGCCGTCCTCATCCATATCATCCTCCTCCACATCAGGCTGATCAGAGTCAGAATCAGACTGGAGCACCTGTGGCAGTGAGCGTTTATGTGAAACCAACAGAGGGGGCTGAGAAGCCTTTCTGGTATCTGCTGCTTTTGCCGTACAATCAATAGACTGTTTCAACACCTGCCTCTGCCTTTTTGCTGCAGCTAATTCTGAATTAACATTCTGAATCATGCTTTTAAAATTATCCAGCCAGTCAGGTGCCTGTGGACTGTGTCCCTGAGGAGACAAGGAACACTGGCCCTCATTCCGAGTTGTTCGCTCGCAAGCTGCTTTTAGCAGCTTTGCACACGCTAAGCCGCCGCCTACTGGGAGTGAATCTTAGCATAGTAAAATTGCGAACGAAAGATTAGCAGAATTGCGAATAGACACTTCTTAGCAGTTTCTGAGTAGCTCCACACTTACTCGGCAACTGCGATCAGTTCAGTCAGTTTCGTTCCTGGTTTGACGTCACAAACACTCCCAGCGTTCGCCCAGACACTCCCCCGTTTCTTCAGACACTCCCGCGTTTTTCCCAGAAACGGCAGCGTTTTTTCACACACACCCATAAATCGGCCAGTTTCCGCCCAGAAACACCCACTTCCTGTCAATCACATTACGATCACCAGAACGAAGAAAAAAACCTCGTAATGCCGTGAGTAAAATTCCTAACTGCATAGCAAATTTACTTGGCGCAGTCGCAGTGCGAACATTGCGCATGCGCAATTAGCGGAAAATCGCTGCGATGCGAAGAAAATTACCGAGCGAACAACTCGGAATGACCGCCACTGTTCACACATGAGAGACCCCGCTGATGAAGGGGTAGAGTTACAAGCAGCACACATAACCATTTCCACAGACATCTTTAAACACTGTAAAATAGCTCAGTTCACTGTAAAACACCCCCACACAGACCATAGAGCCCCTGGAGTGACACTAAGGAGCGGAGACCAGCACACAGAACACAGCAGCAGTGTGTGAAATGTGTATAATCTGATAAACGTGCAGCGGCGCTACCGCAGCAGTACTCCCCCCTTTCTATGACCCCCTGGCACCAGAACACAGTCTGTAACAGCGTGGGTCCGTGGAGGAGCAGTGTGCATGCAGCCTTGATAATCCGCAGCAGCAGGAAATGGTGCCTTCCCGCCTCTGGTCCCGCTCCGGGAAGCCCCGCCTCTTGCAATGGCGCGCGGTCCCTCACAATATTATCCTGGCCATGAGTAAAATTCACACATATAACAGTACAGACAAGCCCTAAGGGGCAGTGAGCACTGCGGGGCATGAGCCCTAAGCCCGTTTTGTCCACAGCTGGCACCGCAGCTCGTGACCGCTGCGCGACCTGCTGCCAAACAGCACCGGGACCCCAGTGTAACACTCACCACACCACAATCTTCAGCATCTGTTAGAGGTTGGCGGCTAGCTGCTGGCGTGGGCACACATACTAACGATGTGTGATCAGCACCTAAGGAGCTCAGTGTCCTGTCACCTAGGATTACAAACCAATAACCCTCAGGAGGTTGGTTCAGTCCCCCTTCTAAGTCCCACGAAGCAGGAAGCCTGGTTTCCAACCAGGACTACCTGAAAACAATAAACTTAAACAACAATTAAAGGAAACTCTCTGGAGCTCCGGAGAAATGTACCCAGCTCCTAGGACACATTTTTCTAAACTGAGTCTGGTAGGAGAGGCATGGAGGGGAGGAGCCAGCACACACATACACATACTAAAGGTTTTAAAGTGCCAGGCTCCAGTGGACCCGATCTATACCACATGGTACTAAAGTACAGATCCCCAGTATCCACTAGGACGTTAGAGAAACGACGCTTAGCACTACCGAGTCACGCGGCACACACCAATTATGTGTAACACGACTTATAGCGCATGAAGCAAAGATGTAAGAGGACACATCTGTATTTTAATTTATCCAAATGTTACTGCATTCAACTTATCAATTCCCACCCTTTTGAAGAGTAAAATAAGTGTTCTCCCAGCTGACTAAAGTCAGACTTTCTAAACTCTAAATGACTTTTCTGTATATTAAACCACACTGAGATTATCATCTCCAATATTCACATTTGGTACAATTTCTCCATTTGTGAGAATTCGATTAGGATACCTTCTTCTTTCATTACTTTTGTTAATAAGGACAGATTCCAGAACCTGGGAGTCCAATCTGTAATTATCCCTGGCTGATTTTTCAATGGACATTTTTCAGAACAATAATCGTGCATATTAAAATATCACTTAGTTATCACCACACTTAACAGAACAACAATAGTCTGATCAACATTGTGTCAGTTTGTAGAAAAAATATCTTGCCTGTACAGAATAAACAAGTAAACCATTAGAAAGGAGGGAAGTGGGAGAATACAAACACATATAACTGTTTCTTAGGCAATGATAAGAGACGTGCATTCACGGTTGACTGGGAAACTGCTGTCACCACAAAAATATACTAAAGCACCATCAGGAACAATAATTATCCGGTCTGCAGATAATAAACCCTGACTGTAGCAAAAAATGTGACAAATTATAATTTGAATATCAGACCACTATAAAAATAAGAATTTACTCACCGGTAATTCTATTTCTCGTAGTCCGTAGTGGATGCTGGGCACTCCGTAAGGACCATGGGGAATAGACGGGCTCCGCAGGAGACTGGGCACTCTTTAAAGAAAGATTAGGTACTACATCTGGTGTGCACTGGCTCCTCCCTCTATGCCCCTCCTCCAGACCTCAGTTAGGGAAACTGTGCCCGGAAGAGCTGACATTACTAGGAAAGGATTCGGAATCCAGGGTAAGACTCATACCAGCCACACCAATCACACCGTACAACTTGTGATAACTATACCCAGTTAACAGTATGAACAATAGCTGAGCCTCATTCAAAAGATGGCTCAGAACAAAAACCCTATAGGTAAGCAATAACTATATACAAGTATTGCACAAGTCCGCACTTGGGATGGGCTCCCAGCATCCACTACGGACTACGAGAAATAGAATTACCGGTGAGTAAATTCTTATTTTCTCTGACGTCCTAGTGGATGCTGGGTACTCCGTAAGGACCATGGGGATTATACCAAAGCTCCCAAACGGGCGGGAGAGTGCGGATGACTCTGCAGCACCGAATGAGCAAACTCAAGGTCCCCCTCAGCCAGGGTATCAAACTTGTAGAATTTTGCAAACGTGTTTGATCCCGACCAGGTAGCAGCTCGGCAAAGTTGTAAAGCCGAGACCCCTCGGGCAGCCGCCCAAGAAGAGCCCACCTTCCTCGTGGAATGGGCTTTGACTGATTTAGGATGCGGCAGTCCAGCCGCAGAATGTGCAAGTTGAATCGTGCTAAAGATCCAGCGAGCAATAGTCTGCTTAGAAGCAGGAGCACCCAGCTTGTTGGGTGCATGCAGGATAAACAGCGAGTCAGTTTTTCTGACTCTAGCCGTCCTGGAAACATAGATTTTCAGGGCCCGAACTACGTCCAGCAACTTGGAATCCTCCAAGTCCCGAGTAGCCGCAGGCACCACAATAGGTTGGTTCAAATGAAACGCTGATACCACCTTAGGGAGAAATTGGGGACGAGTCCTCAATTCTGCCCTGTCCATATGGAAGATCAGATAAGGGCTTTTTCATGACAAAGCCGCCAATTCTGACACACGCCTAGCCGAAGCCAAGGCCAAAAGCATGACCACTTTCCACGTGAGATACTTCAACTCCACGGTCGGAAGTGGCTCAAACCAATGTGATTTTAGGAAATCCAACACTACGTTGAGATGCCAAGGTGCCACTGGAGGCACAAAAGGGGGCTGAATATGCAGCACTCCCTTAACAAACGTCTGGACTTCAGGCAGTGAAGCCAGTTCTTTTTGAAAGAAAATAGACAGGGCCGAAATCTGGACTTTTATGGATCCCAATTTTAGGCCCATAGTCACTCCTGACTGTAGGAAGTGCAGAAATCGACCCAGCTGAAATTCCTCTGTTGGGGCCTTCATAGCCTCACACCAAGCAACATATTTTCGCCATATGCGGTGATAATGTTTTGCTGTCACATCCTTCCTAGCTTTTATCAGCGTAGGAATGACTTCCACCGGAATGCCCTTTTCCATCAGGATCCGGCGTTCAACCGCCATGCCGTCAAACGCAGCCGCGGTATATAGTTCTTACTCCTCTCTTTCTTATTATCCTCAGTACCTTTGGTATGAGAGGAAGAGGAGGGAACACATACACCGACTGGTACACCCACGGTGTCACTAGAGCGTCCACAGCTATCGCCTGAGGGTCCCTTGACCTGGCGCAATATCTTTTTAGCTTTTTGTTGAGGCGGGACGCCATCATGTCCACCTGTGGCCTTTCCCAACGATTTACAATCAGCTGGAAGACTTCTGGATGAAGTCCCCACTCTCCCGGGTGGAGGTCGTGCCTGCTGAGGAAGTCTGCTTCCCAGTTGTCCACTCCCGGAATGAACACTGCTGACAGTGCTATCACGTGATTCTCCGCCCATCGGAGAATCTTTGTGGCTTCTGCCATTGCCATCCTGCTTCTTGTGCCGCCCTGTCTGTTTACATGGGCGACCGCCGTGATGTTGTCTGACTGAATCAGCACCAGCTGGTTTTGAAGCAGGGGTTTTGCTTGACTTAGGGCATTGTAAATGGCCCTTAGTTCCAGAATATTTATGTGTAGGGAAGTCTCCTGACTCGACCATTGTCCTTGGAAGTTTCTTCCCTGAGTGACTGCCCCCCAACCTCGGAGGCTTGCATCCGTGGTCACCAGGACCCAGTCCTGAATGCCGAATCTGCGGACCTCGAGAAGATGAGCACTCTGCAGCCACCACAGCAGAGACACCCTGGCCCTCGGGGACAGGGTGATCAACCGATGCATCTGAAGATGCGATCCGGACCACTTGTCTAACAGATCCCACTGAAAGATCCTTGCAGGGAACCTGCCGAAGGGAATCGCTTCGTAAGAAGCTACCATCTTTCCCAGGACTCGCGTGCAGTGATGCACCGACACCTGTTTTGGTTTCAGGAGGTCTCTGACCAGAGATGACAACTCCTTGGCCTTCTCCTCCGGGAGAAACACCTTCTTCTGTTCTGTGTCCAGAATCATACCCAAGAACAGCAGACGCGTCGTAGGAACCAGCTGCGACTTTGGGATATTCAGAATCCAGCCGTGCTGTTGTAGCACTTCCTGAGATAGTGCTACTCCGACCAACAACTGCTCCCTGGACCTCGCCTTTATAAGGAGATCGTCCAAGTACGGGATAATTATAACTCCCTTCTTTCGAAGGAGTATCATCCTTTCGGCCATTACCTTGGTAAATAACCTCGGTGCCGTGGACAGACCAAACGGCAACGTCTGGAATTGGTAATGGCAGTCCTGTACCACAAATCGGAGGTACTCCTGGTGAGGTGGGTAAATGGGGACATGTAGGTAAGCATCCTTGATGTCCAGTGATACCATAAAATCCCCCTCTTCCAGGCTTGCAATAACCGCCCTTAGCGATTCCATTTTGAACTTGAACTTCCTTATATAAGTGTTCAAGGATTTCAAATTTAGAATGGGTCTCACCGAACAGTCTGGTTTCAGTACCACAAACATTGTGGAATAGTAACCCCGTCCCTGTTGAAGGCGGGGAACTTTGATTATCACCTGCTGGAGGTACAGCTTGTGAATTGCCGACAGTACTACCTCCCTTTCCTTGGGAGTAGCTGGCAAGGCTGATTTGAGGTAACGGCGAGGGGGAGACGTCTAGAATTCCAGCTTGTATCCCTGAGATACCACTTGTAGAACCCAGAGATCCACCTGTGAGCGAACCCACTGGTCGCTGAAGTTCCGGAGACGGGCCCCCACCGCACCTGGCTCCACCTGTGGAGCTCAGTATACAAAGTACTTTGAAAAGGAGGATGATAGGGTCTGCACAGGATCTCTCAATCTATAAACTTACTGATTTAATTACTATAGGATAAACCTATAATTATAACGTTAACCAACATCTGGCCATGAGTAATTAAATAATTAGTATCTGGCACTAGGTTGGCGGTGCTCCCAGAGGTAGTTCAGTGAACTGGTATAAGGAAAATGTATGGTTCCTGTATAGTACAGGAGCCAAAGAGAAAAAGAAGAAAGACTACAAGTCTCTTCTGGGGCACACTTTTGTTGTGAATTATGTAATATTGTTAAATTAAAATATAACTTTTATTAGTATTCCTCAAAAATAGGGGCTCTAAGGCAAAAAGGAACTGAAAAATGATAAGGGTATTTTCAATTATATCAAAAGGTTAATCTATCCGATTTAAGCGTAGTTGATTGTATAAGGTGATACAAATCAAACTGACTGGCTCCGTTTGGCAAAAATATATGTCTCTCTGGTGTTAGAAAAGCTGCAATACTGATATGCACGCTATATTGGTTGCCCTCTTCCGAAAAAATGAAGTGTACTTATAATAAGAATAACAATGACAATTTATCGGAAGAGAGGGATATTTCTCAATCTAACAAACCGGGCTCACCCTGATAATTAGTAAGAGTCTACTGCCGTAATCTGAGGTGGATATAGTAAATGATAACAGTACTTTGGGGCCGGGTCCTATGTTCTAAATTAGGATATAAATACCTGCAGTACCAAGTATTCTCTGGTGGTCTCCCAACCAGGTACTGACCTGGCC
The DNA here is from genome assembly GCF_028390025.1 of Pseudophryne corroboree. NCBI lineage: Eukaryota > Metazoa > Chordata > Amphibia > Anura > Myobatrachidae > Pseudophryne > Pseudophryne corroboree. The sequence goes on along the minus strand of NC_086447.1, from coordinate 562,542,497 downwards.
CACAGTGCTTGGCTTCCAAGATCAGACGAGGTTGGGCATACTTAGTGTGGTTTGACCGCAGGTGGATATATCCTGCTTAATAATGTCCGGAACCAAATATTAAGTACTGTGAGATCCAAATTTTAGGTGAAATACCTGGGAGCTCTTTAAGTCCAGATAATAGAAGCATCAAAATGATGATGATGGTAATAAATTGAGGATGAGTCCTGGACCAGAGTGCGGCTTACTGACCAGCCTGATGCTGTCCCATTGTTACCATGTTTGACATGTATTTTAAGTTATTATATTGTGCATAGGTGAAGAGTCACAACAGTATCTGAGAAAATTGTTTCAACAAACTTTACATGCAGTATTGTGTAAGTATTAAATCCTGATGGAGCATCAAACAGAAAGAGTAATCCTACTGTTAGGTGGAGGGTTGAAATACCCCCCTTGGTCATTAGAAACCGCCACTGGAGGTCCGTGGTAGAGGGTGAATCCAGCAGAGAGACGCCGGTGTCCGAGGAAGTTCGGAAACCGGAACCGGAAGTGACGACGTACGTTTCGCTCGGGGAGCTTGTTCACGGAGTGCCTGCTCCCTGGCTCTCTGATGCTGTTATTTAAAGATCTGGTGGGTCCTGTTGATTGATGAGTGGATTGCTTGTGATCATTGATTAAATAATTAATTACTCAGAGTTATATAGACGCAAATTTCTTATGCCTGAATGTATGTTCCCTGTGCGGTCATGTGACCATAATGTGATTAGAGCTGAATTGTATGAAGATCATAATATTTGGGAAGATGTTTACCTACATAAATAGAAAAAACCCAATAATAGGACTTATTATATATTAAAGTGCTTAATTACACTGTATTAGTGGCACTTGTTCGAAATTATCAATTGTGCTGTGTGCAGCACGAAAATTGTTCACACAGTATATCTGTATGTTGGATAAGTGGTGCAATTGCAATCAATTGGGATAGAGGGTTGAACGTGGCAAAGTATATATAATATAATATAATATAAGATGTAGAGGGAGGGAAGTAAATAATGAATGAGAACTATAATATTGGTTTTTATGTTATTGATGTAGAAAACTTGGAAGATGTAAATTAGGCTGAGAGTGGAAATGAAAAATGAATGCTAAACTCATAAATGTGAAATAAAATGAATTAAAATAAATAAAAATGAAAATAAAAATAGATATAAAAATAAAAATAGATATAAAAATAAATATAAATAAAAATAATAATAATTATAAAAATAATAATAATAATAATAATAAATAAAAATAAATAATAAAAATAAAGATAAATATAAAAATAATAAATAAAAAAATAAATAAAAATGAAAATAAATATAAAAATATACATAAATTTATTACTAAATATAAAAATGAAATAAAAAAAATATATATATATATATTAAAAAAAATATATATATAAATATAAATGAAAATGAAAATAAAAATAAAAATCAATAAAAATAAAAAATAAAAATGAAAAGTAAAAATAAAATAAACGGAGGGCAAGCGTGGTCGGCTGTGAAGTGAGAAGGGGGAGAAGGGGGGGAATGTATGGTAGGAAATGGTGTGATAGAAAAATAGGTTGATGCACTACTGTTGGGATGGTGAAATCTTTCGAATATGGGGACAGGTGGGAGAAGAGGAATGGACGTTGGTGGAGCAATGTGTGTGAAGTGATGTGAAGGATGAGGTGAAGGAGTGGGATTGGACATGAGATTGAGAATAGAAAGCTGGTGCAAGTGAGAAGAAGTGAGGGGAGAGGGTAAGTGTGTATGTGGGGCAGAAATGAGTGATGGTGAAAGAAGGACAAGGGGAAGGAAGGGACTGGGTGATGGTGAATATTAGGTGTAGAGAAGTAAAGATGTGGCAGATGATATGGAAAGAAGCAGTTGTGAAATGTACTGACAGAGAAGAATGGAGGAACGACTAGGGTGTCGAATATTGGGTGTGAAAGGGAAGAAGAGAGAAGAGAAGAAGTGAGAAAAATCAGTGGAGCTATCTATAAACATGAAAAAATTATTGATTTTGATTTGCTGGAGAGAGAACTATGATGAAAAAAAAGTTACGAAAAAAACTTTACAGAAAGACACTGTAGTTGATGTACTCGTTGAGACCATTGGGAGCTAGAGTATTCAAACGGAAAGTCCATTCACTTTCTTTTTTCAGGAGTGTGGTCATAACATCTCCACCTCTAATTCCCATTTTAACTTGTTCTAGGCCACATATTTTTAAATCCTGCGGAGAGCAGGAGTGTTGTTGCAGAAAGTGTCTGGAGACTGTGGTTAGTTGCTTCATCCTTTGTTGGTCTCTGTTGGCATTTCTGATGTTACTCATATGCTCAAGAGCCCTCTGCTTCAACATGCGTGTGGTGATTCCTACATATTTATAATTGCACGAGCATGATATGCAATAAATTACGTTGGTACTTTTACAGTTGAAGAAGTCCTTGATTTTAATGGTGTCCCCATATCTGTCGCTTATTGTTTGAAGGTTGACCATGTGTTCACAGATTTTGCAGTTTCCACAGGGGTAGCTTCCTATTGCAATCGGGTCTCGTGCAGGTCTTAGTGTAAAATGACTTTTGACAAGTTGGTCTCTCAAGTTTGGGGAGCGTCTCCAGCTAAGATCAATCGTATTGTTGAGTTTTTGTGACAAATCATTGTCGGATAGCAGAACAGACCAGTGTCGTTGTAAAACAGATTTGATTTCTTTCCATTCATCGCAGAAATCACCCACGAATCGAATGGTCGTATTGTCATTGGTAATCTTAGAGTCCTGAAAAATTAATGTCTCCCTTGGTGTGTGAAAGCCGACCTTTTTGGCTTTTTTGATGGATCTGGAACTGTAGCCACGTTCTTTCAGTCTTAGTACCAGTTCTTTGCTGCGGGTGGCAAATACATCATCATTGGAGCAATTTCTTCGTAGACGTAGAAATTCCCCTTTGGGGATATTGGTAATCGTGGGGGGGAAATGGGAACTGGTCTGGTGTAATAAAGTATTTGTGGACGTGTTTTTGCGAAACATTTCTGTTGACAGAAAATTGCGATCGTCTCTGTAAATTCGGAGATCCAGAAACGAAATGCTGTTTGAGTTATATTCAAAGGTGAACCTGAGGTTTAGGTTGTTGTTGTTAAGATGATCTATGAACGAACCGAGTTCCTCTGGTGTTCCACTCCAGATCAAAAAAATGTCGTCTATGTAACGAGTCCATAGAGCGACATGTTGAATATATTCCTCCATGCTGTCTGTGAATACGTACTCCCTCTCCCACCACCCCAGGAAGAGGTTCGCATATGTGGGGGCACAAGCCGCCCCCATTGCTGTACCCCTTACCTGGGTGTAGAAGAGGTTATTGAAGGTGAAATAATTTTGGTGTAGTACGAAATGTAAGAGTTGTAGCAGGAAATGGTGGAATTCCGTAATTTCTTCCATTTTAAGAAAATACTCAACAGCTCGTATACCCAGATCATGTCGGATACAGGTATATAGAGCCTCCGCATCCAAACTCACTAATAAGTGTGTCTCATCTAGTTCGATGGTGTTAATTTTGCGAAGGACATCAGTAGTGTCCTTGGTATATGACGGAAGGCTCATCACATGATCTCTCAGGTGTGTATCTATGAAGATACAGGCTTTCTCAAGTAAGCCTCCGTTGCCTGATACAATTGGCCGACCTGGGGGATTATCCAAGTTCTTGTGTACCTTCGGTAGGAGGTAGAATGTTGGAGTTCTGGAGTTGGTAACAGATAAAAATTCATGTTCACTTTTGGTTATGCTACCCAAATTGAGTGCTTGATCTACAATTCTCATATACTGTTGTGTGTAATTGGCTGTAGGATCAAATAAGCTTTTTTTTTATAGCAAGATTGGTCATTAAGTTGTTTATTTGCTTCGTTCAAATACATTTCCACTGGCCATATCACCACATTCCCCCCTTTGTCAGAGGGTTTGATCAAGATGTCAGTCCACGATTGGATTTCTCTGATAGCTTTCTGTTCATTCTTGGACAGGTTACCTACTGGTTTGGAAAACTTTCTTTTTTGATATAGTTTATCCAGGTCCCGGGAAACCAAGTTGGTGAACACCTTGACCTCCGGGCAAGTATTGTCATTTGGAAAAAAGGTTGATTTTTTCTTGAGAGTTGTCCTTTTGGATTGTGTAGGTACTGCGGTATCTCTAAGTTCTTCCAGGGCTTCTAGAGCTTCTTCTTCCAAGGAGGACAAGCCGGTTACAGGTGGCAGATCGAGTGCAGGGTCTGATGATGATGATGATTGCTTAGAAAAATATTTGGCGAGTAATAATTTACGGCCAAAAAGTTGTAGATTCACCTGCCATTGGAATCGATTAAATTTAGTTGTGGGTGAAAAACTGAGGCCCATTCTCAGTACTCGTTGTTGTTCTTCCGTTAGGACATGTTCAGATAGATTGATAATCTGTAATTGGATAGAGTCATGGATTATTTCTGATTCCTGCGGCTTGGATATCTGTTGGAGATGGGGACCCCCATTTTTCCTGGCCTCTTCTTCTTGCCCCTCCTTGTTTTTCTTTTTTCGCTTTTCCTCTGGTGTTGAAATCCCGTGCACCTCGGGTTTGTTCTAAAAAACCGGATACCGTGTTGTTTTCTCGTCTGGAAGTAGTCGCGTTCCTTGGGTCCCGTGTCTGATGATCGTATTCTTCTATGCTTGAGAGTTCAGTTTCCGAGGATGATGGAGTTTGGGGGCGTCCTGTAGAACATCCTTTCCTCGTTGGTCTAGTCCAATAGAAGACTTTGTTATTGACGAAATCTCTTTTGTCCCTTGAAAATTTGCTCTTTTTGCGATCTATTATGATCTGTTCATAGGTCTGTAAATCTTTCTTGAGATTCTCAAATTTGCTCTGGAACTTGGAATTTTGTTCCCATTGTTCCAGACTTTTCCCTAATTGTTCGATTTCTTTTGAGCAGTCGTCAAGGACAAAGTTATTATGTTTAATAAGAATACAGATTAGGTCCTGTGAGCATTTCAACAAAGTTGCTTCCCAATCTTGTTTCAAATTCTCTGTGAACAGTTCGTAGGAAGGAAAGAGTTTAGGTCTAAGCCCTCTCGGTACTATTTTTTGTTTATGATAATTTTCCAGGCTCGTTAGGTCCCAGTTGACTCGGGTTTGGCGTTGTAGTAAATATTTGAGTTTTTGACAATCTTCTTCCCAATTTTGTTCCACAGTTTCAGAATTTATGTCAGTAGGGAAAATGTTTTCTAAATCTTCTGTTCTGCGTCTTATGCTGAGTTCATTTTTAAGACTAAAGCTAGTCATATTATATAAGAGAGTAACAGGGAGTAGATTGAAAAAAGAGAGAGGAAACGGGTTTTGGTCCCAATGGATCCGTGCCAGACTCTAGGAAGCTGAGCTCAGTATACAAAGTACTTTGAAAAGGAGGATGATAGGGTCTGCACAGGATCTCTCAATCTATAAACTTACTAATTTAATTACTATAGGATAAACCTATAATTATAACGTTAACCAACATCTGGCCATGAGTAATTAAATAATTAGTATCTGGCACTAGGTTGGCGGTGCTCCCAGAGGTAGTTCAGTGAACTGGTATAAGGAAAATGTATGGTTCCTGTATAGTACAGGAGCCAAAGAGAAAAAGAAGAAAGACTACAAGTCTCTTCTGGGGCACACTTTTGTTGTGAATTATGTAATATTGTTAAATTAAAATATAACTTTTATTAGTATTCCTCAAAAATAGGGGCTCTAAGGCAAAAAGGAACTGAAAAATGATAAGGGTATTTTCAATTATATCAAAAGGTTAATCTATCCGATTTAAGCGTAGTTGATTGTATAAGGTGATACAAATCAAACTGACTGGCTCCGTTTGGCAAAAATATATGTCTCTCTGGTGTTAGAAAAGCTGCAATACTGATATGCACGCTATATTGGTTGCCCTCTTCCGAAAAAATGAAGTGTACTTATAATAAGAATAACAATGACAATATATCGGAAGAGAGGGATATTTCTCAATCTAACAAACCGGGCTCACCCTGATAATTAGTAAGAGTCTACTGCCGTAATCTGAGGTGGATATAGTAAATGATAACAGTACTTTGGGGCCGGGTCCTATGTTCTAAATTAGGATATAAATACCTGCAGTACCAAGTATTCTCTGGTGGTCTCCCAACCAGGTACTGACCTGGCCCACAGTGCTTGGCTTCCAAGATCAGACGAGGTTGGGCATACTTAGTGTGGTTTGACCGCAGGTGGATATATCCTGCTTAATAATGTCCGGAACCAAATATTAAGTACTGTGAGATCCAAATTTTAGGTGAAATACCTGGGAGCTCTTTAAGTCCAGATAATAGAAGCATCAAAATGATGATGATGATGGTAATAAATTGAGGATGAGTCCTGGACCAGAGTGCGGCTTACTGACCAGCCTGATGCTGTCCCATTGTTACCATGTTTGACATGTATTTTAAGTTATTATATTGTGCATAGGTGAAGAGTCACAACAGTATCTGAGAAAATTGTTTCAACAAACTTTACATGCAGTATTGTGTAAGTATTAAATCCTGATGGAGCATCAAACAGAAAGAGTAATCCTACTGTTAGGTGGAGGGGTGAAATACCCCCCTTGGTCATTAGAAACCGCCACTGGAGGTCCGTGGTAGAGGGTGAATCCAGCAGAGAGACGCCGGTGTCCGCGGTCCGCCGACCGGAAGTTTGGAAACCGGAACCGGAAGTGACAACTGGAAGTGACGACGTACGTTTCGCTCGGGGAGCTTGTTCACGGAGTGCCTGCTCCCTGGCTCTCTGATGCTGTTATTTAAAGACCTGGTGGGTCCTGTTGATTGATGAGTGGATTGCTTGTGATCATTGATTAAATAATTAATTAATTACTCAGAGTTATATGGACGCAAATTTCTTATGCCTGAATGTATGTTCCCTGTGCGGTCATATGACCATAATGTGATTAGAGCTGAATTGTATGAAGATCATAATATTTGGGAAGATGTTTACCTACATAAATAGAAAAAACCCAATAATAGGACTTATTATATATTAAAGTGCTTAATTACACTGTATTAGTGGCACTTGTTTGAAATTATCAATTGTGCTGTGTGCAGCACGAAAATTGTTCACACAGTATATCTGTATGTTGGATAAGTGGTGCAATTGCAATCAATTGGGATAGAGGGTTGAACGTGGCAATGTATATATAATATAATATAATATAATATAAGATGAAGAGGGAGGGAAGTAAATAATGAATGAGAACTATAATGGTTTTTATGTTATTGATGTAGAAAACTTATATTATATTATATTATATATACTTTGCCACGTTCAACCCTCTATCCCAATTGATTGCAATTGCACCACTTATCCAACATACAGATATACTGTGTGAACAATTTTCGTGCTGCACACAGCACAATTGATAATTTCGAACAAGTGCCACTAATACAGTGTAATTAAGCACTTTAATATATAATAAGTCCTATTATTGGGTTTTTTCTATTTATGTAGGTAAACATCTTCCCAAATATTATGATCTTCATACAATTCAGCTCTAATCACATTATGGTCATATGACCGCACAGGGAACATACATTCAGGCATAAGAAATTTGCATCCATATAACTCTGAGTAATTAATTAATTATTTAATCAATGATCACAAGCAATCCACTCATCAATCAACAGGACCCACCAGGTCTTTAAATAACAGCATCAGAGAGCCAGGGAGCAGGCACTCCGTGAACAAGCTCCCCGAGCGAAACGTACGTCGTCACTTCCGGTTCCGGTTTCCGAACTTCCGGTCGGCGGACCGCGGACACCGGCGTCTCTCTGCTGGATTCACCCTCTACCACGGACCTCCAGTGGCGGTTTCTAATGACCAAGGGGGGTATTTCACCCCTCCACCTAACAGTAGGATTACTCTGTTTGATGCTCCATCAGGATTTAATACTTACACAATACTGCATGTAAAGTTTGTTGAAACAATTTTCTCAGATACTGTTGTGACTCTTCACCTATGCACAATATAATAACTTAAAATACATGTCAAACATGGTAACAATGGGACAGCATCAGGCTGGTCAGTAAGCCGCACTCTGGTCCAGGACTCATCCTCAATTTATTACCATCATCATCATTTTGATGCTTCTATTATCTAGACTTAAAGAGCTCCCAGGTATTTCACCTAAAATTTGGATCTCACAGTACTTAATATTTGGTTACGGACATTATTAAGCAGGATATATCCACCTGCGGTCAAACCACACTAAGTATGCCTAACCTCGTCTGATCTTGGAAGCCAAGCACTGTGGGCCAGGTCAGTACCTGGTTGGGAGACCACCAGAGAATACTTGGTACTGCAGGTATTTATATCCTAATTTAGAACATAGGACCCGGCCCCAAAGTACTGTTATCATTTACTATATCCACCTCAGATTACGGCAGTAGACTCTTACTAATTATCAGGGTGAGCCCGGTTTGTTAGATTGAGAAATATCCCTCTCTTCCGATATATTGTCATTGTTATTCTTATTATAAGTACACTTCATTTTTTCGGAAGAGGGCAACCAATATAGCGTGCATATCAGAATTGCAGCTTTTCTAACACCAGAGAGACATATTTTTGCCAAACGGAGCCAGTCAGTTTGATTTGTATCACCTTATACAATCAACTACGCTTAAATCGGATAGATTAACCTTTTGATATAATTGAAAATACCCTTATCATTTTTCAGTTCCTTTTTGCCTTAGAGCCCATATTTTTGAGGAATACTAATAAAAGTTATATTTTAATTTAACAATATTACATAATTCACAACAAAAGTGTGCCCCAGAAGAGACTTGTAGTCTTTCTTCTTTTTCTCTTTGGCTCCTGTACTATACAGGAACCATACATTTTCCTTCCACCTGTGGAGCCCCAGCATCATGCGGTGGACTTAGTGGAAGCAGGGGAGGATTTTTGTTTCTGGGAACTGGCTGACTGGTGCAGCTTTTTCCCTCTACCCCTGCCTCTGGACTGTACTTGATAATACGGTGCTTTCTTAGGCTGTGAGGGCACCTGAGGTAAAAAGGTCGACTTCCCAGCTGTTGCTGTGGACACGAGGTCCGAGAGACCGTCCCCAAACAATTCCTCACCCTTATAAGGCAAAACTTCCATGTGCCTTTTAGAAACAGCATCACCTGTCCACTGCCGATTCCATAATACTCTCCTGGCAGAAATGGACATTGCATTAATTCTAGATGCCAGCCGGCAAATGTCCCTCTGTGCATCCCTAATATATAAGACTAAGTCTTTAATATGCTCTATGGTTAGCAAAATAGTATCCCTGTCAAGAGAATCAATGTTATCTGACAGGCAATCAGACCATGCTGCTGCAGCACTACACATCCATGCTGAAGCAATAGCAGGTCGCAGTATAGTACCTGAGTGTGTATACACAGACTTCAGGATAGCCTCCTGCTTTCTATCTGCAGGCTCCTTTAAGGCGGCCGTATATTGAGACGGCAGTGCCACCTTTTTTGATAAGCGTGTGAGCGCCTTGTCCACCCTAGGGGATGTTTCCCAACGTAACCTATCCGTTGGCGGGAAAGGGTACGCCATTAGTAACCGCTTAGAAATCACTAGTTTCTTATCTGGGGAACACCACGCTTCTTCACACAATTCATTTAACTCATCAGATGGGGGAAAAGTCACTGGCTGCTTTTTCTCCCCAAACATAATACCCTTTTTTGTGGTAACCGGGTTAATGTCAGAAATGTGCAACACATTTTTCATTGCCGTAATCATGCATCGGATGGCCCTTGTGGATTGTACATTTGTATCATCCTCGTCGACACTGGAGTCAGACTCCGTGTCGACATCTGTGTCATCTGAGGTAGCGGGCGTTTTTTGAGCCCCTGATGGCCTCTGAGACGCTTGGGTAGGCGCGGGCTGAGATGCCGGCTGTCCCAAAGCTGTTACGTCATCGAACCTTTTATGCAAGGAGTTGACACTGTCGGTTAATACCTTCCACATATCCATCCACTCAGGTGTCGGCCCCGCAGGGGGCGACATCACACTTATCGGCTCCTGCTCCGCCTCCACGTAAGCGTCCTCATCAAACATGTCGACACAGCCGTACCGACACACCGCACACACACACAGGGAATGCTCTGACTGAGGACAGGACCCCACAAAGTCCTTTGGGGAGACAGAGAGAGAGTATGCCAGCACACACCAGAGCGCTATATAACAGAGGGATTTACACTAGTACAAAGTGAATTTTCCCCCAATAGCTGCTTATTATCAGAATTTGCGCCTAAATTTATGTGCCCCCCCTCTCTTTTTTACCCTTTCCGTAGTGTATACTGCAGGGGAGAGCCTGGGGAGCGTCCTTCCAGCGGAGCGGTGAAGAGAAAATGGCGCTGGCTGTGCTGAGGAAGATAGCCCCGCCCCTTCAGCGGCGGGCTTCTCCCGCTTTTTTAATAATAATTATGGTGGGGGATTAGGCACATATACAGTTTAGAACTGTATTATGTGCATTTTGCCACTTAAGGTATACTAATTGCAGCCCAGGGCGCCCCCCCCCCCCAGCGCCCTGCACCCACCAGTGACCGGAGCGTGTGGTGTGCTGTGGGAGCAATGGCGCACAGCTGCAGTGCTCTGCGCTACCTTATTGAAGACCGGAGTCTTCAGCCGCTACCTTATTGAAGACCGGAGTCTTCAGCCGCCGATTTTCTCCTGTATCTTCCGTCTTCTGGCTCTGCAAGGGGGACGGCGGCGCGGCTCCGGGAACGGACGATCGAGGTCGGGCCCTGTGTTCGATCCCTCTGGAGCTAATGGTGTCCAGTAGCCTAGAAGCCCAAGCTAGCTGCAAGCAGGTAGGTTTGCTTCTCTCCCCTAAGTCCCACGTAGCAGTGAGTCTGTTGCCAGCAGATCTCACTGAAAATAAAAAACCTAACAAATACTTTCTTTTTAGTGAACACAGGAGAGCCCACTAAGTGCATCCAGCTCTGGCCGGGCACAGATTCTAACTGAGGTCTGGAGGAGGGGCATAGAGGGAGGAGCCAGTGCACACCAGATGTAGTACCTAATCTTTCTTTAAAGAGTGCCCAGTCTCCTGCGGAGCCCGTCTATTCCCCATGGTCCTTACGGAGTACCCAGTATCCACTAGGACGTCAGAGAAAAGCTAAATGAAGTGGAACTTTATAGAAAAAACGAGTTTTATGGTAAGAACTTACCCTTGTTAAAACTCTTTCTGTGAGGTACACTGGGCTCCACAAGTCTGGACAATGGGGTGTAGAGTAGGATCTTGATCCGAGGCACCAACAGACTCAAAGCTTTGACTGTTCCCAGAATGCACAGCGCCGCCTCCTATATCACCCCGCCTCCTAGCACAGGAGCTCAGTTTTAGTTAACCAGCCCAATGCAGTAGCAGGAAAAGAGACAACAACGGTTAGTAGCCACATACACCACACTCTCACGACAAGAGAAGTGTCAGCGGCTAATGCCATATCAACCCAAAGAAGTTAAGTGCGTCAGGTTGGGCGCCTTGTGGAGCCCAGTGTAACTCGCAGAAAGAGTTTTAACAAGGGTAAGTTCTTACCATAAAACTCGTTTTCTGCTGCGGGGTACACTGGTCTCCACAAGTCTGGACAATGGGGATGTCCTAAAGCAGTTCCTTATGGGAGGGGACGCACTGTAGCGGGCACAAGAACCCGGCGTCCAAAGGAAGCATCCTGGGAAGCGGCAGTATCGAAGGCATAGAACCTTATGAACGTGTTCACGGAAGACCACGTAGCCGCCTTGCACAACTGTTCAAGGGTCGCACCACGTTGGGCCGCCCAAGAAGGTCCAACAGACCGAGTAGAATGGGCCTTAATGTGATCAGGAGCAGAGAGACCAGCCTTCACATAAGCATGTGCAATCACCATTCTAATCCATCTGGCCAGGGTCTGCTTTTGAGCAGGCCAGCCACGTTTGTGAAATCCAAACAAAACAAACAGAGAATCAGATTTTCGAATAGAAGCAGTTCTCTTCACAAAGATACAGAGAGCTCGTACCACATCCAAAGACCAATCTTTGGGAGACAAATCAGGAGAGACAAAGGCCAGAACCACAATCTCCTGATTAAGGTGTAACGAAGAAACCACCTTAGGCAAATATCCGGGACGAGTCCTAAGAACCGCCCGGTCACGGTGAAAAATCAGATATGAGGAACTACAAGACAAGGCACCCAGATCCAACACTCATCTAGCAGAGGCAATAGCCAGCAAGAACACCACCTTAAAGGAAAGCCACTTAAGGTCAGCTGAACCAAGGGGTTCAAATGGAGGCTCCTGCAACACCTCCAAAACCACCGACAAGTCCCAAGGAGCCACAGGCGGGACATAGGGAGGTTGGATACGCAACACATCCTGAGTGAAAGTATGACCGTCAGGTAAAGTCGCAATTTTTCTCTGAAACCACACCGACAAGGCAGAAATATGAACCTTGAGGGAGGCCAGACGCAGGACTAAATCCAGGCCCTGCTGCAGAAAAGCCAAAAGCTTAGCTGTACTAAACTTGGAAGCGTCATAATTGTTAGATGCGCCCCAAACAAAGTAGGAATGCCAGACCCTATGGTAAATCCGGGCAGAGGCCGGTTTCCGGGCCCGCAACATAGTTTTAATGACCTCTTCAGAAAAACCCTTAGCGCTCAAGACGGAAGCTTCAAGAGCCACGCCGTCAAAGATAGCCGGGCTAGGTCCTGGTAGACACAGGGGCCCTGAACGAGGAGGTCTGGGCGTTGTGGAAGTAGAATTGGACGCTCTGACGATAGGCCCTGCAGGTCTGAGAACCAGTGCCGTCTGGGCCACGCCGGAGCTATGAGAAGCAGATTTAATTTTTCTTGCTTGAACTTCCGAAAGTACCCTGGGCAGGAGTGACACCGGAGGGAACACGTACGGCAGCCGAAACCTCCATGGTACCGCCAGCGCATCCACGAATGCTGCTTGAGGATCCCTTGTTCTTGCTCCGAAGACCAGAACCTTGTGATTGTGTCGGGACGCCATCAGATCCACATCTGGAAGACCCCACCTTTCCACGAGGAGTTGAAACACTTCTGGATGGAGGCCCCACTCGCCGGCATGCACGTCCTGACGACTGAGAAAGTCCGCTTCCCAATTCAGGACTCCCGGAATGAATATTGCCGGTAGATGGCGTTCTGCCAAACGTAGAATCCGTGAGGCTTCCTTCATTGCCAAACGGCTTCGAGTGCCGCCTTGATGATTTATGTAAGCCACTGTGGTGGCGTTGTCCGACTGTACTTGAACAGGACGGTTCTGAATCAAATGCTTGGCTAGGTTCAACGCATTGAAGACGGCCCACAACTCCACAATGTTGATAGAGAGGAGAGATTCCTCCTTAGTCCAACCGACCCTGCAAGGAGTGCTGCTCCAGCACCGCGCCCCAACCTCTTAGACTGGCATCTGTCATCAACAGGACCCAGCTGGATATTCAGTAGGGACGGCCCCTGCACAATTGTTGGTCCTGGAGCCACCAGAGCAGCGACAGACGGACCTCCGGAGTCAAAGAGATCATTAGAGAGCTGATCCGGTGAGGCAGGCTGTCCCACTAGACTAGAATCAGCTTCTGGAGGGGACGAGAATGGAATTGAGCATACTCCACCATGTCAAATGCTGACACCATGAGGCCCAGCACCTGTATAGTCGAATGTATCGACACTTGCGGACGAGAAAGGAAGCAACGAATCCTGTCCTGAAGGTTCAGGACTTTCTCCTGAGACAAGAACAACCTCTGGTTGCGAGTGTCCAACAGCGCTCCCAGGTGCACCATGCTCTGAGCAGGGACCAGGGAGGATTTCTTCCAGTTGATGAGCCACCCGTGGGCTTGTAGAAACCGGACCGTCATATCCAGATGACGCAGGAGAAGATCTGGGGAATTTGCCAGGATTAACAAGTCGTCCAGATACGGCAGTATCCTGACCCCTTGACGGCGGAGTACCACCGTCATCACCACCATAACTTTGGTGAAGACTCGCGGAGCCGTTGTTAAACCAAGAGGTAACGCCCGAAACTGGTAATGGAGGTTGCCAATAGCGAACCTCAGGTATTGTTGATGTGACACTGCTATAGGAATACGCAGGTAAGCATCCTGTATGTCCAGGGAGACCATGTAGTCCCCAGGTTCCAAGGTCAGAACTATAGAGTGAAGGGTTTCCACACGGAACTTGGAAACCTTCACAAACCTGTTCAGTGCCTTGAGGTTGAGAATGAGCCGGGAGGACCCATTCGGTTTTGGGACTACAAACAGCGGAGAATAGTTCCCCCGGCCCCTCTGAGCAAGAGGCACCTGTACTACGACTCCTGTATCCAGGAGGGTCTGTACCACCAAATGCAGAGTGTTTGCCTTTGTCTGGACCGACGGGACGTCTGTCTGGCAAAATCGATGAGGGGGTCGGTTTTTGAAGGCTATGGCGTAACCCAGAGTGACGACTTCCCGTACTCAGGCATCTGAAGTGGTCTTCAACCATTTCTGGGTATACTCTAGAAGCCTGCCCCCCACCCTGAGATCCCCCAGGGGGAGGCCCGCCCCGTCATGCGGCAGGCTTATCGGTCTTGGCAGCTGGCTGACGGGCAGGCCAGGCTCTTTTGGGCTTCGGCTTACCAGGTTTGGAAGTGCGGGCCTGCTTATGGTACGCCGGACCTTTTGCTTTACCTGAAGGACGAAAGGGGCGAAAGGACGTACCTATAGCCTTCGACACAGAAGGAGCGGTATTAGGTAGACAGGCTGTTTTGGCAGTAGCCAAGTCAGCCACTATCTTATTTAAGTCTTCCCCAAACAGAATATCTCCCTTGAAAGGGAGTACCTCCACGGTTTTTCTAGAGTCCAGTTCCACAGACCAGGATCTCAGCCACAATATCCGGCGAGCCAGGACTGACGTAGTAGAGGCCATGGCTGCTAGGATACCGGCATCAGAAGCCACCTCTTTAATATATCGAGAAGCTGTGACAATATATGACAAGCATTGTCTAGCATGGTCAGAGGAGATTTCAGCTTCTAACTCCAAGGCCCATGCTTCAATAGCCTCAGCAGCCCATGTAGCTGCAATAGTGGGCCTTTGTGCAGCACCCGTGAGGGTGTAAATCGCTTTTAGACAACCCTCCACACGTTTATCCGTAGGCTCTTTTAGAGACGTGACGGTAGGGACAGGTAGAGCTGAGGAAACCACCATCCTAGCCACATGTGAGTCCACTGGAGGAGGTGTTTCCAAATTCTTAGACAGCTCTGGCATGAGGGGATAGCGAGCCAGCATCTTCTTTTGAGGCACAAACTTCGTACCCGGGTTTTCCCAGGGTTCCTGACGTATATCCACTAGGTGATCAGAGTGAGATAAAACTTGTTTAACCACCTTCTGACGCTTGAACCTATGTGGTTTCTTAGGAGGTACGGATGGCTTGGGATCATCCGTAATCTGCAGAATTAATTTAATAGCCTCCAAAAGGTCAGGAACATCCACATGTTAACTACCCTCCCCATCAGCCGTATCGGAGTCAGAACCTGTGGGGTCAGAGTAAGTGCCGTCCTCATCAGACGAGGTGTCAGTGACAGCAGTGGATTGTGAGGAGACGAGCGCTCGCTTAGAGGACCTCTTGGACTTAGGCGAGTGTTGGTCAGACTTTTTAGTAGTCAAGGACTGGTTCAACTTCTTTAATTGAGCAGATAAATCGTCCACCCACGGCGGGTTAGCTGCAGGGACCACATACGGTTGTACCGACATTGGGGGTCCCATAGGGGGTGCTAGTTTATGAAATAGCGTATGCAGAAGCGTGGAAAAAGCGGCCCACGGTGGGTCAGTATGTACCTCCGTTGCCACAGTTCCACTAGGGGGCAAGGAGCCCCCAGAACCAGAGCCCACAGCTGCTATATTCTCCTCATATGTGCCTGTGGCTTCAGCAACACCAGCAGTGTGTTCCGCCCCAGAACCGTTACCCTCAGAAGCAGACATGATATAATTTGCAGTATGAGGTAACACAGTACAATTATCAGTAGCACAATATCCCAAACCCAAACCCCTGCGCAGTGTAGTCAGCACTAGCAGAGATAAAGGAGAGATATGGTGACCAAACCACAGAGAAAAATACGTAATACAGTATATCTTTGTGAAAATCCTATATAATCTGACGCACCAAGCCCCCTCAGGTTATGAAATATAGGGATAGCAAGTTGAGTGAAAGACACGAAATGGACACCACTCAGCTATCAAATGCACACACAGAAGGTCACAGTTTGTACAATGCAGAGGTTATTACAGACAATAATACTGCACTGGACTAGCTTATACAGCTATATAACAATAGATATAACAGTACACAGTAAGAACTGGATGTATATCACAGGGTAATTGTACTAGAAAACCCTGACTAAATGCACTCTTTCTTAACTATCACTGTCTAAAAAGGCAGGTAGAATACTTAAGTGTCATGTAAAGGCACAGCGCTGACAACCAGGCGGCTTTACATAGGAGGATTTGCCCAAGCAGTCCCAGGAACAGTGAGCTGAGGGATAATGGCGCCGCAGACGCTGACTGGGAGTGAGGAAAAGACAGATATGCAGCTCCAGGGCGGGAACACTTGCTAGAAATGGCGCCCTGGGGCTCGGGGAGGGGCTTCAGGTCTAAGTCTTATCCCCTCTGCTGGCAAAACCACCGGGTACTGTGGGCGATATAAGAAGTGGTTTAGAGAGAAAACCCAACCTACGCCCATGCCCTGGTGATCTAGTGGGATCGCCTGTACTGCCACTGTGTCCACCGAGAGCGCGCGCGTGGCCCGCCTCCCACTGACCGCGCCGGATCGCTATAAAGAACGGGTCCCGCGAACGGGACCCACTTACCACCTCCCGAAGCGTGGCCACGCGATCCTGGAGAGCCCCAGCCGTGTGTGTCTAACATGAAGAAAACCGGAGCCTCCGCTGTAGGTACCCGGCAACCAGGGCTCGGGAGTGTACAGCGCCGCTGGGGAGAGCTTGAGCTGCAGCAGAGAATGTCAGAAGACATTTACCACCGCTGATGCCCTTGAAGTCTTCACTTTTTACTTCATAAAAAGCTTTTCTCAGGGCTGCTTGGAGCAGCCCCTATGTTAAGTGCCTGCTTACTGCAGCACCAACTTACAAAACTGAGCTCCTGTGCTGGGAGGCGGGGTGATATAGGAGGCGGCGCTGTGCATTCTGGGAACAGTCAAAGCTTTGAGTCTGTTGGTGCCTCGGATCAAGAACCTACTCTACACCCCATTGTCCAGACTTGTGGAGCCCAGTGTACCCTGCAGCAGAAACAGCAGAAATTTGCTTTAAGTTATATTTGTGAGTGTAAAGGCCCATACACACTGGGGGGATCCGGTCTGAAGATCGACAGTATCTAGGTCGACAATGTTTAGGTCGACCACTATAGGTCGACAGTCACTAGGTCGACATGGATGGAAGGTCTACAGGGTTTCTAGGTCGACATGAGTTTTTCACATTTTTTTTCTTTTTTTGAATTTTTTCATACTTAACGATCCACGTGGACTACGATTGGAACGGTAATCTGTGCCGAGCGAAGCGGTAGCGGAGCGAAGGCACCATGCCCGAAGCCATGCGAGGGGACGCGGTGCACTAATTTGGGATCCTGGTCACTCTACGAAGAAAACGACACCAAAAATTAATAAAAAATCCTCATGTCGACCTTTAGACCTGTCGACCTAGCACATGTCGACCTAGAAACCCTGTCGACCTTCCATCCATGTCGACCTAGTGACTGTCGACCTATAGTGGTCGACCTAAACATTGTCGACCTAGATACTGTCGATTTGATGAACCACACCCACACTGGGCGATTTTGAGCTGAAAGCAGATCACTTTTGGTGTGTTGAGCTGCTTTCAGCTCAAAGCCGCCCAGTGTGTATGTACAAGAGATGAGCGCTGATGCACGCTCCCGCTTCATCGCTGGCAGCCGCCGTTCATGTACTGGTATTACCGGTAGATGAACGGCGGGGTGAGCGGCTTTCCATAGCGTCCTGCTTTGGAAAGCCACTCACCTCGCTGACATCGCTGGGTAGCGGGGAAAAGCGCTCAGTGTGTATGCACTGAGCGATTTTAAATTTTCAGCCCAGCGATGTCAGCGATCATCGCTATGCATACACGCTGGGTAAAAACGCCCAGTGTGTATGCACCTGTACACATTTCATGTACTCCCAAGCTCCACAATCGGAGACAATTTTATTTCTAGTTTAGATTTATATTTTTTGTGCTAGAAATTCAAGATATAAAAATTCCACTATGAAAAAAATCCTAGCACAAGGACTTTATCAAGACTAAACGCATTGACAGAAAGAATTCCTTTTGACATTCTACGTCATAGGTTCTCAAACTCGGTCCTCAGGACCCCACACAGTGCATGTTTTGCAGGTAACCCAGCAGGTGCACAGGTGTATTAATTACTCACTGACCCATTTTAAAAGATCCACAGGTGGAGTTAACTATTTCACTTGCGATTCTGTGAGGAGAACTGCAAAACATGCACTGTGTGGGGTCCTGAGGACCGAGTTTGAGAACCTGTGTTCTCAACGGTTAGCTTGGGATAAGGCTTCAGCCCCAAAGCTGATATCCGGCAAGTATCGCTTTGTTTCTATTGCATGGGACTAGGAACTGGTTATGCCATTGAATTATATTCCTTAAAAGAATAGAAGACTCTGATTAATGTGCATATACTTGCTCCTAAGTGATTTACTTTTGCCTGTTGCATTTGGATTTATTAAACAGCTCTCTGCTTGTGTCCGGTAATGATGTGTACTACTTGGCTATAACTATATTATAGCACTGCTGCCCAGATTAATAGCTCTTTGCTTGCTCCTACAGTACTGCCTAATGACAAGTATTAACTTTTACACTGCTGCTGTCTTTTTCTAATTTACACCCTATCTCCTGGAGTCTGCTGTATGTCACATCTGTGAATATATTGGATTTATAGAATTACTGTAAGCACCAGATAATGAAATGTAGACGTTTGAGATTGCGTGGATACAGAATACAACAACAAATTGATATTAGATTTAGTTCTTACCCACGGAGTGTTTCTGCAATACGGGAGATTTTTTTATACACACACACATACACATACACATACACATACACATACATATATATATACACACACACACACATATATACATATACATTATATATATATATATATATATATATATATATATATATATATATATATATATATATATATATATATATACACACACACACACACACATACACACACATTATATATATATATATCCAGATAAGTCCACACTCACTGCTACAGTCCACAACATAGGCGGTGCTCCATAAGGGGCTCCAGAGAAGTCCAAAATATATCCAAAAAGAGTACAGGCACTCACCACTTTTCCTTGAAAATAGAAGAATTTATTGCCACTCACAGGTGTGTCTCACATGGAGACAGTCAGCATAACAGCATATAGTGTCAACGTTTCGGCTCCCATCGAGCCTTCTTCAAGACAGACAGAAAAAGAACAGGTGTTGTTTTTCTGTCTTGAAGAAGGCTCGATGGGAGCCGAAACGTCGACACTATATGCTGTTATGCTGACTGTCTCCATGTGAGACACACCTGTGAGTGGCAATAAATTCTTCTATTTTCAAGGAAAAGTGGTGAGTGCCTGTACTCTTTTTGGAGATATATATATATATAGATATATATATATATATATATATATATACGCACACATACATATATCTCATACACGCACAGACTTTTTATATATTTTAAAAAACTATTTATTTTAATAAACTGTTTATTGCTGTAAACCAATCTTCTTGTAACTATATAGTGAAAAGCTGCGCAAAACTCATATTTGTTACATTTTATTTGTGCTTTTATTAAGAATTCGTTGGAGGCCTTGGTTGAGCTAGCTTGTTTGGATAGTGGCTGCCAACGGTTCTGGTATGAATGGCCGACCATGTTATGGTCGACAGTCATTAGGTCGACCACTGTTGGTCGTCATTGTCATGGTCGACATGGACAAATGGCTGACACATGAATATGGTCGACACATGAAAGGTCGACGCATGAAAAGGTCGACATGCTTTTTGAACTTTTTTTGGTGTTTTCTGCGTAAAGTGACGGGGAACCCCCAATTAGTGCACCGTGTCGCTTCGCTCGCCATGCTTCGGGCAAGGTGCCTCGCTGCGCTCGGCACAGATTACCGTTCCCAATCGTAGTCCACGTGGATTGTAAAGTATGGAAAAGTTCCCCAAAAGAAAACAAAAAAAAGTGAAAAACTCATGTCGACCTTTTCATGTGTCGGCCTTTCACGTGTCGACCATTTTCATGTGTTGACCATGTGTCCATGTCAACCATAACATGGTCAACCACCCAAACGGATACCGCTGCCAACTGAGGTGATTAATTAGTAGTAGATCTGTATATTGACCCTATAAATTTATAAAAGTGCTGTGATCCACTCCTAAAGCATAGGAATTTTGTGGCATTATCCATTAAGTATATTCTTGTATTCTTGTTAAAAATAAAAATATTAATTTGGGACATAAAACATACCATAATATTAAGGTGTGATTAACAATTAGTTAATTGCTTGGTCTTAATCCATAGGGGTCTAGTTAACAAACAAAGCAAAAAGTGTCACAAAAAGAAAAAAAAATGCCACTTTTTGCTTTATTTTTCTCTCCATATGTAAGTGCTGGGAAAGCCTTGCAGTGAGGGGCTGTCCTGGTGTGAAGTTTCAAAGAACTTTTGCATTTGTGAAAGGTGTTTGCATAGTCTGCGCATGTGCCAATCAGCCCAGCGCTGATTGGAGAAGCGGCTGGGGGAAGCAGACTGAAGAGGGAGCTAGCAGGGACAGCAGAAGAAAGCAGGGAGAGAATGCCTCTTCCCTGATTTTATCTATTTCTACATGTAAGAAGTTACATTACATCGTGGGCGGTATTCAGATCATATCACGCCCAATCTCCTTTCTAAAGTGATCCCCATTATCGTGCCCATAGTAATCAGGTTTAACTGTATAAAGGGTGGGGCTGAAATGATGATACCATGACCATCAGCAGATACAGAATGGGTGTGGAAGGGGCTGAAAGAACTGAATACCTCTCCTTATATATAAAATTAATTGGTGGTCTGTTGCTGGTCTGTCCGGTTATGCATTCGGGCAGCATTGCACAGATTGAGGTTAAACCAACGTGAGGTGGTCCAGTTGGATCCTGGCCAGGTTTTGGGGGGCAAGGGGGGGTGTAAAAGTCCGGGACGGACCTCCCGTTGGAAAATGCTGGCCAGAACTTTGACCCAGGGAACCTGTTCTGAGCCTTCCACTGGATGGATTTTGAAGAAAAAATAAGAATTTACTCACCGGTAATTCTATTTCTCGTAGTCCGTAGTGGATGCTGGGCACTCCGTAAGGACCATGGGGAATAGCGGGCTCCGAAGGAGGCTGGGCACTCTAGAAAGATCTTAGACTACCTGGTGTGCACTGGCTCCTCCCACTATGACCCTCCTCCAAGCCTCAGTTAGGTACTGTGCCCGGACGAGCGTACACAATAAGGAAGGATTTTGAATCCCGGGTAAGACTCATACCAGCCACACCAATCACACCGTACAACTCGTGATATGAAACACAGTTAACAGTATGAAACAATAGAGCCTCTCAACAGATGGCTCAACAATAACCCGATTTAGTTAACCATAACTATGTACAAGTATTGCAGATAAACCGCACTTGGGATGGGCGCCCAGCATCCACTACGGACTACGAGAAATAGAATTACCGGTGAGTAAATTCTTATTTTCTCTAACGTCCTAGTGGATGCTGGGAACTCCGTAAGGACCATGGGGATTATACCAAAGCTCCCAAACGGGCAGGAGAGTGCGGATGACTCTGCAGCACTGAATGAGAGAACTCCAGGTCCTCCTCAGCCAGGGTATCAAATTTGTAGAATTTTGCAAACGTGTTTGCCCCTGACCAAGTAGCTGCTCGGCAAAGTTGTAAAGCCGAGACCCCTCGGGCAGCCGCCCAAGATGAGCCCACCTTCCTTGTGGAATGGGCATTGACAGATTTTGGCTGTGGCAGGCCTGCCACAGTATGTGCAAGCTGAATTGTACTACAAATCCAACGAGCAATAGTCTGCTTAGAAGCAGGAGCACCCAGCTTGTTAGGTGCATATAGGATAAACAGCGAGTCAGATTTTCTGACTCTAGCCGTTCTGGAAACATATATTTTCAGTGCCCTGACAACGTCTAGCAACTTTGAGTCCTCCAAGTCCCTAGTAGCCTAGGCACCACAATAGGCTGGTTCAGGTGAAACGCTGACACCACCTTTGGGAGAAACTGGGGACGAGTCCTCAATTCTGCCCTATCCATATGGAAAATCAAATAAGGGCTTTTACAAGACAAAGCCGCCAACTTTGATACTCGCCTGGCAGAAGCCAAGGCCAATAACATAACCACCTTCCACGTGAGATATTTCAGATCCACGGTTTTTAGTGGTTCAAACCAATGTGATTTTAAGAAACTCAACACCACGTTGAGATCCCAAGGTGCCACAGGAGGCACAAACGGGGGCTGACTCTGCAGCACTCCTTTTATAAATGTCTGAACTTCAGGTACTGAAGCTAGTTCTTTTTGAAAGAAAATCGACAGAGCCGAGATCTGTACCTTAATGGAACCCAATTTAAGGCCCATAGTCACTCCTGCTTGCAGGAAATGCAGAAATCGACCTAGTTGAAATTCCTCTGTTGGGGCCCTTTCGGCCTCACACCATGCAACATATTTTCGCCATATGCGGTGATAATGAGTTGCTGTAACCTCTTTCCTGGCTTTAGTAAGCGTAGGAATGACTTCCTCCGGAATGCCCTTTTCCTTCAGGATCCGGCGTTCAACCGCCATGCCGACAAACGCAGCTGCGGTAAGTCTTGGAACAGACAGGGCCCCTGCTGCCGCAGGTCCTGTCTGAGTGGCAGAGGCCATGGGTCCTCTGATATAAATTCTTGAAGTTCTGGGTACCAAGCTCTTCTTGGCCATCCACGAGTATCGTTCTTACTCCTCGCCTTCTTATTATTCTCAGTACCTTTGGTATGAGAGGCAGAGGGGAGAACACATAAACCGACTGGTACACCCACGGTGTTACCAGAGCGTCTATAGCTATCGCCTGAGGGTCCCTTGACCCGGTGCAATATCTTTTATAGCTTTTTGTTGAGGCGGGACGCCGTCATGTCCACCTGTGGCCTTTCCCAATGGTGTACAATCCTATTGGAAGACTTCTGGAGGAAGTCCCCATTCTCCCGGGTGGAGGTCGTGTCTGTTGAGAAGATCTGCTTCCCAGTTGTCCACTCCGGGAATGAACACTGCTGACAGTGCTAACACATGATTTTCCGCCTATCGGAGAATCCTTGTGGCTTCTGCCATTGCCATCCTGCTTCTTGTGCCGCCCTGTTGGTTTACATGGGCGACTGCCGTGATGTTGTCTGATTGGATCAGTACCGGCTGGTTTTGAAGCAGAGGCCTTGCCGGCCTCAGGGCATTGTAAATGGCCCTCAGGTCCAGAATATTTATGTGTAGGGAAATAACCTGACTTGACCAAAGTCCCTGGAAATTTCTTCCCTGTGTGACTGCCTCCCAGCCTCAAAGGCTGGAATCCATGGTCACTAGGACCTAGTCCTGTATGCCGAACCTGCGGCCCTCTTGAAGATGGGCACTCTGCAGCCACCACAGTAGAGATACCCTGGTCCTTGGAGACAGGGTTATCAGCCTATGCATCGGAAGATGCGATCCGGACCACTTGTCCAACAGGTCCCTCTGAAAAGTTCTTGTATGGAACCTGCCTAATGGGATTGCTTCGTAGGAAGCTACCATTTTTCCCAGGACTCGCGTGCAATGATGCACCGCTACCTATTTTGGCTTCAGGAGGTCTCTGACTAGAGATGACAACTCCTTGGCTTTCTCCTCCGGGAGAAACACTATTTCTGGTTTATGTCCAGAACCATCCCCAGGAACAGTAGACGTGTCATAGGAACCAGCTGTGACTTTGGACTGTTTAGAATCCAACCATGCTGTTGTAGCACTTTCCAAAATAGTGCTACCCCGACTACCAACTGCTCCTTGGACTTCGCCCTTATAACGAGATTGTCCAAGTACGGGATAATTACAACTCCCTTTTTTTTTTTTTGAAGGAGTATCAACATTTCGGCCATTACCTTGATAAAACACCCTCGGTGCCATGTACAGTCCAAACGGCAGTGTCTGGACTTGGTAATGGTAATCCTGTACCACAAATCTGAGGTACTCCTGGCGAGGATGGTAAATGGGGACATGCAGGTAAGCATCCTTGATGTCCCAGGATACCATGTAATCCCCCTCGTCCAGGCTTGGAATAACCGCCCTGAGCGATTCCATCTTGAACTTGAATTTTTGTGTTCAAGGATTTTAAATATAAAATGGGTCACACCGAACCATGCGGTTTCGGTACCCCAACCCGTGTGGAATAGTAACCCCGTCCTTGTTGAAGTAGGGGCACCTTGAGTATTACCTGCTGGGAATACCGCTTATTAATTGCCTCTAGCACAGCCTCCCTGCCTGAGGGAGTTGTCAGCAAGGCATATTTTAGGAAACGGCTGGGGGGAGACATCTCGAATTCCAGCTTGTACCCCTGAAATACTACTTGAAAGAAACAGGGATCCACCTGTGAGCGAGCCCACTAATTGCTGAAATTTTTGAGACGGCCCCCCACCGTACCTGGCTACACCTGTGGAGCACCCGCGTCATGGTGTGGCCTCACAGGAGGCGGGGGAAGAATCTTGATTCTGGGAACAGGCTGACTGGTGCAGCTTTTTTCCCTCTACCCTTGTCTCTGTACAGAAAGAAAGCGCCATTTGACCCGATTGCTTTTCTGAAGCCGAAAGGACTGTACCTTTGTCTGTGAGGAAACCTGAGGTAAAATTATTTCTTCCCAGCAGTTGCTGTGGATACGAGGTCCCAGAGACCATCCCCAAATAATTCCTCACCCTTATAAGGCTCTCTATGCGCTTTTTAAGTCAGCATCACCTGTCCAGTGACAGGTCTCTAATACCCTCCTGACAGAATGGACATTACATTTATTTTGGATGCCAGCCGGCAAAATATCCCTCTGTGCATCCCCCATATATAAGACGACGTCTTTAATATGTTTTTATGTTTGCCAACTAGTATCCCTGTTTGACAGGGTCACCGACCACGCTGCAGCAGCACTATCTGCAGGTCTCAGTCTAGTACCTGAGTGTGTAAATACAGACTTCAGGATAGCCTCCTGTTTTTTATCAACAGGTACCTATTAAAGTGGCCGTATCCTAAGACGGCAGTGCCACCTTTTTTGACAAACGTGTGAGCGCCTTATCCACCCTAGGGGATATCTCCCAGCGTAACTTATCCACCTGGCGGGAAAGGGTACGCCATCAGTAACTTTTTATAAATTACCAGTTTCTTAACGGGGGAACCCACGCTTTCACACACTTCATTTATTCATCTGATGGGGGAACAAAACACTGCCTGTTTTTTCTCCCCAAACCTAAAACCCATTTTTAGAGGTGCTTGGGTTAAAGTCAGAAATGTATAACACATTTTTTATTGCCGGGATCACTTCACGGATGTTCCTAGTGGATTGTGTATATGTCTCCACCTTGTCGACACTGGAGTCAGACTCCGTGTCGACATCTGTGTCTGCCATCTGAGAGAGCGGGCGTTTTTGAGCCCCTGATGGCCTTTGAGACGCCTGGGCAGGCGCGGGCTGCGAAGCCGGCTGTCCCACAGCTGTTACGTCATCCACCCTTTTATGTAAGGAGTTGACACTGTCGGTTAATACCTTTCACCTATCCATCCACTCTGGTGTCGGCCCCACAGGGGGCAACATCACATATATCGGCCTCTGTTCTGTCACCATATAAGCCTCCTCATTCAACATGTCGACACAGCCGTACCGACACACCGCAGACACACAGGGAATGCTCTAAACGAGGACAGGACCCACAAAAGCCCTTTGGGGGGACAGAGTAAGAGTATGCCAGCACACACCAGAGCGCTATATATATACAGGGACTAACTGAGTTATGTCCCTAATAGCTTTTATATAATATACTGTATACAGTGCCAATTTTAATGCCCCCCCTCTCTTTTCCCTCTTACTGTGCAGGGAAGAGCCAGGGAGCTTCCCTCCAGCCGAGCTGTGAGGGAAAAAATGGCGCCAGTGTGCTGAGGAGATAGGCTCCGCCTCTTTTTCGCGGCCTATTCTCCCGTTTTTTATGGAATTCTGGCAGGGGTATTTACCTCATATATAGCCCCTGGGGCCATATATTGAGGTATTTTAGCCAGCCAAGGTGTTTTTATTGCTGCCTCAGGGCGCCCCCCCCGGCGCCCTGCACCCTCAGTGACCGGAGTGTGAAGTGTGTGAGAGGAGCAATGGCGCACAGCTGCAGTGCTGTGCGCTACCTTGGTGAAGACAGAGTCTTCATGCCGCCGAATTTCCGGACCATCTTCTTGCTTCTGGCTCTGTAAGGGGGACGGCGGCGCGGCTCCGGGACCGAACATCAAGGCTGGGCCTGCGGTCGATCCCTCTGGAGCTAATGGTGTCCAGTAGCCTAAGAAGCCCAATCCGGCTGCAAGCAGGCGAGTTCGCTTCTTCTCCCCTTAGTCCCTCGCTGCAGTGAGCCTGTTGCCAGCAGGTCTCACTGAAAATAACAAATTCTAAGACTATAACTTTCTAAGAGCTCAGGAGAGCCCCTAGTGTGCATCCAACCTCGGCCGGGCACGAAATCTAACTGAGGCTTGGAGGAGGGTCATAGTGGGAGGAGCCAGTGCACACCAGGTAGTCTAAGATCTTTCTAGAGTGCCCAGCCTCCTTCGGAGCCCGCTATTCCCCATGGTCCTTACGGAGTTCCCAGCATCCACTAGGACGTTAGAGAAACTTTAATGAACTGTAATAACTGACAGAAATAACCATAATTCAATGACCTGAAATAACTGACAGAAATGGAGGTGGGAAGACAAAAAAATATTGTATACTCAAAAGCCTTGGAATAGCAACATTGATAACAGAAGGAAAACTTCTAACCCATCTCGCAATGGAAAAGTGATTTAAAAACTGAACAGAAAGGAAATATGGGGATCAGGGCTACAGGCGACACATCACCCCCCAAAAAAAAATAAAAAAAGACACTGGGCAGCCACCTCATGGGTGTGTTGGAAGAGCTGCTAAGCTGCTAATTACTTTTATAATGTTGACCGTTATATCCAACTAATGGTGCCCAAACACTTGTGCGATGCCCTGCGACGCAACATCGCGGGGCATCGCACCAGCAGGTCAGGTGCGATTAAATCGTACCTGAACTGCCAAAGTGATTACCATGCGATCATACGATAGATCGCATGGTAATCACGTGATGGGCACGTCACCACTGAGTGGGAGCGCCCGGCGGGTGCCTATCACGTATCGCAGTGCGATATATCGCATGTGTTTTTAAAAACACATGCAATTGCACTGCGATAAATATTAAGTGCAGCACTTAATATCTTGCGACGCGACATTCGACCGGCATGCACGCGCATCGCGTCGCATGGTACCTAAAATGTGCATACAATCCTTCGATTTATCTCACAGAATCGGTTGAAATCGAAGGATTGTACCCGATATCTCACAAGTGTATGGGCAACATTATTGATAACTTAATAAGATTAAAATCCAGGCAACGTCGGGTACTTCAGCTAGTCACCAGCTCCTTTCTTATCAAATGGGGGCTGTAGGATGTAACGGGAAAAACAAAAAAGTGCAGAAATTAGCAATTTCACTGCACTTTTCGTGTAACTAGATAGAAAACAAAAGTAAGTCTTTCTCCAGCTAAAATGCTGGAGAAATTATTAAGTAGACCCCATAGTATCATAGTACCCACTAACTATAAATTATTTTTATAACAAATACTGGACTTTCTGCCTGCACTTTGGCTGGGATTCAAAGGTACCCCACTGTAGCTCAATCAAGTAGATGCTGCCATTGTGCTTATATGCCATTCACCATATTATTATTTACGGTTATGGTGTACATAACTTCCATTATGGTGCATTAATGGCACTCCAGCCAGCAAATCATTTCACCATACATTGCATTACGGGGGTAATTCCAAGTTGATCGCAGCAGGAATTTTGTTAGCAGTTGGGCAAAACCATGTGCACTGCAGGTGTGGCAGATATAACATTTGCAGAGAGAGTTAGATTTGGGTGGGTTATATTGTTTCTGTGCAGGGTAAATACTGGCTCCTTTATTTTTACACTGCAAATTAGATTGCAGATTGAACACACCACACCCAAATCTAACTCTCTCTGCACATGTTATATCTGCCTCCCCTGCAGTGCACATGGTTTTGCCCAATTGCTAAAAAAATTCCTGCTGCGATCAACTTGGAATTACCCCCTACATCTTCGGCTGCATTTTATACTTCAACTCTAATTTTCACTTTATCACATTGCACATTATGGGGCAGATGTGCAGGCTCCTAGGTAGCATCCACAAGTCACAGCTCTACTATTCCAGGGGTAACACAGAGGTAGAGTGGGTAGCACTGCAATTTGGTCTGAGGTTTGATTCTCTTCAAAGCTTTTTCTCTAACGTCCTAGAGGATGCTGGGGACTCCGTAAGGACCATGGGGACAGACGGGCTCCGCAGGAGACATGGGCACTTTAAGAAAGAATTTAGTTCCTGGTGTGCACTGGCTCCTCCCTCTATGCCCCTCCTCCAGACCTCAGTTTGATACTGTGCCCAGACGAGCTGGGTGCTTTTCAGTGAGCTCTCCTGAGTTTACTGATAGAAAAGTATTTTGTTAGGTTTTTTTTTTTTTTCAGGGAGCTCTGCTGGCAACAGACTCCATGCATCGTGGGACTGAGGGGAGAGAAGCAGCCCTACTCTCTGAAGCTAGGTCCTGCTTCTTAGGCTACTGGACACCATTAGCTCCAGAGGGATTGGTACGCAGGATCTCACCCTCGCCGTCCGTCCCGGAGCCGCGCCGCCGTCCCCCTCGCAGAGCCGGAAGATAGAAGCCGGGTGAGTATGAGAAGAAAAGAAGACTTCAGAGGCGGCAGAAGACTTCATGATCTTCACTGAGGTAACGCACAGCACTGCAGCTGTGCGCCATTGCTCCCACACACCTCACATACTCCGGTCACTGTAAGGGTGCAGGGCGCAGGGGGGTGCGCCCTGGGCAGCAATATAAACCTCTTATTTGGCAAAAGGAGCATATATACAGCTGGACACTGTATATATGCATGAGCCCCCGCCAATTTTACACTTTTAGCAGGACAGAAGCCCGCCGTCGAGGGGGCGGGGCTTCTCCCTCAGCACTCACTAGCGCCATGTTTTTCTCCACAGCACCGCTGAGAGGAAGCTCCCCGGACTCTCCCCTGCTTATACCACGGTAGAAGAGAGGGTTTTAAAGAAGAGGGGGGGCACATAATTCGGCGCAGATAATAACAGCGCTACTGGGTAAACATTAAATTGCTGTGTTTTTTCCTGGGTCATATAGCGCTGGGGTGTGTGCTGGCATACTCTCTCTCTGTCTCTCCAAAGGGCCTTGTGGGGGGAATTATCTTCAGATGAGCATTCCCTGAGTGTGTCATGTGTCGGTACGTGTGTGTCGACATGTCTGAGGTAAAAGGCTCTCCTAAGGAGGAGATGGAGCAAATGTGTGTGTGAGTGGTGTCTCCGTCGACAACGCCGACACCTGATTGGATATGTGAAATAAAGTGCTGAGGTAAATTTATTGCACAAAAGATTTGAGAACAGACAGTGAATCTACACAGGTCTGTCCCTATGTCGCAGGGACCTTCAGAGTCTCACAACGCTCACTATCCAAAATAATAGACACTGATATCGACACGGAGTCTGACTCCAGTGTCGACTACGATAATGCAAAGTACAGCCAAAACTGGCAGAAAAGTATTCAATATATGATTATTGTAATAAAAGATGATTTGCATATCACTGATGACTCATCTGTCCCTGACACGAGGGTACACATGTTTAAGGGGAAGAAAGCTGAGCAAAATTTCCCTCCTCTCATGAAGAAAAAGAGCGGGAATCTCCAGACAAGAAGCTGCAGCTTCCCAAAAAAAAGAATTCTCAGGGAGTATCCTTTCCCTACTAGGGCCAGGATACGATGGGAATCTTCCCCTAGGGTGGACAAAGCTTTGTCACGTTTACCCAAAAGGTAGCGCTGACTTAACAGCTATCCTCAGGGATCCTGCAGATAGCTTGCAGTAAAAGTACTTTGAAGTCCATTTACACACATTCTGGTACACTACTCAGACCGGCGATTGTGTCGGCATGGGTTTATAGCCCTGTAGCAGCGTGGACAGATACCTTATCAGCGGAGATTGAAACCCTAGATAAGGATACCATGGGATTGACCCTAGTATATATATATATATATATATATATATATATATATATATAAAACATGCCCAAAGAGACATTAGTCTACTGGGTTCTAGAGTCAACGCTATGTCTATTTCTGCTAGAAGTGTCCTGTGGAACATGCAATGGACAGGTGATGCCGACTAAAAGAGGCATATGGAAGGTTTACCTTACAAGGCTGAGGAATTGTGTGGAGAAGGGCTCTCGGACCTGGTCTCCACAGCTATAGCTGGTAATTCTGATCTTTTGCCTTATATTCCCTCACAGCCTAAGAAAGCACGACATTATCAAATGCAGTCCTTTCGGTCGCAGAATAACAAGAAAGTACGAGGAGCGTCCTTTCTTACCAGAGGTAAGGGTACAGGGCACAGCTAGTTCCCAGGAACAGAAGTCCTCCCCGGCCTCTACTACATCCAACGCATGACGCTGGAGCTCCGCTAAGGGAGTCTGCCCCAGTGGGAGCACGTCTTCGACTCTTCAGCCACATCTGAGTTCACTCACAGGTGGTTTACGGGGCAATAAAAAATTGTTTCTCAGGGTTACAAGCTGGAATTCGAGAGGTGCCTCCTCGCCGGTTTTTCCTTTTCGGACCTACCGGCTTCTCCCCCAGAAAGGGAGATAATATTAAATACAATTCACACATTGTATCTCCAACAGGTGGTGCTCAAGGTTCCCCTCCTGCAACAAGGAAGGCGATATGACTCAACCTTGGCTGTAGTCCCGAAACCGTACGGTTCGGTCAGACCTATTTTTAAAATTAAAATCTCTGAACCTATACGGGAAAAGGTTCAAATTTAAAGTGGAATCGCCCAGAGCAATCATCGCCAGCCTGGAAGGGGGGATTTGATGGTGTATCTAAACATAAAGGCTGCATACCTTCATGTTCCCATTTATCCACCCCATCAGGCGTACCTGACAATTGCGGTACAGGATTGTCATTACCAATTTCAGGGTAATTGGCGGAAATAATGGTGCTCCTACGCAAGCAAGGAGTCACAGTTGTCCCATACTTGGACGATCTCCTAATAAGGGCGAGATCAAAAGAGCAGTTGTTGAACAGCGTGTCACTTTCGCTTAAGGTGTCACAGCAACACGGCTGGATTCTCAATTTCCTGAGGTCACAGTTGGTTCCTATAACTCGTCTGCCCTTCTTGGGTATGATTCTGGATGCAGACCAGAAATGGGTTTACCTTCAGATAGAGAAGGCCCAGGAACTCATGACTCTAGTCAGGGACCTATTGAAACCAAGACAGGTGTCAGTGCATCACTGCACTCGAGTCCTGGGAAAAACATTCCCTTCAGCAGGTTCCATGCGAGGACTTTCCAATGGGACCTACTGGACAAGTGGTCCGGGTCACATCTACAGATTCATCAGTTGATCACCCTATCTCCCAGGGTCAGGGTATCTCTCCTGTGGTGGCTGCAGAGTGCTCACCTTCTAGAGGGCCGCAGGTTCGGCATTCAGGACTAGATCCTGGTGACCACGGACGCGAGACTCCGAGGCTTGGGAGCAGTCACACAGGGAAGAAATTTCCAAGGTCTTTGGTCAACTCAAGAGACTTGTCTTCACATCAACATATCGAAGCAAAAGGAGCGACCGTGCACCGGTATATTATAAATTGTAAGAATTGTAGAAAACCAACAATTGGACAATTATAGTATTGGAAAGGAGATTTAAACCTTTCAAAATATAGTCCCTATTGGTGGTGCGCCCAGAGCTAGAAAGTACAGATACTAACGAGAAGAGAGAAAGAAAGCTCTTGTGTGGGTGCACTGTTGTGATTATAAAGAAAAAATCCTTTGGTTAAAAGGTATTGATAAAACTTAATTTTTATTAATAAACAATTAAAAATTATTACCCCTCAACGATCCAGGAAAGAGTATATGCATAAAAAAGACGTGAGAAAATGTAAAATGTTCTGGTCCGTTAATCACACAAGAAGGATTTAGAAAGGCTGCAGACACTTGATAGTCTGACACCCGTTTCTCCTGACCAGTACAGATAATCTGTATTAATGAGACCGACCAAGGAGGTCAATGGTATGTCTTGGAGAACCACTTGAATATGGTTAATAGTGAGCAATTGAGTGTTCACCTGTTATTCCATATTGTGCAGAGTTAGAAATATCTATATTGACATGATCTGGACGCGGTAAGGATAGGAAGAAAAAGGGTATATGAATGAATCAAAAGGTGGTGATACTGCTGTTGGTGTCCACCCTTCAAAAGAAGGGGAATAGTTCCTACTCTACAACACCAGGTATTCCCAGGGAGTCGCCTCTCAAGGTACTGACCCGGCCCAATGCTGTTTAGCTTCCAAGATTGGACGAGATCGGGCATTAGCAGCGTGGTATGATAGTAGAGAGGCTATCTACCAATGAGTGCGCCCACACAAGAGCTTTCTTTCTCTCTACTCATTAGTATCTTCACATCAACATATTGGAACTAAGGGCCATATACAACGCCCTACGTCAAGCGGAGACCTTTCTTCGCGACCAACCGGTTCTGATCCAGTCAGACAACGTCACCGCAGTAGCTCATGTAAACCGCCAAGGCGGCACAAGGAGCAGAGTGGCGATGGCGAAAGCCACCAGAATTCTTCGCTGGGCGGAGAATCATGTAAGAGCACTGT
Source organism: Pseudophryne corroboree (assembly GCF_028390025.1). Taxonomy (NCBI): domain Eukaryota; kingdom Metazoa; phylum Chordata; class Amphibia; order Anura; family Myobatrachidae; genus Pseudophryne; species Pseudophryne corroboree. Next base: position 562,509,401 of record NC_086447.1, on the reverse strand, counting down.
CAACAGTGCTCATTCCGGAAGTGAACAACTGGGAAGCAGACTTCCTCACCAGACATACGTCCTGGAGTGTGGAGACTTCATCAGGAAGTCTTCGCACAGATTGCAGTTCGGTGGGGACTGCCCCAGATAGACAGGATGGCGTCCCGCATCAACAAAAAGCTGCAGAGTTATTGCGCCTAGTCAAGAGACCCTCAGGCAGTAGCGGTAGACGCCCTAGTGACACCGTGGGTGTTCCAGTCAGTCTATGTATTTCCTCCTCTTCCTCTCATACCCAAGGGTTGAGAATAATAAGAAAAAGGAGGAGTGAGAACAATCCTCATTGTTCCAGATTGGCCACGAAGGATCTGGTATCCGGACTGCAGGAAATGCTTACAGAAAATCCGTGGCCTCTTCCTCTAAGGCAGGACCTGTTGCAACAGGGCCCATGTCTGTTCCAAGACTTACCGCGGCTGCGTTTAACGGCATGGTGGTTGAACGCCGGATCCTAGCGGAAAAAGGCATTCCGGATGAGGTCATTCCTACGCTGATAAAGGCTAGGAAGGACGTGACATCTTAACATTATCACCGTATATGGCGAAAATATGTTTCTTGGTGTGAGGCCAGGAATGCTCCTACGGAAGAATTCCATCTGGGCCGTTTCCTTCACTTCCTACAAACTGGAGTGAATTTGGGCCTAAAACTTAGGCTCCATTAAGGTTCAGATTTTGGCCCTATCCATTTTCTTTCAAAAAGAGTTGGCTTCTCTACCAGAAGTTCAGACGTTTGTAAAAGGAGTGTTGCGTATTCAGCCTCCTTTTGTGCCTCCGGTGGCACCTTGGGCTCTTAACGTGGTGTTAAGTTTCCTAAAGTCACACTGGTTTGAACCACTTAAAACGGCGGAGATAAAATATCTCACGTGGAAGGTGGACATGTTATTAGCCTTGGCTTCGGCTAGACGTGTGTCAGAATTAGCGGCTTTGTCACATAAAAGCCCCTATCTGGTTTTCCATATGGATAGAGCAGAATTGCGGACCCGTTTGCAATTTCTGCCGAAAGTGGTATTATCTTTTCATATGAACCAACCTATTGTGGTGCCTGTGGCTACACGTGACGTGGAGGATTCCGAGTTACTTGATGTGGTCAGGGCTTTGAAAATTTACGTGGCCAGAACAGCTAGAGTCAGGAAAACTGAAGCGCTGTTTGTCCTGTATGCATCCAACAAGATTGGTGCCCCTGCTTCAAAGCAAACTATTGCTCGCTGGATTTGTAACACGATTCAGCAAGCGCATTCTACGGCTGGATTGCCGTTACCAAAATCGGTCAAGGCCCATTCCACTAGGAAGGTGGGCTCTTCTTGGGCGGCTGCCCGGGGGGTCTCGGCACTACAGCTGTGTCAAGCTGCTACTTGGTCGGGTTCAAACACTTTTGCAAAATTCTATAGGTTTGATACCCTGGCTGAGGAGGACCTCATGTTTGCTCAATCGGTGCTGCAGAGTCATCCGCACTCTCCCGCCCGTTTGGGAGCTTTGGTATAATCCCCATGGTCCTTACGGAGTCCCCAGCATCCTCTAGGACGTTAGAGAAAATAAGATTTTACTTACCGGTAAATCTATTTCTCGTAGTCCGTAGAGGATGCTGGGCGCCCGTCCCAAGTGCGGACTTCTTCTGCAATACTTGTATATAGTTATTGCTTCAATAAGGGTTACGTTATAGTTGCATCGGTCTTGCACTGATGATATGTTGTTTTCATACTGTTAACTGGGTAGTTATCACAAGTTATACGGTGTGATTGGTGTGGCTGGTATGAATCTTGCCCTTGGATTAACAAAATCCTTTCCTTGTACTGTCCATCTCCTCTGGGCACAGTTTCTCTAACTGAGGTCTGGAGGAGGGGCATAGAGGGAGGAGCCAGTGCACACCAGGAACTAAATTCTTTCTTAAAGTGCCCATGTCTCCTGCGGAGCCCGTCTATCCCCATGGTCCTTACGGAGTCCCCAGCATCCTCTACGGACTACGAGAAATAGATTTACCGGTAAGTAAAATCTTATTATCTGTGCAGAGTTTGTATGTCCACACCATGTTTGCAAGGGTTTCCTCTGGGCGCCCCAGTTTCCTCACACATGTCAAAAACATACTGGTAAATTGGATGGTTTCTTACAAAAAAGGACCCCACGTGTGTATTTTAGTCAATTTAGACTGTACGCTCCAATGGGGCACTAATTATGTTAATAATTTCATAGGCTATCAACTAATTAGGACCAAGATGGCTGCCTCACCCTCTGCATTTTAGTAAACGCCTTTCAGTCACATTGGGAGAAAGGCACTATACAAATAAACAGATATTATGTCAAAACAAAGGCTCATTGTCATTGCTGCATCCAAATATTACCATGGCCCTGAAGGCCTTAGGTCGGGATGCATCAAGCATCGCATTTTGAATAGGATGCATCCTTCCACTGATCTCATGCATAGAACACTTTGCATGTACAACTGCGATTAAAACTACAATGGAACGTTCATCCAATAAGAGCTGCCCTTTGCGGTGTGAGGACTTCTGGGTTCATGACCCGGGAGTCTTTCTGAGCATGCGCTGCCATCCTATTGGATCCCTCTCGCGGAAGTCTGTGGTAAGAAGCCAACAGGCTTCTATTACACAACACCATCTACAGATGGGGTTACCTATCGGGAGAAAGCTTTCTGGAGCTTGAAGCATGGGAAATGCGGTCAAACCTCCAAAGAATTGGTTTGACTGCATTTTTGCAAGTAGAATGTCAACAAGCACCTGTTGACAGTGTACCTTGAATGAAGCAGTAAGAATAAAGTAAGCCACTTTAAAAAACAGAAACAAAACTACACAAGATTTACGGTGAAACTAATTTCTGTTTGGTTAATCGCCCCTGGCCGGAAGGGCTAGTGTACTTGTGTTAGTGAGCTGTCTCGGCTCTCAAACTTTTAGCGATATTGGCTGCCCAGCATCAGTGAGCCTCCCACCTCTGATTTTAATAAAATGCTGTTGTCTTGAAGTACAGTCACAGCACACTCTGGTCAGCACCAGTGGTAAAAGATTACGGAGCCCATTTATCAACAATTGCATTTGCAATGCAACCTGGGCATGATAATAGCACCCAGGATTGCATTGCAGATTGTGATCACATCGTGTGTATGTATCACACAGCATAGGCAGGAGCCCGTCCCTGTGATGTGCCAAGTGTGGTGCCAGGACCGCTGTGCATGCGCAGTCTGGGTGACCACTCTGCACAGCAGCATTTCTGGAAGAGGGCGCCTGAGGAACCATGCCGGAACTACGTGTAGCAAAGTGTAGCCCATAGGGTAGAACAGGCTACCACAAAGAAAAGATTGGAGTAGCGGCGGAGGCAAATATTGGGAGATGCGATGTTGCCAAAAATATTGTTTGATAAATGGGCCCCTAAGATGTCCATTTACTAAGCCTTGGATAAATAGTCATTTTTCAAATACAGCAATTAGGAGATGATTGGCTGGAACTTTTATCTTTCTCCATGGCTTAGTAAATAGACCCTCCAATTACAAGCTGACCAGTGAATGACTAAAGAATCATGAACATGTGCTGGTGTTTTATGACAGGACTGTATTTTAGTACCGGTCAGGCCTTGGTAGGTTGGTTGGATGAAATGTAAATAAAAGTAGTATGTCACAAACACATTTCAGATCATTACAGTTCCCCACTCAATCATTCAAGGCAGTGGCACATTATCCTTGGCAGACAGAATGTAGACAGATCTTTGCCAAATATCTAAAAACAGTGATAAAAGGAAAACAAAAGTAGTCTCTACTAATGGAGCACAGTATACAGTATGATACAGGCAGAAGAACAACATGCAGTGACCTAACTGTGCATCATTGATTAGGAATAGAAAAGTTTACTGTGTGGAGGAGAAAAAAAATTCTAGGACCTTATTTGGACCACTTAGTCCAATGACCCACTGAGCCTCTGCGTAACCGCAATAAACTAGATACGTGCAAACAAAACATATGTATAAAGATTGGAATATGCACATGACAAGCTACCTTGACTGGGCAACACCATAAAGCAGTATCAAGCACCCAATACATCTGACGTTCGTATTGCAGGGAAAAATCTAATTAAGATTTGCTCATAATATAGAGATCCTCCTACAGGACCAAGAAGAGACAGGTGCAGAACACGTTCTATACTCACCGATTGCCAGGGTACAGTTATCCTTAATGGCTTTGTATTTATTCCCAGTAGCTTCCTTCTGCAGTTTTCTCAGAATATCTTCCATGTTTACTGCATGTGTGAGGGAGATCTCCACCAACGTGATGGTGCTCAGCAGAGACAGCTACAGCCTGGAGGATTTAATGATCTCCCAGCCCCCTCCGGTCTCAGTGCGCAGCATCCCCGGCTCCCACTGCTGCTGATGAATCATCTCATGGCTCCATAGGAGCAGCCACGAATTAGAGACTGCTCCTGCTGCTAATCTGCCTGCCTCGGCTGCTGCTTCTGCTTCAGGCTGAGTGGCAGGGGCAGGTCGCCCAATGTATAGGCGGGATCACGTAGGAGGAAAGGATCCCCTCTGATAATTATACTATTAGGAAATCTCCATTTCCAGCTACTGCTGTTGCAGGATAAGACTGGAAAAAAGGCAGAAAAATACTGTATTTACGGAGGGAGGGACAGAGGCGAGGTGCTTCCTGCTGTGGGTGGGCTGAGCATGCATTGGCTGACAGGGCTAGGTGTGTGAGTGTGAGCATGCTCAGGCGCTGCTGCTGCTGGAATGGACCTGTCACCTGCTCCTGCATAGTGTGTAAGTGGGTGCATGACATGCAGCAGGGGCAGCAGCACTATCATGGAAGGAGAATGCTTTCCACATCCTTTACACATCTGCATTCCATAGTGATCATCTTCCATAACACTGTCTGCCATCACATTAGCTTTTAGTTTATACTTTTTAATGTCGTTAGCGCTAACAATCATGGAACTGTGCTAGTTACTAGTAGATAGACTTTTCTCATACGTCCTAGAGGATGCTGGGGTCCACTACATGACCATGGGGTATAGACAGTTCCGCAGGAGCCATGGGCACTTTAAGACTTTTCAAGGGTATGAACTGTCTCCTCCATCTATGCCCCTCCTCCAGACCTCAGTTTTAGAAATGTGCCCAGGCAGACTGGATGCACTCCAGAGGAGCTCTACTGAGTTTCTCTGAAAAGACTTATGTTAGGTTTTTTTATTTTCAGGGAGAACTGCTGGCAACAGTCTCCCTGCTTCGTGGGACTGAGGGGGCAGAAGTAGGAACCAACTTCCTAAAGAGTTTCATGGCTCTGCTTCTGGCTGACAGGACACCATTAGCTCCTGAAGGGAACTGAACGCTAGCTGTGCCTAGATGCTCACACCCACAGCACGCCGTCACCCCCCTCACAGAGCCAGAAGTCAGAAGACAGGTGAGTGTTAGAAGACAGCGCGCCATGTTGCCCACACACAGGGCCGGCTCCAGGCCTACTAGCACCCTGAGCGAGAAAATATTAAAGCGCCCTCCCCCAAACCCTATGCGCGCGCTCCAGGAAAAGTGGGTGTGGCCTCCTGGAAAAGTGGGCGTAGCCTCATATTATCACACTATAAATATATTTTCACACCCCCTCTACGCACACAATTAGCAGCCTTACACATAACAGCCACAGTAGTGTTCCTTACACACAATGTCTCCAGTATAGTGGCAGATACACATAATGTGCAGTGCCAGATAGACGTAATATGCCCCCCAGCAGTGCCAGCTACACATGCCATGCCCCGCAGCAGTGCCAGCTACACATGACATGCCCCGCAGCCATGCCAGCTACACATGACATGCCCCCCAGCAGTGCCAGCCACACATGACATGCCCCGCTGCCATGCCAGCTACACATGACATGCCCCGCAGCAGTGCCAACTACACATGACATGCCCCGCAGCAGTGCCAGCTACACATGACATGCCCCGCAGCAGTGCCAGCTACACACAATATGCCCCCCAGCAGTGCCAGCTACACATGATAGTGCTCACTTTTTAGGGCAGGGTGCTGATCACAGGGAGGGCACATTTTTAAGTTAGGAGGGCGAAATTCTGTACATACTGTAATGCTTGGTGCTCACCTACCCAAATGCTAGAGCATGGACAGTGTGCGCCTAAGGCGCGCAGCAAAAATTTAGGGCAGTTGCTTCGTGGGGAAGGTGCGTGGCCACATAATAGTGGCAATTCGCATTACACTACACAGTAGTGCAGCTAATATACATTGCACCAGGTAGAACCTCCTACACACTTTGCCCAGGCAGAGTACGTTAGACACATTGCGCCAGGCAGAGCACTGAGACACATTGCGCCAGGCAGAGCACTGAGACACATTGCCTAGCCACCGACACCTAGCGGGAACACTACATGATATGCTCCTCAGCCGTGCCAGCTACACGTGACATGCCCCCCAGCCGTGCCAGCTACACGTGACATGCCCCCCAGCAGTGCCAGATACACGTGACATGCCCTCCAGCAGTGCCAGATACACGTGACATGCCCCCCCAGCAGTGCCAGATACATAAATGCCCCTACAGTGCCAAATAAATGCCCCCACAGTGCAAGATAAATAAATGCCCCCACAGTGCTGATATGCCCCCCAGCAGTGCCAGATACATAAATGCCCCCACAGTGCCAGATACATAAATGCCCCCACAGTGCCAGATACATAAATGCCCCCACAGTGCCAGATACATAAATGCCCCCACAGTGCCAGATAAATATATGCCCCCACAGTGCCAGATAAATATATGCCCCCACAGTGCAGATATGCCCCCACAGTGCCAGATACATAAATGCTCCCAGTGCCAGATAAATAAATGCCCCCACAGTGCCAGATAAATATATGCCCCCACAGTGCCAGATAAATATATGCCCCCACAGTGCAGATATGCCCCCACAGTGCCAGATACATAAATGCCCCCACAGTGCCAGATACATAAATGCCCCCACAGTGCCAGATACATAAATGCCCCCACAGTGCAGATATGACCCCACAGTGACAGATATGACCCCACAGTGACAGATATGCCCCCACACAGTGCCAGTGCCCCCACAGTGCAGATATGACCCCACAGTGACAGATATGACCCCAGTGACAGATATGCCCCCACACAGTGCCAGTGCCCCCACAGTGCAGATATGACCCCACACAGTGCCAGTTCCCCCACAGTGCAGATATGATCCCACAGTGACAGATATGCACCCACACAGTGCCAGTGCCCCCACAGTGCAGATATGACCCCACAGTGACAGATATGCCCCCACACAGTGCCAGTGCCCCCACAGTGCAGATATGACCCCACACAGTGCCAGTTCCCCAACAGTGCAGATGACCCCACAGTGCAGATATGACCCCACAGTGACAGATATGCACCCACACAGTGCCAGTGCCCCCACATTGACAGATATGCCCCCACAGTGCAGATGACCCCACAGTGCCAGATATGCCCCCACGGTGCAGATATGACCCCACACAGTGCCAGTGCCCCCGCAGTGCAGATATGACCCACAGTGACAGATATGACCCCACACAGTGCCAGTGCCCCCACAGTGTAGATATGACCCCACACAGTGCCAGTGCCCCCACAGTGCAGATATGACCCCACAGTGACAGATATGCACCCACACAGTGACAGTGCCCCCACAGTGCAGATATGACCCCACAGTGACAGATATGCACCCACACAGTGCCAGTGCCCCCACAGTGCAGATGACCCCACAGTGCCAGATATGCCCCCACAGTGCAGATATGACCCCACAGTGACAGATATGCCCCCACACAGTGCCAGTGCCCCCACATTGACAGATATGCCCACACAGTGCCAGTGCCCCCACATTGACAGATATGCCCCCACAGTGCAGATGACCCCACAGTGCAGATATGACCCCACAGTGACAGATATGCCCCCACACAGTGCCAGTGCCCCCACATTGAGTGCCATTTTCTCTCTCTCCTCAGGCTGCAGAGACAACGCTGGTCCGCCTCCACTACTGAACAAGTATCAGGGTGCAAAACAGGGGGGGCCACAGTGAATTTGGTGCTATATAATTGTGTGATTGACATTATAAAAGCGCTGCATGTCAGTGGGCAGTTTGTGTTTACAGACATTGTGTTACTGGCGATGTGAACTGGCAAATGCTATCTGTGTCCCTCTGACAGATTTTACTGTGGGTCTGTCCCCTATAAGTCCCGGAGTGTCTGTGGTGTGGTTGTGCACGTGTGTGACATGTCTGTGGCAGGGAACTCTGTGGAGACATGTTAGGGACACAGAGGTGTAATATGACACAAAGAGCCTGACTGGGTGAAAGGTTACATGATAGTGTGAATCATATCAGTAAGAGGTTGGACTGAATCTCATACAGAAAATGAAAATAATCTGTTGAAGATGTGATGTTTAATAGTTCTGCCTTTCATCCACAGGGACCTTTCTGGGTCACATACAAATTTGCACAAGTAGTACAAACTGATACCGACACGTACTCTGATTCCTGTGTCGACACTAGTGATTCCAGGGGAATAGGTCCTAAGTTAGCAAAAAAACATTCAAAACATGTTTTAGCTATAAAGGAGGTGTTAGAAGTTATGAATCCCCCTCTTTTACCCCAAGGAGAGGGTTTACTTTAGTAAAGAAGTAATGTAATTTTCCCTCCACCTCAGGTCTGATTTAACCTGAAAAGAAATTTCATATTCCCAAAAGGAATTCAGGCAGCTTACCTTTTTCCAAAAAAGGTCGGAGTCACCCCGCATTTTAGACAGGGCCCTGTCATAAAAGAGAAAAGGTGTTTCTCCCTGCGCCTGGAATGGCTTAACTTAAAGAGCCGACAGACCGCAAGTGAGTGAGGTGATCTATTGATGTGGCCAATGGGACACTACTCAGGCCTACCATTGTCTGTGAGTGGGTGAGTAGTGCTATTGAAAAGTGGTCAGAAAACTTGTCATTAGATATTGACACAATAGATGGAGACGAGATACTCCTAACGTTAGGTCATATCAAAGACGCTGCTGCGTACGTACTAGAAACCATGAAATATTTTGGTTTCTTGGGATCAAGAACCACTACCATGGCAGTATCGGCTCGGAGGGTGTTGTGGATTCGCCAGTGGAATGCTGATGCAGAATCCAAAAGAAATATGGAGGCTGTCCTGTATAAAGGTGAGGCCTTGTTTGGAGATGGGCTGGATGCGTTAGTCTCAGCGGCTACCGCAGGTAAGTCGACATTCTTGCCTTATGCTCCTACACCAGCGAAAAAGACACATCACTCTCACATACAGTCCTTTCGGCCCAACAAATACAAAAAGGCCAAAGGTCCCCCTTTTTTTGCAGGTAGTGGAAGGGGAAAAGGAAAGAAATCCGCAGCGTCTCCCGGATCGCAGGAGCAGAAGTCCACCCCTGCTTCTGCTAAATATGCAGCATAACGTTGGGGCTCCCTTGCGGGAGTCCGCTCGGGTTGGAGCACGTCTGAAACTTTTAAGCAAAACCTTGCCAGCTTCTCTTCCGGTAAGAGAGGCAGTAACAACGGCAATTCAAAAATTATGTCAGGATCAGGTCATTGTCCTGGTACCCTTGGCACAGTAAGGAGAAGGTTTTTTATTCACGCCTCTTCGTAGTTCCGTAGCCGGACGGCACGGTCAGACCGATTTTAAACCTGAAAAATCTGAATCTCTACCTGAAAAGATTCAAGTTCAAGATGGAATCCCTGAGGGAAGTTATTTCCAGTCTGGAAGAGGGGGACTTCATGGTTTCAGTAGACATAAAAGATGCTTACTTGCATGTTCCCATTTATCCTCCTCACCAAGCTTATCTGAGATTCGCAGTACAGGATTGCCATTACCAGTTCCAGACGTTGCCGTTCGGACTCTCCACGGCACCGAGGGTATTCACCAAGGTGATGGCGGAGATGATGGTCCTCCTTCGTTAAAAAGGAGTCAATATAATTCCTTATCTGGACGATCTCCTGATAAAAGCGAGATCCAGGGAACAGTTGGTGCAGAACATCGCACTCTCCCTGTCAATACTCCAACAACACAGTTGGATCATGAATTTTCCAAAGTCACAGTTGGAACCAACGACAAGATTGTCCTTTTTAGGGATGATTCTGGACACAGAAGTACGGAGAGTATTTCTTTCAGTGGAAAAGGCTCTGGAAATTCAGAAAATGGTCAAATATTGAAACCAACAAGCGTGTCGATCCATCAATGCATTCGGTTGTTGGGGAAAATGGTAGCGGCCTGCGAGGCCATAGAGTTTGACTGATTTCATGCCAGAGTATTCCAGTGGGACCTGTTGGACAAGTGGTCCGGATCCCACCTACACATGCACCAGAAAATAATCCTGTCCCCCAAAGCCAGGATTTCGCTCCTGTGGTGGCTACACAGTTCTCACCTACTAGAGGGACGCAGGTTTGGGATTCACGACTGGGTCCTAATAACCACGGATGCAAGTCTCCGAGGCTGGGGAGCTGTCACACAGGGGGAAAGCTTCCAAGGAAAATGGTCAAGTCAGGAAGCCTGCCTTCACATAAACGTTCTGGAATTGAGAGCCATTTACAACGGCCTTCTACAAGCGGTACATCTTCTTCAAGATCCCGTGCAGATCCAGTCGGACAATGTAACAGCAGTCGCGTACATAAACAGGCAAGGCGGAACGAAAAGCAGAGCGGCAATGACAGAGGTGACAAGGATTCTCCTCTGGGCAGAAAGGCATGTTAGAGCTCTGTCAGCAATTTTCATTCCGGAAGTGGACAACTGGGAAGCAGACTTCCTCAGCAGACACGATCTCCATCCAGGAGAGTGGGGCCTCCACCAAGAAGTCTTCGCAGAGGTGACAAGTCTTTGGAGAGTTCCTCAAGTAGACATGATGGCATCTCATCTAAACAAGAAGCTTCAGAGATGGACTTCCGGTTCCGGCGCCCATGTGAGGAGAAGCTGATTGCTGCAGCTCTCCTGCACCCTCGGTAACCGGAGCACACAGCGCCTCCCGCTCGTGGCTTTTCTCCGCACCTGGCGCACACTACCTGTGGGAAGGTGCTGGGGATTGGATGGAAAGGTTTCTGTCCTCCCCCATGCCCCCTAAAGCCCAGAGATCGAGGTCTGAAAAACGGCAGGGGGAATCCAAGATGGCCGCCGCACCTAACTCACAAACGAGTCTGCAGGCTGCTGGCAGCATTAAACAGGCTTCTGCAAAACACATTTCTCCCTCAGGTGAGCCTGACTGTTCCCCTGCCTCTCCAGTGACTTATGCTGATGTAGTGAGAGCTGTTAGGGATGCCATGAAGCCTATCATGGATGCACATGCTGCTAAAATGCAGCAGGCAGTAAAAGATCTAAAATCCCAAATCAAGCAGTTATCTAAGACTATTCTTACAAATGAACAAAGGCTGGGGGAGACTTTTCAGGATGTTGGGGATCTTAAGCACAGATATGATGAGCTCCAGAAATCTCACTTCAAGCTGCTGAACAAGGTTGACGATCTTAAAAATAGATCGAGGAGATCGAATCTTCGGGTGCTGAGGCTCCCTGAGTCACTGAAAGGTCCTGATTTGACTCTTTTTTTTACAAACGTCCCTCCTTGATTTACTGCATATCCAAGATGAATGCACTGGCTTAGTTATCGAGAGAGCCCACAGACTGGGTCCCCCACGTTCTTCACCTAATAGCAGACCACGTGTGTTTATATTTAAATGTCTGAACTTTTTCCATAAGGAGGCAATATGGACGGCATCCAGGAGGCATAGGAATTTACAATGGGAGGGAGCTCGTTTGGCCATTTTCCAGGACTACTCCGCGGAGGTTTCCCGGGCACGTCGGGAATTTACCCCCCTTTGCTCCCGTTTGGTAAAGGCGAATAAAAAATTTGCTCTGCTCTTCCCTGCAAGACTACGCCTGTTTGATGGAAATTCTTTCCAGGACTTTACAAATCTTGCAGATGCAGAGGCTTATGTTTCCGAGGCATCCAAGGCTGATGAAGACTCCTCTCAGGCGGATGACACCCTGGATCGAGATGGCTGAGTATTGCTCCTGGACTTCTCTGTTTCCGGTTATGTCTGCCAATTTAATTATTGCTGTAGAATCTGCTGCAGGTGTTTTTTCCCCCAAAAGAGACTTTGGTCTTATACAGCGGGCTGAACCTTTTTGCCTTGTTTTATGTTTTAGATTTTTCTTATTCATCTGTTGTCTTTTTGTGGCTATGTAATCTTTCTAGAATGCTTATATATGCTTAGCGGAGATATCTCCCCCTTCTTCTTATGTGACAGGCTGCGTTTTTCTTTTTCTGTAACATGCTCTGTGTGCTCTGATATTTTCTTGTTATTTTTCCTATGTATATTTTCATATATTATGTTGCCGAGGGTGGGTAAGGGCACCCCCTCCCTCATTTTTTCCTCAGGTTTTCAAATTCTGGCTGGCTCATTGGCGGTCTATGACGGCCTCTGTGCTTGCTTGAACCGGTTGTTCTCGTTTTCTGAAGTTATGATTGTCCTTAGCAGGACTTTCTTTCACAATGTTAATGTTATATTTTGTGTGTTTTCTATGTTTCTGTCCCTCTTTTCTTCTCCCCCTCCCCTTCTTCTCCTTATGTGTCTACCCCGGTATGTTTTGTATCCGTTTTTCGGTGGCTGTAGATATTATGGTTACTGCGCAGGTTTTCAGGTTTTCCCAGTTCATTTGATGCATGGCTAGTTTGAGTGTCGGCACGTGGAATGTGGGAGGGATCAACTCCCCAGCTAAACGCAGAAAGATTTTGCTCTATCTTCGGAAGGTGGGGATGGATGTTGTTTTCATTCAGGAATCTCACCTTATGCCAAATGAGGTGGTAAAACTGAACACTATGGGTTGGTCTGTGTTAGCCTCTTCCTCCTTCTCTTCTAAGGCTAGGGGAGTGATTATTTTAGCACGGCACACGGTCCCTATCTCTGTCCATGCGATTTTAGATGACACTCAGGGTTGGTATGTACTGGCAGATGTCACATTGTATGCATCCAGGTTCCTACTTTGTAATATTTATGCTCCCAATCAGTACTATAAGCAATTTTATACGAACATGGTCACTAAGCTACTAAGCTACTCTGAAATTCCCATAATCCTGGGTGGAGATTTTAATTTATATTCTTCTCCAACCTTGGATAAATCCCCCCCCTCGCGCTCCCCACTCGTTACCACGTATTGGTATCCCCTATATTTGCTCGCAGTTGTCCTTAGTGGATGTGTGGCGCGCATGCTAACCATTAGAAAGGGCATTTACATGCCTCTCAGCTGCGCACCACACGTTCTCGAGGATTGATTATCTGCTGTTATCTGACTCCTGTTTCTCAAAAGTGTCTGACTCTAAAATTGAGGATATCTGTATTTCGGACCATGCTTTATGCTGGATGAAATTGATGCTCCTCTCAGAAAAATCCCCTTTTCGCTCCTGGCACTTCCCCTCTCATTTAAGTGGCTCTCTGAAATTCCGCTCCTCATTAGATGCAGCGTGGCTGGATTATCATACGCACAATGGAGAAACTCCGAGCGATGATCCTGCTCTTTTCTGGCAGGTGTCAAAATCAGTTATTCAGGGGCACATTATGTCCTATAGTAAAAAAAGGGATTTAGATTTAAACTCACAATATTTGGAAGCCCAGGCGGCGCTTACTCACTCTTTTCAGGAATTTAAATCCTCCCCCTCCCCTTCTACTAGGGAACGGTACCTTACACAAAAAACACTGTTTGATACCCTCCTTTCTCAAATGGAAGCTAAATATTCATTTTCAAGAGACTGTGGCATTTACAGATATGGCAACAAGTCTGGCAAACTGTTTTCCCGTTTGTTAAAAGGCAGACACCCTAAAGTGGTCATTCACTCTCTGCTCACCCAAGGTGGGGACAGAGTACGGACCTCGGCCGAGATTGCTGAGGTGCTACAGTCTTTTTATACCACTCTTTATGCACGTCCTGTTATTAACCAGACCCACAAGTCTAGCTTTTGGTCTTCTACTGATCTGCCTCAAATGTCAGAGTCGCACTGTACCTCTCTTCTTGCACCTATCACCACTGAGGAAGTTTCTTTAGCAATAGCTGGACTGAAGACTGGGAAGACTCCGGGCCCTGACGGTTTCGCCAATGACTACTATAAAATTCTATCTACTAGACTGTGCGAACCTCTTTCTGTCTTATTTAATTCTTTTATGCAGGGTGCTTCCTTGCCCCAATATTTTAATTCCGCAGTCATAAAGGTTATCCCAAAGCCTGGCCGGGATCCTGAGTCTCCCAGTTCTTATCGTCCGATCTCCCTTCTAAACACGGATTATAAATTGTTCACTAAAATCCTCTCTAATAGACTCAAATTCATAGTCCCTGATATAGTTCATACAGACCAGACTGGATTTGTCTGGGGTCAGTAATCAGTGAGCAATATCCGAAAGGTCTTGACTGTTATGCAGGCCTTTCAGCTTTCCAAACCCACTGACACTAATGTATTATTGTCACTTGATGCCGAAAAGGCATTCGACCTGGTCACCTGGGACCATCTGTATGAAACGCTCCACCGCGGCGCTTTGGTGCACCTGAGGACTTTGTCTCTCTTATTTCCCGATTATATGAATCTCCCTCCACTCAAGTTTTGGGGAATGGTATCCTCTCTTCCCCTTTTCTTATCCAGAGTGGCACACGTCAGGGCTGCCCCTTGTCACCTTTATTATTTGCCTTAGCTTTAGAACCCCTAGCTGTTTCCCTGAGAAATTCTCCCAGAGTTACAGGCATAAAATTAATGGACACCACGGTAAAATTATCACTGTATGCTGACGACATGCTTCTATTTATTTCTCATCCTGATACGTCTATCCCTGCGATTGTCTCCCTGATTGAACAATTTGGTTCCTTTGCGGGATACAAAATTAATATATCTAAATCCGAGCTTCTCCTCCTTTCAGGAGACTCTTCCCTCTTTCCATTACACCCGGTCCTGTCCCAATTTCCAGTGGCTCGAGATAGTCTTAGATATTTAGGGGTTCAGATCCCTACTTCCCTCCCGGATCTATATGCGGTTAATTTTGGTCCTATTTTGTCCAAGGTGTCTAAAATCCTTACAGACTGGGCGTCTCTGCCCTTGTCTCTTATGGGTCGCGCAGAAGTTATTAAATCTGTTGTTTTTCCCATGATTGCTTATTTTCTTCTTATGCTCCCTATTGCCCTTTGTAGAGAAAGATGTCCTTTTTCTTAAACAGTGTTTCACTAGATTTCTATGGGCGGGTAAACGACCAAGAGTCCCCTACGCTAGGTTGCAGCTATTACATGAAGAGGGAGGTATGGGAATCCCGGATCCTGTCCTATTTAGTAGAGCAGCGATGTACCGGTATATCACAGACTGGCTTTGGGGCAGATCAGTATTTACGAACTTGCCACTTGAACTGGCCGTATTCCATCCATTCTCCTGCTGCACTCTTACACACCCCAAACTCCCGTCTCCCATCTGAGATAAAACATAATATTTTATTTTGGCATACATATCGAGCATGGCAGGCCACTCACACTAAAGCCCAGAGAAAACCTGACACCTCTCTTCACACTACGTTTTGGGGTAACCCATGTTTCCTTCCTGGCCTTGATAATGCACATTTTTTGAGTTGGAGAGAAAAGGGGATCGCAGCTATTAGAGACATATACGACCCAGGAGGCAACGCAGTGCTTTCTTTCTCTGATATCCAGATAAAATTCGGTATTTCCCACCAGGAATTTTTTATGTACTTGCAGGCTAGACACTTTGCTCAATCCCAGTCTCACCCAATGATTTCTGAGGCTACCACAGACCCGCTGCGCACCTTAATGGTGCTTACTAAAGATTGTCCTTACCATCTTAGTTACTTCAGAAACACCTTTAGGGTCTCATATAGAGACCGGCTCTGGGATTCCGCGTTGTCTTCATGGTCCAGAGATATCCCCAATATGGGATCGTGCGCTGAATTGTTAGATAACATTTTACCCACTTTTAGGTTCTTATACTCTGCCTCTTTGCAAGAGGTTCACTTGAAGATGCTCCAAAGGGCATATATAGCACCTAATCAGAGGGCACACATGGTCCCAGACAACACTGGCTGTTGCATCAAATGTACTGCGCAGAGTGCCACCTTGTACCACAATATGTGGTCTTGCCGGAAAATATCTAAGTTTTGGTACAAGGTGGTCGCTTATCTCAACACAGTATTTAACTTACGGTTAATAAAACGCCCGAAGGCTTGTTTGCTACTTGATTTTAGGGAGTGGTCTATTGGGCCTGAAGATAGAGATATTGTTCCGGTACTCTCTGTTATCCTGACAATTGCCAAGAAACAAATTCTTAATAATTGGATCAAACCGTCTACCCCTTCTTTGATGGCTGTGAAACACATGACCCTCCGGATTATTTATTTTGAGAGGCGTGCTACTCTTCCTGATATTGAATTGGGGGTCAGGCGGTTTGCCAAGAAGTGGGAGAAGTATATTGATACTCTAGACCCGGATGTACAGTTGTTCATCTATAAACTTTTTGAGACCACAACGTGGTATCTATATAGACAAATCGATAGGGCCTCTTGACAACTTAGGCCCATGTACTGTTCCTTTGGGACCTCCTGCTGTTTTCTTAGGAAATGTAATTATATTAATTTTAATACCCCATGCTGTATGTTTAGTCTGATGCCATATGGGTACTGAACCTTCTCTTTGGTTAGAATGGCTAACCATGCCTGAATTGCTTCTTTAATATTTTTACTTAAGACTTGTTTGGCCGCTACTCATTCATGATATGATTATACTTGTATTGTTTTCCCCATTTGTTTCCCCCCCCCCCTCCTGTCTGTCTTCTTTACTGACCTCTCGGGTATACTGATGTCCTGTGAATCCTCAGGTAGAATTGTATGCTTAGCCTTAGGTATATGGTGATTTCTTATGCTGAGACGCACGTCGGTAATGTCTTCATCATTTCCTAGAGCTCATGTAGGTTAAGATTGTTTATCCTTTACCTCTTACTCAAGCCTACAATTACCGACTATGTATCTGTGATTTCACTGATGTGGCTTAAAAGCACTTTACGTTGGATTATTGTAACTATACCGGTTTCTCTCCGGTTTTTGGTATGTCTGTATCATGAAGGTCTTCCCTGTTCTTGTATTTCTATAAAAAATCTAATAAAAATTGTTGAATTAAAAAAAAAAGAAGCTTCAGAGATATTGTTCCAGGTCGAGAGACCCTCAAGCAATAGCAGTGGATGCACTGGTGACCCAGTGGGTGTTTCGGTATATGTTTTCCCTCCACTTCCACTGATTCCAAAAGTTCTCAAAATAATAATAAGAACAAGAGTTTGAGCAATCTTCATTGCCCCAGACTGGCCAAGGAGGGCTTGGTATCCAAATCTTTAGGAGTTGCTCATAGAAGATCCTTGGCCTCTTCCTCCTCGAGAGGACCTACTACAACAGGGGCCGTGTGTGTATCAAGACTTACCGCGGCTACGTTTGACGGCATGGCTGTTGAGCGTCAGATCCTAGCCCGAAAGGGTATTCCCAAGGAAGTCATCCCCACTCTTATTCAGGCCAGGAAAGGAGTAACGTCTAAACATTACCACCGTATTTGGAGAAAATATGTGTCTTGGTGTGAATCCAAGAAGGCTCCTATGGAAGAGTTTGAGTTGGGACGTTTTCTCCATTTTCTGCAGGCTGGTGTGGATACGGGCCTTAGATTGGGGTCAATCAAGGTCCAGATTTCGGCCTTGTCAGTGTTCTTCCAAAAACAATTGGCCTCTCTTCCAGAGGTTTTTACCTTCGTGAAAGGGGTTTTGCACATCCAGCCTCCTTTTGTGCCTCCAGTGGCACCATGGGACCTTAACGTGGTGTTGCAGTTCCTTCAATCGGATTGGTTTGAGCCTCTACAAGAGATAGAGTTGAAGTTTCTCACTTGGAATGTGGTGATGCTTTTGGCATTGGCAGCCGCACGGCGGGTGTCTGAATTGGGGGACTTGTCTCAAAAGAACCCTTACCTGATCTTCCATGAAGATAGGGCAGAGTTGAGAACTCGTCAACATTTTCTTCCAAAGGTGGTTTCATCTTTCCACATAAACCAACCTATTGTGGTGCCAGTAGTTACTGACACGTTCACTGAGTCAAAGTCTCTAGATGTGGTTAGGGCTTTGAAAATTTATGTCGCTAGAACAGCTCGAATACGGAAAACAGTCTTTGTTTGTCCTGTATACTCCCAACAAGATTGGGTGTCCTGCTTCCAAGCAGACTATTGCGCGTTGGATCAGAAGTACGATTCAGCCTGCTCATAGTACGGCTGGATTGCCGTTACCGACGTTGGTGAAGGCCCATTCCACTAGGAAGGTGGGCTCATCCTGGGCGGCTGCCTGGGGGGTATCGGCATTGCAACTTTGCCGAGCGGCTACTTGGTCGAAGTCAAACACATTTGCAAAATTCTACAAGTTTGACACCTTGGCCGATGAAGACCTCAAGTTCGGTCAATCGGTGCTGCAGGGTCATCCGCCCGTACTGGAGCTTTGGTATAAACCCCATGGTCATGAAGTGGACCCCAGCATCCTCTAGGACGTATAAGAACACAGGATTTTGATACCTACCAGTAAATCCTTTTCTCCTAGTCCGTAGAGGATGCTGGGCGTCCGTCCCAGTGCGTACTTTACCTGCAGTTTTGTTATTCAAGTTACACAAGTTGTGTTTTATTAGTTTCAGCATGTTGCTGTAATTGGTTCATGCCTGTTGGCGTGTGTTATGTTTAATGCCATGTTGTGCGGCATGGTTAAGGTGTGAGCTGGTATGAATCTCACCATTAGTATAAAAGTAAATCCTTTCCTCGAAATGTCCGTCTCCCTGGGCACAGTTCCTATAATTGAGGTCTGGAGGAGGGGCATAGAGGGAGGAGCCAGTTCACACCCTTGAAAAGTCTTAAAGTGCCCATGGCTCCTGCGGAACCGTCTATACCCCATGGTCATGAAGTGGACCCCAGCATCCTATACGGACTAGGAGAAAAGGGTTTACCGGTAGGTATCAAAATCTTGTTTTTTCTTTGAGTGCTGTATAAGGAAATGATTTTCAATAGAGGGCCACGCATTTTTGTATTCAAAAATTAATTACAGTATCTTCCCAGTAATTAGGTAAGGGTACTTTGATGAGTAAAGCTTATTCTAAGAAACAAACTAGTAAAAATATCTTGGAATAAATATTTGTAATTATTTTAGATTGCAGTTTTACTCACTGCGATGAGATGCTGTACTATTGCAAACAGTGGAGTTGTGACTAAGATACTGGTGAAATTCAGAAAATTAGAATATCATGCAAAAGTTCATTTATTTCAGTCATTCAACTTAAAAGGTGAAACTAATATCTTCTGCATTGTTCGGTCTCATGTCTCTCATTTTTATCTTGGTAATGTCCCATAGATTCTCTATGGGGTCCAGGTCAGGCGAGTTTGCACAAAAGTGTGAGGGAGCTTCACAAGGAGTGGACTGAGGCTGGAGTTAGTGCATCAAGAGCCACCACACACAGACGGATCCTGGACATGGGCTTCAAATGTCGTATTCCTCTTGTCAAGCCACTCCTGAACAACAAACAACGTCAGAAGCGTCTTACCTGGGCTAAATAAAAAAAGAACTGGTCTGTTGCTCAGTGGTCCAAAGTCCTCTTTTCTGATAAGAGCAAATTTTGCATTTCATTTGGAAACCAAGGTCCCAGAGTATGTAGGAAGAATGGAGAGGCACACAATCCAAAATGCTTGAAGTCCAGTCTGAAGTTTCCACAGTCTGTGTTTATTTGGGGAGCCATGCCATCTGCTGGTGTTGGTCCACTATGCTATATTAAGTCCAGAGTCAACGCAGCCGTCTACCAGGACATTTTAGAGCACTTCATGCTTCCTTCAGCAGACAAGCTTTATGGAGATGCTGACTTAATTTTCCAGTAGGACTTGGCACCTGCCCACACTGCCAAAATTACCAAAACCTGGTTCAGTGACCGTGGGATTACTGTGCTGGATTGGCCAGCAAACTCGCCTGAAATGAACCCCATAGAGGATCTATGGGGCATTGCCAAGAGAAAGATGAGAGACATGAGACCGAACAATGTAGAAGAGCTGAAGGCCGCTATTGAAGCATCCTGGTCTTCCATAACACCTCAGCAGTGCCACAGGCTGATAGAATCCATTCCACGCCGTTTTGAGGTAGTAATTCATGCAAAAGGGGCCCAAACCAAGTACTGAGTACATATGCATGATTATACTTTTCAGAGGGCCGATATTTCTGTATTTAAAATCCTTTTTTTATTGATTTTATGTAATATTCTAATTTTTGGAGATTTTGGATTTGGGGTTTTCTTAAAATGTAAGCCACAATCATCAAAATTATAACAACTAAAGGCTTGAAGTATCTCACTTTGCATGTACTGAGTCTATATAATATATTAGTTTCACCTTTTAAGTTGAATTACTGAAATAAATGAACTTTTGCAAGATATTCTAATTTTCCGAGTTTCACCTGTATTGTACCAGGCCCCTATTTACCTCAGATAAAGGCACTAGCCTCACATTAAATTATCTTTAAATGTCTCATCCTTCCTCCTGACAGAGTCCCGAGTGTCTGTCCTCCCTCAGATAATAGCCCCAATCCATAGAATCACTACACAGATAACTATCCTACTCAGAACCTAAAGTGGTCCTGGAGAGGTGGTGGACCTCATTTCCCCACCACCTACTTTACCCCAGCCCCCCCTCCCATTCGTCAGAGCCGGGGCTGGTGCAATAGTCCCCCCCTCCTGCAAACTAAAAATTTGTGCCCTACCTCCCATACTTTACAAAAAGACAATGCACACCAAAGGCGCATGTTATGTGGTATCACAAGGAACTCCAAACTTGTTTACGCCACACAATAGCACAATCTTATTCACATTAGACCACATGTAGTGACGTTATGACACACAGTCGTGCCCCTTATTTACATGACATCACTTAGTAGTGCCCCTTATTCACATTACGCTACACAGTAGTGTCCCTTATACACAGTGCCAACACTAGTGCCCTTTATACGCAATGCTCACAGTAGTTGTGCCCCTTTCACATAATACCACATAGAGGATAAACTCAACCAGTGCGCAAATAAGCAGCCGTGAGAACCACCTGGTAAAGAAAAGTCACCCCACATAGAAACACAGAAAAATATCACTAATTAGGTTCTCCTTGGCACTGAAAATATCCTTGAAATAGATACCTTGACTATTGACACACGTTGGTCAGGAGGTAACATGCAAGACATACTGGGTCCCACCCGTGGCATTTGGACAGGAGTTTCCATGGATGCCTGGTTGTTTTATGTACCATTCACCTGTTTGTCTACTTTTCTATCAGTAGACCATTCCATTTGGTGAGAATCCAGTACTACTGTTGTTGTTTGTGTCATGTTTTAATTAGTGATGAGCGGGTTCGGTTTCTCGGAATCCGAACCCGCCGAACTTCAGCTTTTTTTACACGGGGCCGAGCAGGCTCGGATCCTCCCGCCTTGCTCGGTTAACCCGAACGCGCCCGAACGTCATCATCCCGCTGTCGGATTCTCGCGAGGCTCGGATTCTATCGCGAGACTCGGATTCTATATAAGGAGCCGCGCGTCGCCGCCATTTTCACACGTGCATTGAGATTGATAGGGAGAGGACGTGGCTGGCGTCCTCTCCGTTTATAGAGAAGAGAGTAGAGAGTTAGAGACACTATTTACTAATTTTGGGGAGCATATTAGGACTGGAGTACTACTACTTGCTGATAGTGTGACCAGTGACCACCAGTTTAATTAATCCGTTCTCTGCCTGAAAAAAAACGATACACAGTGTGACACAGTCACATACCATATCTGTGCTCAGCCTCAGTGTGCTGCATCATCATATGTAATACTGTATATCTGACTGTGCTGAGTGCTCACTGCTCACACAGCTTAATTGTGGGGGAGACTGGGGAGCAGTTAGAGCAGGAGTACATAAATAATATATTTTAAGTACAGTGCACACTTTTGCTGCCAGAGTGCCACACTGCCAGTGTGACTGACCAGTGACCACACTGACCACCAGTATATTGTGATTGTCTGCTTAGGACGGAGTACTACTTGCTGATAGTGTGACCAGTGACCAGTGACCACCACCAGTTTAATTAATCCGTTCTCTGCCTGAAAAAAAAACGATACACAGTGTGACACAGTCACATACCATATCTGTGCTCAGCCCAGTGTGCTGCATCATATGTAATACTGTATATCATTATCTGACTGTGCTGAGTGCTCACTGCTCACACAGCTTAATTGTGGGGGAGACTGGGGAGCAGTTATAGCAGGAGTACATATTTTAAGTACAGTGCACACTTTTGCTGCCAGAGTGCCACTGCCAGTGTGACTGACCAGTGACCACTGACCACCAGTATATTGTGATTGTCTGCTGACCACCAGTATATTGTGATTGTCTGCCTGAAAAAGTTAAACCCTCGTCGTGTGGTGTTTTTATAAACGCATTCTGCAGACAGTGTCCAGCAGGTCCGTCATTACATAATATATACCTGTCCGGCTGCAGTACTAGTGTGATATATATATATATTTTAATTTTATCTCATTATCATCCAGTTTATATTAGCAGCAGACACAGTACGGTAGTCCACGGCTGTAGCTACCTCTGTGTCGGCAGTCGCTCGTCCATCCATAATTGTATACCACCTACCCGTGGTTTTTTTTTTCTATCTTCTTGATACTAGTAGCTTACTTTAGGAGTCTGCAGTGCTGACAGACAGTGTCCAGCAGGTCCGTCATTACATAATATATACCTGTCCGGCTGCAGTACTAGTGTGATATATATATATATTTTAATTTTATCTCATTATCATCCAGTCTATATTAGCAGCAGACACAGTACGGTAGTCCACGGCTGTAGCTACCTCTGTGTCGGCAGTCGCTCGTCCATCCATAATTGTATACCACCTACCCGTGGGTTTTTTTTCCTTTCTATCTTCTTGATACTAGTAGCTTACTTTAGGAGTCTGCAGTGCTGACAGACAGTGTCCAGCAGGTCCGTCATTACATAATATATACCTGTCCGGCTGCAGTACTAGTGTGATATATATATATATTTTAATTTTATCTCATTATCATCCAGTCTATATTAGCAGCAGACACAGTACGGTAGTCCACGGCTGTAGCTACCTCTGTGTCGGCAGTCGCTCGTCCATCCATAATTGTATACCACCTACCCGTGGTTTTTTTTTTCTATCTTCTTGATACTAGTAGCTTACTTTAGGAGTCTGCAGTGCTGACAGACAGTGTCCAGCAGGTCCGTCATTACATAATATATACCTGTCCGGCTGCAGTACTAGTGTGATATATATATATATTTTAATTTTATCTCATTATCATCCAGTCTATATTAGCAGCAGACACAGTACGGTAGTCCACGGCTGTAGCTACCTCTGTGTCGGCAGTCGCTCGTCATCCATAAGTATACTAGTATCCATCCATCTCCATTGTTTACCTGAGGTGCCTTTTAGTTGTGCCTACTAAAATATGGAGAACAAAAATGTTGAGATTCCAAAAATAGGGAAAGATCAAGATCCACTTCCACCTCGTGCTGAAGCTGCTGCCACTAGTCATGGCCGAGACGATGAAATTCCATCAACGTCGTCTGCCAAGGCCGATGCCCAATGTCATAGTACAGAGCATGTAAAATCCAAAACACCAAATATCAGTAAAAAAAGGACTCAAAAATCTAAAATAAAATTGTCGGAGGAGAAGCGTAAACTTGCCAATATGCCATTTACCACACGGAGTGGCAAGGAACGGCTGAGGCCCTGGCCTATGTTCATGGCTAGTGGTTCAGCTTCACATGAGGATGGAAGCACTCAGCCTCTCGCTAGAAAAATGAAAAGACTCAAGCTGGCAAAAGCACAGCAAAGAACTGTGCGTTCTTCGAAATCCCAAATCCACAAGGAGAGTCCAATTGTGTCGGTTGCGATGCCTGACCTTCCCAACACTGGACGTGAAGAGCATGCGCCTTCCACCATTTGCACGCCCCCTGCAAGTGCTGGAAGGAGCACCCGCAGTCCAGTTCCTGATAGTCAGATTGAAGATGTCAGTGTTGAAGTACACCAGGATGTGGAGGATATGGGTGTTGCTGGCGCTGGGGAGGAAATTGACAAGGAGGATTCTGATGGTGAGGTGGTTTGTTTAAGTCAGGCACCCGGGGAGACACCTGTTGTCCGTGGGAGGAATATGGCCATTGACATGCCTGGTGAAAATACCAAAAAAATCAGCTCTTCGGTGTGGAAGTATTTCAACAGAAATGCGGACAACATTTGTCAAGCCGTGTGTTGCCTTTGTCAAGCTGTAATAAGTAGGGGTAAGGACGTTAACCACCTCGGAACATCCTCCCTTATACGTCACCTGCAGCGCATTCATAATAAGTCAGTGACAAGTTCAAAAACTTTGGGCGACAGCGGAAGCAGTCCCTTCCTCTTGTAACCAAGCTCACGCAAACCACCCCACCAACTCCCTCAGTGTCAATTTCCTCCTTCCCCAGGAATGCCAATAGTCCTGCAGGCCATGTCACTGGCAATTCTGACGAGTCCTCTCCTGCCTGGGATTCCTCCGATGCATCCTTGCGTGTAACGCCTACTGCTGCTGGCGCTGCTGTTGTTGCTGCTGGGAGTCGATGGTCATCCCAGAGGGGAAGTCGTAAGACCACTTTTACTACTTCCACCAAGCAATTGACTGTCCAACAGTCCTTTGCGAGGAAGATGAAATATCACAGCAGTCATCCTGCTGCAAAGCGGATAACTGAGGCCTTGGCATCCTGGGTGGTGAGAAACGTGGTTCCGGTATCCATCATTACTGCAGAGCCAACTAGAGACTTGTTGGAGGTACTGTGTCCCCGGTACCAAATACCATCTAGGTTCCATTTCTCTAGGCAGGCGATACCGAAAATGTACACAGACCTCAGAAAAAGAGTCACCAGTGTCCTAAAAAATGCAGCTGTACCCAATGTCCACTTAACCACGGACATGTGGACAAGTGGAGCAGGGCAGGGTCAGGACTATATGACTGTGACAGCCCACTGGGTAGATGTATGGACTCCCGCCGCAAGAACAGCAGCGGCGGCACCAGTAGCAGCATCTCGCAAACGCCACTCTGTCGGTGGCCTGAAGAATTGCGGGACACTTTCGGCGTACAGGCACCACGTACAGAAGACTGGAGCAACACCAAAAACGCCTGAACCTGCCCTGCCATCATCTGAAGCAAGAAGTGGTAACGAGGTGGAATTCAACCCTCTATATGCTTCAGGGGTTGGAGGAGCAGCAAAAAGCCATTCAAGCCTATACAACTGAGCACGATATAGGAGGTGGAATGCACCCGTCTCAAGCGCAGTGGAGAATGATTTCAACGTTGTGCAAGGTTCTGCAACCTTTTGAACTTGCCACACGTGAAGTCAGTTCAGACACTGCCAGCCTGAGTCAGGTCATTCCCATCATCAGGCTTTTGCAGAAGAAGCTGGAGACATTGAAGGAGCAGCTAACACAGAGCGATTCCGCTAGGCATGTGGGACTTGTGGATGGAGCCCTTAATTCGCTTAACAAGGATTCACGGGTGGTCAATCTGTTGAAATCAGAGCACTACATTTTGGCCACCGTGCTCGATCCTAGATTTAAAACCTACCTTGGATCTCTCTTTCCGGCAGACACAAGTCTGCTGGGGTTCAAAGACCTGCTGGTGAGAAAATTGTCAAGTCAAGCGGAACGCGACCTGTCAACATCTCCTCCTTCACATTCTCCCGCAACTGGGGGTGCGAGGAAAAGGCTCAGAATTCCGAGCCCACCCGCTGGCGGTGATGCGGGGCAGTCTGGAGCGACTGCTGATGCTGACATCTGGTCCGGACTGAAGGACCTGCCAACGATTACGGACATGTCGTCTACTGGCACTGCATATGATTCTCTCCCCATTGAAAGAATGGTGGAGGATTATATGAGTGACCGCATCCAAGTAGGCACGTCAGACAGTCCGTACTTATACTGGCAGGAAAAAGAGGCAATTTGGAGGCCCTTGCACAAACTGGCTTTATTCTACCTAAGTTGCCCTCCCACAAGTGTGTACTCCGAAAGAGTGTTTAGTGCCGCCGCTCACCTTGTCAGCAATCGGCGTACGAGGTTACTTCCAGAAAATGTGGAGAAGATGATGTTCATTAAAATGAATTATAATCAATTCCTCCGTGGAGACATTGACCAGCAGCAATTGCCTCCACAAAGTACACAGGGAGCTGAGATGGTGGATTCCAGTGGGGACGAATTGATAATCTGTGAGGAGGGGGATGTACACGGTGATATATCGGAGGATGATGATGAGGTGGACATCTTGCCTCTGTAGAGCCATTTTGTGCAAGGAGAGATTAATTGCTTCTTTTTTGGTGGGGGTCCAAACCAACCCGTCATTTCAGTCACAGTCGTGTGGCAGACCCTGTCACTGAAATGATGGGTTGGTTAAAGTGTGCATGTCCTGTTTATACAACACAAGGGTGGGTGGGAGGGCCCAAGGACAATTCCATCTTGCACCTCTTTTTTCTTTAATTTTTCTTTGCGTCATGTGCTGTTTGGGGAGTATTTTTTTGAAGGGCCATCCTGCGTGACACTGCAGTGACACTCCTAGATGGGCCAGGTGTTTGTGTCGGCCACTAGGGTCGCTTAGCTTACTCACACAGCTACCTCATTGCGCCTCTTTTTTTTCTTCTTTGCGTCATGTGCTGTTTGGGGAGTGTTTTTTGGAAGGGCCATCCTGCGTGACACTGCAGTGCCACTCCTAGATGGGCCAGGTGTTTGTGTCGGCCACTTGGGTCGTTGAGCTTAGTCACACAGCTACCTCATTGCGCCTCTTTTTTTCTTTGCGTCATGTGCTGTTTGGGGAGTGTTTTTTGGAAGGGCCATCCTGCGTGACACTGCAGTGCCACTCCTAGATGGGCCAGGTGTTTGTGTCGGCCACTTGGGTCGTTGAGCTTAGTCACACAGCTACCTCATTGCGCCTCTTTTTTTCTTTGCGTCATGTGCTGTTTGGGGAGTGTTTTTTGGAAGGGCCATCCTGCGTGACACTGCAGTGCCACTCCTAGATGGGCCAGGTGTTTGTGTCGGCCACTTGGGTCATTAAACTTAGTCACACAGCTACCTCATTGCGCCTCTTTTTTTCTTTGCATCATGTGCTGTTTGGGGAGTGTTTTTTGGAAGGGCCATCCTGCGTGACACTGCAGTGCCACTCCTAGATGGGCCAGGTGTTTGTGTCGGCCACTTGGGTCGCTTAGCTTAGTCATCCAGCGACCTCGGTGCAAATTTTAGGACTAAAAATAATATTGTGAGGTGTGAGGTGTTCAGAATAGACTGAAAATGAGTGAAAATTATGGTTTTTGAGGTTAATAATACTTTGGGATCAAAATGACCCCCAAATTCTATGATTTAAGCTGTTTTTTAGGGTTTTTTTTAAAAAAACACCCGAATCCAAAACACACCCGAATCCGACAAAAAAAATTCGGTGAGGTTTTGCCAAAACGCGTTCGAACCCAAAACACGGCCGCGGAACCGAACCCAAAACCAAAACACAAAACCCGAAAAATTTCAAGTGCACATCCCTAGTTTTAATAAAAACAGTATTATACTATTGAATGTTTTTCTCCATGCACACTTTGGGGAATTGGATATAAGAAGATTGAACAAGGATTTATCTTCCATGTGGGTGTGACCCTCTCCATATACAAATGCGTATGTCTACCCATGGTGTAGAACACAGAATATAGTAGGAGACCATACATTTTAACTATTTGCATATTGCCATTGAGGACTGCAATATTGCCCTATGAGGTATTTTGTGTTCTTTTGAGAGGAATCGTGAGGTTGCAGAAATTGTATACTGAAGAATCATGGGACACCAGAGAAACTGTTTATGAGGACTTTTTCTGAGTCAATATTCTCAGCGCCAAGGAGAACCTAATTGGTGATATTTTTCTGCCTTACACATAATGCCCACAGTATTAGTGTCGCTTATACACATAATGCCCACAGTATTAGTGCCCCTTACACACAATGCCCACAGTAGCCGTGCCCCTTACACATAATACCAACAGTAGTAGTGGTGTTTATACACAATGCCCACACTAGTGCCCCTTATACACAATGACCACAGTAGCAGAACCCCAATATACAATTCCCTCGTAGTGCCTCTTACACATAATGCTAACAGTAGTAGTGCCGCTTATACACATAATGTCCACAGTAGTAGTTCCCCTTACACATAATGCCCACAGTAGTAGTGCCCCTTACACATAATGCCCACGGTAGTACCCCTTATACACATAATGCTAACAGTAGTGCCCCTTATACACCTCTCTGCCCCATCACTCCAGCAGCTCCCTGCCCTGTGTCCCTCCAGCAACTTCCCTGCCTTTCTGTGTCGCTCCAGCCCCCTCTCAACTTGTCCTCAGCATGCACAAATCCCGCTCCTCTTCGTGGCTCTTCTTCAAATAGGACGTACCATAAAAGGAAGCCACTGGGACCAAAGGAGGGGACTAACGCCGGCAAACTGACACAGCATGTGAGTACCAGGAGGGGCAGCCTGCAGGTGGAGGAGGACCATGGAGCTGCCATCACTTGAAGGGTGAGGTGGACGCAGCTTTCAGTGAAACTAGTACCATCAGCATCATCTATTGACATGGGTGGCGTGCTGTGTTGGAATTACTGTGCAGGGCCGTGGTGAAGGCAGAACTAGTTCCAGCTACCTCTACAGTTGACGGAACTCAGGGCCTAATTCAGATCTGATTGCAGCAGCAAATTTGTTAGCTAATGGGTAAAACTCTGTGCACTGCAGGTGGGTCAGATATAACATTTGCAGAGAGAGTTAGATTTGGGTGGGTTATATTGTTTCTGTGCCAGGTAAATACTGGCTGCTTTATTTTTACACTGCAATTTAGATTTCAGGTTGAACACACCCCACCCAAATCTAACTCTCTTTGCACATGTTATATCTGAACCCCTCCCCCCCCTGCAGTGCACATGGTTTTGTGCATTAAATAACAAATTTGCTGCTGCAA
Source organism: Pseudophryne corroboree (assembly GCF_028390025.1). Classification (NCBI taxonomy): domain Eukaryota; kingdom Metazoa; phylum Chordata; class Amphibia; order Anura; family Myobatrachidae; genus Pseudophryne; species Pseudophryne corroboree. Next base: position 562,480,298 of record NC_086447.1, on the reverse strand, counting down.
TCAGGTCTGAATTAGGCCCTCAGTTCTGCCCCATTCCTGCCAACTTTAACCCCTGATCCTACTCATGGCACGGTGCCTATCCCTACTCAGAATCATCCTCCGGTCCTTGTCCACCCTGTGTCTGACTCTGCAGCTGGGTTGGATGCCCTGGACTGGGTTGGGGACAACCTAAGGGCAAAATTCCTAGACAAGCTGCTGCCTCCAATCAGGGGGTGTTGCCTCAGCTCTGCCTGTCTTTCACAGAAGTGCAGGGGTGTATCAGCAGATCAAAGACTACAAACTTCAGGTTGATCAGAGGGCTGCATTGGAGCAGCTGGAGGGCCGCATTTGGCTGCAGTCCAGAGTTGGCCTGTAGCCCGGAGTTTACACGTGCCTAAGTTAAGTTGGGAGTTCTGCACACCTTTCATTCATACCGGTTCCAACCGGCACTCTCTGCAATTATACCAAGTACCATCTACTTCTGTGCATCTGTGTTGCTCTAGCCTCTGTATACCATCTGCTGGGCTGTACCAGTTCATACCCCACCTCAGCGGTTAGCTGTGGCATACGGACTTACCAGTTCCAGTTCTGGCAAGGACTCTGTAACATTCTGTTCTGCAAGCCACAGCACTAATTACCTCTGTGCTTCTGGGAACTGTACTGTAATTTATCACTGCACATCTACTGTGATGTTATTGCATATCCAATGTGTCTAAAGCTGTGTGTTCAATAAAACTGACTTTACCTTTTTACAAGTTTGTTGTCGTGGTCACGCCTTCGGGCAAATGATACTAGATCTTATGTATGTCTAGGAACCCAATACTACCTCCCCGGTTCACCTACACGCCAGCCCCTACATCTGAGGCTTCCCCAGGTCAGCTTCAGCCCTCAGTTGTGACATAAGTCCAGTGATCCTGCCGTGTATGTCCATTGATACTGTCATATATGTCCAGCGGTACTGCCGTATAAATCCAGTGATCCTGCCGTATAAGTCCAGTGATCCTGCCATATATGTCCATTGATACCGCCGTATATGTCCAGCGGTACTGCCGTATAAATCCAGTGATCCTGCCATATAAGTCCAGTGATCCTGCCGTATAATTCCAGTGATCCTGCCGTATAATTCCATATAAGTCGATATAATTCCGTATAAATCCAGTCCAGTGGTGCGGCCATATAAATTCATTGGTGCTGTCCTGTGCTGTATATTATTTACTCCAAATAAAGGGGTTATTAATATTTAATCCAAACAACTTTCACAGGGTTTGCCCTGTGTGGTGTAGAGGTACCGCATATTGTTATATAACTCCAGAAAAATAATGGAGAACAAAAATTTGGAGGATAAAATAGGGAAAGATCAAGAACCACTTCCTCCTAGTGCTGAAGCTGCTGCCACTAGCCATGACATAGACGATGAAAATGAAATGCTATCAACGTTGTCTGCCAAGACCGATGCCAAATGTGATAGTAGAAGGCATGTAAAATCCAAAAAGCCAAAGTTCAGTAAAAAGACCCAAAAAATAAATTTAAATGGTCTGAGGAGAAACGTAAACTTGCCAATATGCCATTTACGACACGGAGTGGCAAGGAACGGCTAAGGCCCTGGCCTATGTTCATGACTAGTGGTTCAGCTTCACATGACAATGGAAGCCCTCATCCTCCCGCTAGAAAAATTATAAGAGTTAAGCTGGAAAAAGCACAGCAAAGAACTGTGCGTTCTAAGATGGTATCACAAATCCCTTAGGAAAGTCTAAGTGTTTCGGCGGTTGCGATGCCTGACCTTCCCAACACTGGACAGGAAGAGGTGGCTCCATCCACCATTTGCACGCCCTCTGCAAGTGCTGGAAGTAGCACCCACAGTCCAGTTTCTGATTTTCAAATTGAAGATGTCACTGTTGAAGTACACCAGGATGAGGATATGGGTGTTGCTGGCACTGAGGAGGAAGTTGATGATGAGGATTCTGATGGCGATGTGGTTTGTTTAAATCAGGCACCGAGGGAGACACCTGTTGTCCGTGGGATGAATAAGCCCATTGTGATGCCTGGGCAAAATACCAAAAAAGCCACCTCTTCGGTGTGGAAATATCTTTCCACAAATCCGGACAACAGGTGTCAAGCTGTGTGTTGCCTCTGTCAATCTGTAATAAGTAGGGGTAAGGACGTTAACCACCTAGGAACATCCTCCCTTATACGTCACCTGCAGCGCATTCATTAGAAGTCAGTGTCAAGTTGTAAAACTTTGGGTAAGAGCGTAAGCAGTCCAGTGACACCTAAATCCCTTCTTCCTCTTGTACCCAAGCTCCTGCAAGCCACACCACCAACTCCCTCAACGTCATCTTCCTCCTCAGTCAGGAACGTCAGTAGTCCTGAAGGCCATGTCACTGGCAAGACTGAGGAGTCCTCTCCTAACCGGGATTCCTCCAGAGGATCCTTGAGTGGTACGCCTGCTGTTGCCGTCGCTGCTGTTGCTACTGCTGGGAGTCGATCGTCATCCCAGAGGTGAAGTCGGAAGACCACTTGTACTACTTCAACTAAGCAATTGACTGTCCAACAGTCCTTTGTGAGGGAGATGAAATATGACAGCAGTTATCCTTTTGCAAAGTGGACAACTGAGGCCTTGACAGCTATGTTGGTGTTAGACGTGCGTCTGGTATCCGCCATTAGTTCAGTGGGACTAAGTCTTAAATAAGCAGTGTGTTGTTCTTGAACTGGTTTTGCAGTATTTCTTTCCTTGTCAATTTGGAGGTTTTTGATACCTTGGTCTTGCACAGGTAATGATGCTGTGGTAGAGTTTGCATAGGACGGATTCGGACAGTCAGTCTTTGGAGCAAATTCCTGTTGAACGGCTTTAATGAAAGCAGAGAGATCAGTTAGTATCAGATCGTTGGAGTCAATAAGAGGAGTAGCCCACGCCAAAGCTTTGCCCCTGTAAGCTTGAAGGAAATACTTGATTGTATTAGCTGGAGTGATACCATGAGTTGATTTTGACTCAATGGAGGTCATTCCGAGTTGGTATACTAGCTGCCGTTGTTCGCAGCGCAGCGATCAGGCTAAAAATCTGCTTTTCTGCGCATGCGTATGCACCGCAATGCGCATGCACGACGTACGTGTACAAAGTCCTTTGTGGTTTTGCACAGGTTCTAGCAAAGCTTTCAGTCTCACGGCACAACGCAGGAAGATTGACAGGAAGGGGGCATTTCTGGGTGTCAACAGACCATTTTCTGGGAGCGTTTGGGAAAATGCAGGCGTGCCAGGGAAAAGGCAGGCGTGGCTGGGCGAACGCTGGGCGGGTGTGTGACGTCAAAAGCCAACCCTCCAACGTTAGAATCAACGCACATGAAGAGTAAGTCCAGGGCTGGTCTTGTTTTGCACAAAATGTTTTTGCACAGGCGTTCGCACTTCTGCAAAGCAAAAATACACTCCCCGGTGGGCGGCGACAATGCATTTGCACGGCCGCTAAAAACTGCTAGCAAGCGATCAACTCGGAATGACCCCCAATATCAGAAAGGTATTGATGTGGTAAAGCACAAAATTGGATTAAATCTACCTCGAAGAAAACAGATGGAGGAACTTCAGATGAACACTTGGCAGACTGATCAGTAGACAAAGACTTAGCCTCTTGAATTAGATTGGTAGCTGGAGAGGAAATACTGGAATTCCCATCAGAAATGGAGGCTACTGAAGCAGGAGTCCCTGGTCTTGTTGATGAGAGAATTGACACAGAGACAGACTGAAGTCTATTCTTGAGACTGGAAGATGGAAGTCCTTTATTGGGACAAACTGGCAAAAGTTCTTTACCTGGACAATAGGATGGCTCTAGTTTGAATCCTGAAGAACTTGAACTGGCTAGATCCAGAGAAGACTGTACCGGACTTATGGATGAGACCAGATTGAATCCGGACAAACTTGAACCGGCTGGGACCAGCGGAAACTTTGAACCTACAGATGTAACAGGATTGGGTCAAGAGTTAATTGAATCGACTGAAACCGAAGGAGTCTTTGGACCTACGGATGTAACCGGATTGAGTCTGGAGACAGTTAAATCAGCTGGAACTGAAGGAGTTTTCTGATGGACAGATAAAACCGGATTGAAACTGGAGATACTTGAACTGGCTGGAACCATAGGAGCCTTTGGACAAACAGGTAAACCCGGATTTTGTCCGGAGAGGCTTGAATCAGCTGGAACTGAATGAATCGGAATCCAGTTAGAACCGGAATGAGTGGAATCCGAGTGTTCAGTTAGTCCATCCTGGACCTGGACCATGCTGGATGCCAACATGGTAACACTCTCAGAAGGCAGCAAACAGGAGTTCATGTCTGTATCTGTGGCCCTAAGAACTCCACCTGGGATCTTGGCCCTGGATACTTCTCTTGAGGCTGAAAGTCTGGAGACCCCTCCTGGGGTTGACAAATCAGACACTTCTCTTAGGGTTGATAATTCCAGTACCCCTTCTGGGGTTAACAGATCAGAAATTCCTCTTTGGGTAGAGGAACACACAACAACGATCAGGTCTGAATTATGCCCTTAATCAGCAAACCCTAGGCTTATATACTGTAACTAGTGAGACACCTAGGGGTAAATTTACTAAGATTCGTAATTTTCTGTTTGTGGTCAAATTACCATCACGAATGACATCGAAAGTGTAAAGGTGCAACTTTTTGAATTTAGTACGACTAATTTACTAAGCTGTCGTATTTGTATTTGTATTTTGTTCTGATGTCGATGTCATTCGTGGTTTTGTAAGGTAGAATGCGGCCGATTTTGTGGTTTGTCGGCCGTGTTCTGAGCTTTTTGTTACGACTTTGTCACATGTCGGTTACGGCAGTGTTTGTCCGTTCCCGGCCGCATTTTTTTCCTAAGTTTCGTTTTTGTCACTCGTCCGTGATTGGTTGTATTCGTGATGGAGGAGTGTCTGTGCACATTACTATAAAAACGCCCCAAACCGTCCGCACCTCGTGGGTTTAGGTAGTGGAGAGGAGAGAGGAAGGTGTATTAGGAGTTGGTGAGTTTGGTGGAGTTTTTGGTGGATTTTGTGCGGATTATTGCGATTGTTGAGTGCTGTACTGTGTGTGTAAGTAGTCTTGTCATACTTGTTGTGTAGTTTTTTCAAAGTTTGTATACTTTTTTGTCCTTGTTTTTTTGTTCAAAGTCTATTGTCATTGTTTGTGAGTGTGTGTGTGTGTGTGTGTGTGTGTGTGTGTGTGTGTGTGTGTGTGTGTGTGTGTGTGTGTGTGTGTTGGGTGTGTGGTGTGTAGTGGTAGTGGAGGAGTGTGTTTTCTGTTTTTTTTTCTCTGTGTTTGTTGGGATTATGTCTCAGTCAGAGGTCAGTGTTGTGGAGGAGGTGAGTGAGAGGGAGGAGGTGAGTGAGGTGGAGGAGGTTAGTGAGAGGGAGGAGGTGAGTGAGGTGGAGGGGGTTAGTGAGAGGGAGGAGGTGAGTGAGGTAGAGGAGGTGCCTGTTGTTGCGTTTTCCAGTGATAGTGATGGTGTTATGGCTCCGCAGCCACGCACCACTACCAAGACTGGGCGCAATGTGAAGTTCAGCTATGCTGAAAACATGGCTTTGGTGCGGGAGCTGATGAGGCATCATCGGCAATTGTTTGGGCAGGATGCTGCCAAGGTGTCCACACGTAGGAAGTCTGTGCTGTGGGGTAAAGTGATTGCGGCAGTTAATAGTGAGGGTGTGGTGAGGCGGACTGAGGACACATGTCGCAAGCGCTTTTATGACATAAAGCACCGTGTCAAGGCCAAGATGGCCAAGGAGGCCAAATCAGCCCGCCAAACCGGGGGTGGACACCCCTTCCGTGCTTCTTATCGGGATTGGGAGGAGCCTGTGCGTTCCCTTATTCCACCCGAAGTGGTTGGTGCCATTCATGTGCGGGATTCTGACCGGCCAAGGCAGGATAGTGAGTTTATTTTTTACATTTTAATTTTTTTTTTTGGTTATTTTAAATTACATTTAATCCTGCTAATTGTGATTGTCATTTTTAAAATTGTTACATTGTGTTGGTGATGTCGTGCAGGCCTGTGCAACCTGTAGCTCTAAAGGTGTTGCCAAACTACAAGTCCCATCATGCATTGCCTCAGTTTTGTAAATAGTGAATGCTACATCTGTTGCAGTGCATGCTGGTATGTGTAGTTCTAATACATAATCATAGTTCCTGCTTGTCCATAACTGTTTTTTTTTGTAAACATTTTTTTTTTATGCTATTTTTTTTAACAAAATTAAAACACAATATTGTGCTGATTTTGGATTTGAATATGGATTATTTAGTGCAATACAATCTTATTTTAATAATACACACCCAATTAAGTAATCCAGAATAGCTTAAACATAAAATAGTTTACTTATCATTATGTTCCAGATGTTTACATCACAATAAGGATTTTCAGATAACAATGAGTATTCAAAGTATGTTCATTTGGTTTTGTCACATTTTTCAACAGTACGCCAGAGACGCACCACAGCCAGGCCCCAGCCAACACTGCCAAGTGATGCAGATGCTGGCGAAGCAGGTAAGAAGTCACTGTAATCACATATTCAGCAAACACATAGAAGTTCCAAATATTAATGTTTCTCTTTTCACATAGGTTCTTCTTCTGCAAGCCGCCCTCCATTAAGGCGCCCATCACAGGGCTCGGTGAGTGTGCCTAGGAGGCCAAGCAAGACACGTCGCGTTGAGCCTGAGTCTGCGGCTCCATCATCACCACCCCGGCGGCGCATCTCCGCAGTGTTGCCCCAGCCACCACAGGCAATTTTGGCAAGTCCACAAAGTGATGAGCCACAATCACCTCAGCTGTCTGGTGAGTATACAAAATAAAAAAAAAACATATAAGTTTTACACAGTGTGGTCTATGAATGAACCTGGATAAGGCATAATGCTTTGGAAATCCAATTATATGTGCAAGGTGTTATATGCATAAAAAGAATAATATTAATCTTTAGAAATATAAAACTTCTCTGTTTGTCTTGTGCCTTTATCACCTTGCACATATGATTGTCTTTTCAAATCCTTAGGTCTTCTCCTGGTTATTTCTGCTGCACCACTGTTTGTGTAGTGTCAATACAATTATATTTGTGTAATTTCTTATTCCTGCCCATAATGTTAAACAACAAGCACATGTTTTTTTTTAAATAAATTTTGTAAACCATTTTCAGATGTGATGTTGGCCATAGCAACCATTTTGTGCTTTAAAAATGAAAACCACAAGAAAAATTAAAAATGTAATGTTTAATACAAATGTTTGCCATGGCCAACATCTCCATTTCGAAACATAGGCCACCTTAAGACATTTGCATGGTTCTTGAAGATTACTAAATTAAAATATTGTTTACTAATAATTTTAAAAAAACACTGACTGGCTTAATCAATTAATGAGTGTGTAACAAACCACATTTAATGCATTGTGTGTGTTTCTCAAAAGGAAGGGGCATACACAATCTTGAAATGCATTAATGTAAAATGGCGAAAGAACTTCGTGTTTCCCATATCATTATGGCTTAGAGTCTGTGAACAAACAAATTTAAAAAAACATTCAGTTTTGAAATTTAGAAGGCACACACAGGCGTGCGCAGAAACTGAATTGCGGGAACCGCACAGGACTTCCCCCCCCCTCCACGGCATTATAGTGTTCTCTCACCTCCCCTGTCCTGGATAAAGACTGCTCACCTGGTCCGCTCCTCTGGCCCGTCCAGGTGAGCAGTCTATATCCAGGACAGGGGAGGTGAGAGAACACTATAATGCTGTGGAGGGGGGGAAGTTCGGAGCGGAACCCGCCAGTCAGTCTCTGCGCACGCCTGTGAAGGCACATATGTGTTTCTATTGGAAAGATTCCTAGTTAATTTGAACACACAAAATCGGTAACATTTTCAACATGAGTATTATTAAGTAAGCCATGTTTAGGACAAGCAAAAAACTGTTATTTATACTAAATAGTGGTTGCTCTCAACCCCATACAGAACCACCCATCATGGTCGAGGACGCCCAGCAGGAACCTGACCAACAGCCTACCTTCACACTACACCTGCAGCCCGTTGATCCTACCCAGCCAACCCCGCAGCAGGATATACCACAAGCATCCGTTAGCCCCCAATTAATTCCAACTCCACCCCAGCAACAAATGTCCCCTGACTTTTGGAACAGTTGGGCCACACAACAAGTACAAAACTCTGCCTACCTGAACACACACACACACAACACCTTGCCAGTCTGCCCCATCATCTTCCTCGCATTAGTCGGAACTCGGGCAGACTGATTGTTCAGGTTGGCAGAATAGCAACTTCAATGGAGCAGATCAGGGCGGACAACACTCAAATGCTTGCAAATTTGACAAGAATAATCGATGAGCAACAGCGGCAGCAACAAACCCTAATCCAAGTAATACAGCATAACCAAGTGGTGAACGAAAGTTTGTCGCGAATTATTGCCAGCCACACTGCAACAAATATCCAACTTAATGCGAGTATACACAACCTCAGCCAAAGTATTACTGTGATGGCAGCCCAACAAGTCAGCTCAAGCTCCGGAACGACTACCCCAAGCCAGACCCCAGTTACCTCCCCTGTTCGACGCTCAAGCAGAACACGGGCCAACGACCCTGGTCAAACCTCTGCACCCAGCACACACAAAAAAAAATAAGGAAGGCTGCATGAAATGTTTGGAACACAATAAATTTTAAGCAATTGTATTCCCAAAAATCCCTGTGTCCGTGCAAATCATTTTAAAAGACGCAATGTATGGTTTAATGGGGTAATGAGTGACACTGTAAGTAATTCAAATTACAGTATAAATGTGCAGACCAGTATAAAGAACAAACAGTCACGCAACAAAAAAAACATTCACAACTACAATACATTTAATAAAAGTGGTTAGTCAAGGTTAGTTAAAAATAAACAATACTTACCGGAAAAATAACGCAAAATAACTTCTTGTCTTACCTGCCTCCCTACATCTGTACTCACACTGTCACCAGATGTTTCTAACTCCTCTGCTTGCTGGCTGTTTTCTTCATCAACATGTGGAAGATGTTGGTACAAACACAGATTATGAAGAAAACAGCAGCAGAACACAATCCTAGTCACCTTTGAGGGACTATACAACAAAAGCCTAGCAGATTTATCCAGACACCGAAACCTAGATTTCAGCACCCCAAAACATCTTTCTATCACATTCCGCGTAGACTTATGTGCATGATTGTAACTGTGTTCAGCAGGAGAATCAGGTTGGGACAATGGAGTAAGTAGCCAAGAGTAGCAGCCATAACCACCATCACCTGAAAAACAGATATAGGCAACATTAGTACATTTGTATGATGATTAATTACCTAAATAAAAAACAGGAGTTTGAAGTTAACACACATACACACAACACACTTGGAACATACCCAGCAGCCAGCCATCAGGCATTTGTCCGTCTTCAAATTTATCAAAGTGGGATGACTGACTGAGGATGAAGGAGTCATGGCAGCCGCCAGGGTAACCTGCAACCACACTCATAATTTTTAGATTTGCATCACAAACCACCTGGACATTAGTTGATTGCCTAGAATGCCGATTGGTAAATATATATTGCCTGCCCCTAGGTGGTCTCAGCTCAACGTGTGTGCAATCTATGGCACCCAGCACATTGGGCATGCCAGCAAGCTCATAGAAAGCTACCCTGACTGCATGCCACTCCGACTCCTGGGTAGGGAAGCAGATAGAGGCATCTATATGGGGTTCCAAGACATCCAAAACCTGAGTGGACATTAATAAATATAAGGTGAGTGTCATGATCTGTAATCAATACAATACTGTGTTGTAAGACCTAACAGAAGCAACACTTAGACATAGACGTGTATGTATATTTCAACTCACCTGAGTCAAATATTTGGAAAAGGTGGGCTGGGAGATACCAATGACGTCGCCTGTCACAGCCTGGAAGCTCCCAGTAGCCATAAAGTGCAACACAGCCAGGAGTTTGTGCAGGCCTGAGACAGAGCGAGAGCGTGCTGTCTCAGGGTCTAGGCCCAGTTTGACAAGGTCATACAGACGGAAAATGTTGTTTCTATTTAGCCGAAACATCTGTATGACCCTATCATCAGACAATGCATTTAAGTTTAAACGCCCCCTAAAAAAACGTGGCTGGCGCAGCCTCCGCGGCACCTGTTCAACTTGCTGACCATGTTGACTTACCTGGCCCAGATTACTTGAAGACTCATGGAGCAGTCTCAGGTATCCACCAGCAACCAGAAAATCTGTAGCACACACAACAGCAGCCATTTCAGAGTGAGAGATTTTCAAAATGTGCCTGGGACTGTTTTATAGGGCCAAACATTCAGGTGTGACTAATGGATAATTGAATACACATGTAAACACGCTTATCAAAAGCAGGTCTACTTTTTTTTAGCACTTTTTTACGATTTTTAATTTTTCACGACCGCAAAGGCATTTTCACGGTACACAATACAAATACGAATGGTTAGTAAATGACCGAGATTCATACCTAAACAGCCGCGTTTGACCGATGGTGTATTTATTCGTATTTTTTTACTAGAACTTCCAAAAAAATACGAATGACCTCATAACTACCGTAATTTGTGCTTAGTAAATTCCCGAGATGACACTTTGAAGAAAAAACGGCATCTCGGTCAAAATCGGGACCTTAGTAAATATACCCCCTAGTGGCTATATCTAGTATAAATGTAAAGATGGCAATAACAAAAAGCACATAGGTGATTTATCTCGAAAATCATAATCAAACTGCAGTTTCTGCATAATTTAAGTAACCTGCCTATTTAAGGAGACCCTAATCCTGTGTTAGAAAAACTAATTCTGCAGCCCATAGTGCCCATTATTTTCAGTGGGAGCTGCGGTTGGGGTCAATTTACCAAGCTCGCTAGCGCCATATTCAGGTTAAGGGGGATATTCAATTAGCAGCGATAGCTGACTTTTCTTGTGAAAAGTCAGGTTTTCGAGTGAAAAATCGGACTTTTCCCTTGAAACGCAATTACAGCCTATTCAATTTTTAGGGAAAATTTATCGGTGATAATTTTTTCACAAATTTCACTTCACCTACTCTGAGCAGGTGAAAAGTTGGGAAAAGTCACTATTTTAATGTAAAAATGTTTGGATATGGTACAGAACTCCTGGGAGACCCCCCTTAATGACTAATTAGGCACGTTGAAGTTTGTAATTATTTTAATTGGCCAATAATGACATGTCATTTTTGGGGTGAAAAAGTACAAAGTGATGGAAATTGGGTTTCAAGGTATGGGACAGGTATATTGGGGTGCTTTATGAGTGGGACAGGTGTTTTTAGGCTTGCAGGTGGGAGTAATCGGTCTGTTTCCACTTTTTTTTTTAATGACCCAAATATATACTTATACCCATTTTCATGTACCCCAAATTTAATGCGAGCATTTATTTTGCAAAAAACACTTGCTTTCTATCATTTTTTTGCATTCTTTTTAAAAAATGCACATAACAGCCATTTCACACAATTTAAGTCCCCAAAAACTCTCTAATGCAGTGGTTTCCAAACTTTTTTGAATTACGGCGCCCTGGAGTATCAGAATTTTTTTCACGGCACCCCTAGGCCAAAACATTTTTATTGAGAAATTTAGAAAGAAATATTAAATTAAGTAGATTGTGTTTATATGTCATCCTTAGGCTCAATTGTGTGGTGAGGCACAAGATTTGCTTCTGTTTGTCCCCATATTTTATGACTGACAGTTACTAGCACTAGTTTTTCCTATTATATTGACCATAAATAATTTGAATTGGTCCTGAACCACCAATCCAGGGCACCCCTGCAAGTGTCCCGAGGCACCCCAGGGAGCCACGGCACACAGTTTGGGAACCACTGCTCTAATGTGATCTCTAATACACTTCTCTTCTGTTTTCCTATGTTAGTTTACCATTTTTTGGGGTACAGGCTGATTTTCCCATTTTCACTTACACTTTTCACTGCAACAACTTTCAGCCGTTTTCGCTGCAATTTTTCGCGGCAATCGTCCGTAATTTACAGATAATTGAATACCCTAGTAAGGGCCTTATTCAAGTTTGTTAGTAAACCAAATAAGTTAGCAATTGGGCTAAACCATGTGCACTGCAGGTGGGGCAGATGTAACATGTGCAGACAGAGTTAGATTTGGGTGGGATGCGTTCAAACTGAAATCTAAATTGCTGTGTAGAAATTAAGTAGCCAGTATTTACCATGCACAGAAACAATATCCCCCTGGCAGAGCCGGCCCTAACCAATATGATGCCCTAGGCAAGATTTTGGCTGGTGCCCCCTAGCACCGCCACTAGTTCTGCAGGAGATGTCTGGATAAGTCATCTGGCAGCTCTGCTAACGTCTGGCACCTTTTGTTTCTGAAAATGCATCTTATTTGCATTACTATGTGGCTAGGATGCACAAGCAGCTTCTGCTGATTAAAATAATATGCAGCATGCCTATATTCTGTGTGCAACTGTGGCTGTATCTGCATATGAAATGCTACATTACAGTGATTTCCAGGAATACACTGCAATGTAGTATTTCGTATGCAGATACAGCCGCAGTCATACACAGAATATAGGCATGCCGCATATCATTTTAATCAGCAGAAGCTGCTGGTGCCCCTAAGCATACCAAATGCCCTAGGCATTTGCCTAGTTTGCCTATGCCTAAGGCCGGCTCTGCCCCCTGGCCAAATCTAAATGTCTTTGCACATGTTACATCTGCTCCATCTGCAGTGCAACATGGGGGCTGATTCAGACCTGATCAGTGCTGTGCATTTTCGCACAGCAGCGATCAGGTCTGAACTGCGCATGCGATGGGGCTGCAATGCACAGGCGCATGGCAGACAGCTGACGGCTGTCGTAGTCCTGCAATCGCCTCTGCATTATTAACAGCATACAAAATGCTACGTTACAGTGTATTCCTGGAAATCACTGTAACGTAGCACTTCGTATGCAGATACAGCCACAGTAACACACAGAATATACACATGCTGCATATTATTTTAGTCAGCAGAAGCTGCTTGTGCATCCCAATCACATAGCAATGCAAATAAGACGCATTTTAAGCAAAGAAAGGAGCACGACAATAGGAGAGCTGGCCGGGAGCTGCCAACTGACTCAAGCCAGGTATCTCCTGTTGCATGGTATATTGAGGTAAGATGTATGAGGACATATCTGTATCCAAGCAGAGGCAGATGCCCCAGTGTTAGTGGCCATGTGAGTGCTGTGTGCGGGTGGGCTGTAGTGCAATAGTGTTCTGTGTATGTGTAAGGGGCATTATGTGTGTCAATATGTGTATAAGGGCATTAATAATGTGCGGTGTATGTGTAAGAGACATTGGCCCTCATTCCGAGTTGTTCGCTCGCCAACTGCTTTTAGTAGACGCTAAGCCGCCGCCCTCTGGGAGTGTATCTTAGCATAGCAGAATTGCGAACGAAAGATTAGCAGAATTGCGAATAGAAATTTCTTAGCAGTTTCTGAGTAGCTCGAGACATACTCAGCCATTGCGATCAGTTCAGTCAGTTTCGTTCCTGGTTTGACGTCACAAACACACCCAGCGTTCGCCCAGACACTCCCCCATTTTTTCAGACTCTCCCGCGTTTTTCCCAGAAACGCCAGCGTTTTTTCGCACACACCCAGAAAACGGCCAGTTTCCGCCCAGAAACACCCACTTCCTGTCAATCACAGTACGATCACCAGAACGATGAAAAATCCTCGTTATGCCGTGAGTAAAATACCTAACTTTTGTGTAAAATAACTAAGCGCATGCGCTCTGCGAACCTTGCGCATGCGCAGTAAGTGACTAATCGCAATATAGCGAAAATCGGCAACGAGCGAACAACTCGGAATGACCCCCATTGGCCCTCATTCCGAGTTGTTCGTAATTTGGTTCGCACGCAAGCAGCATTTGCACAGCAGCGAACATATCACACAAATGCAAACAAACGCCCACCTCGCACTACTGCAAACGACCATGCAACAATGCACAAAGTAGGTGTGTGTTATGTATCATCGCATGGTAGCGATCCATTCGCATGAGTGCCATACGCATCGCTAGCAACACATACCCCGTCACATATGTGCAATGCTTTCGCAGGAGTGCACATGCTCATTATTTTGCAAATATGCGCACAGTACATTTTTTTTCCCTACATACTTTATCGTATCCCTTTCTCAATTAAGAATCCAATTAGGCTAAGGATTTGTAATGTGATTGTCCAATTAGGTGTTCTAAATCTACAAAAAGAAGAGTTTTAACACCTGATTGCACAATAACAATCATCAATTAAGGATTACAATATATATTTTAGAAATATTTGTAGGCCTATTTGCTCAATAACACAGTTTAATGTGTATAAATCCTTCACTTACATAATGTCCCTAACACAGTTTACTATATATGCTTGATGTTTTAATATGTGTTAAAATAAAATGGGGAGTGCTAAAGTACCAAACAATCAGCTCCTAACTGTCATGTCACAGCCTTTTTTTTTAAAGTGTCTGTTAGTAGTTGTTCAACTACTCATTTCTCACTATTAATTTTTACCCTGTAATCATCATGAAACACCTCTACATATGTTACTTCCTTTTTAAACAACACAACACACCAATTTTGGAGCATATTTTTTATTTTGTAAACATGTTTTTAATTTTGTTTATTTTTTTTATTTAAAAAATAAATATATATATATATATATATATATATATATATATATATATATATTTATATAGGACTTTTAGCGCCTGAATTCCTTCCAGGAGACCCCGGCAGTGCTGATCCATTTTTTCTAAAATATGGGGTATTCCCACATTGGGATCTCCAACTGTAGCATCTGTAATAAATGTAAACAATCCCAAATTACTTAAACACATTAGGCAATATACAAGCAAGGCACAAAGCACACTTTAACCGGTCCCTAGCTACGTCAGGGATGATGATCGTTTTGCCTGTCAGCTGGTGATTAACTATACATACCAGCATGGCCTGCAATGTAATAAAAAAATAGCCATGCTAAAACTGGTGCAGGCCATGCTTGGAAGTGTACTTCAGCCACATCTGGAGTGGCCAGGGCTACCATTTTGGGTGTAGGCCCAGCCTCAGCAGACTGTGTCTCTACATCTGCTGGTGAACTACATATCCAAGCATGCCCTGACTCAGTGATAGCAGGCATTAATACATAAGCTGAGACAGGGAATGTTGGTATGTGTTTCAGAACAGCATTTGCAGGGTCACAGTTTGTAAACACATGTATCTGTATCTAAATTACAAACAGCTTACAAATACATAACTGTTGTAGAAATTACTTACTCTGCCCCGATGGCTGAACAGCACCCTCCACTTCCTCAGGGGACTCTTCTGTCCACTCCCCGTGGTCGCTTGTGATGGCGGAAGGGGGTTGAAAGGGGTTGGAGTTTGGATGGGGAAAGGTGGTTGAAAGGGGATGGAATTTTGGATGGGGGAAAGAGGTTGGATGGGGAAGGAGGTTGGATGGGGGAAGGGGCTTGAAAGGGGGATAGAGGTTGGCTGGGTGAGGGGGGTTGAGAGGGGTGGTCAGATTGAGAGGGTGAGGAGGGTTGAGAGGGGGGGTTAGATTGAGTGGGTGAGGGGGATTGAGGGGGGTAAGATTGAGAGGGTGAGGGGGATTGAGAGGTGGGGGTAAGATTGATGGGGGAGGGGGATTGAGAGGGGGAGGAGGAAGAGAAGGCTGCTGATTGATGGGGTGAGGGTTGTTGATGGGGGAGGGGGTTTGAGAGGGGGAGGAGGAGGAAGAGGAGGATGGTGATTGATGGGGGTGGGTTGTTGAGAGGGGGAGTGGGGTTCAGATGAGGATGAGGTGTGATGGGAGTCCGGGTGGTGAGGGAGGAGGCTTCTTCCTCTTCCTCCTGGTGTTGTTGCCTTTGTGCTGTGCCTAAAAAGATAGAAAGACACAATTTGTTATTTATTTAAAAATAAAAAACATTTGTAGTGGTGTAAATGTTTGGGCCATATGGTCCCATTGTGTTATTTGTCATGTTCCTTTTTTTTTTACAATAAAAATAGCTTTGTATGTTGCTGTGAAATGTTTTTTTTTTTACACAAAATTTGGCATTTCTGTTTTTCCCCTATTCTACATTGCACACACACAGGAATGTACTGTGCCACAGGAGTACACAGGAGTTGTGTGGCGGACCACTGTGCATTGGCCTACCACCTGGCCCTATAGGTTTCCAGATCCAGCTTGCCCACTTTCATTATACCTAACACATATATATGTTACACTACGCAGGAGTATTTGTATTTTAATGTGATACATGGTGATAATCCTGCTTGCTGGAATTCCTGTATATATTTATGAAGGACCACACTCCATGCACTGTAAACTTCTGTCAAACCAAAGTGCTGTCTGTCTGTCTCCAGCCTCTGTGGAGACTGGCCACACCCCTACACATGGGCCCCTTCCACTCTGTTCCCCAGTGTGTCCTGCAAGGCCTACCCCCACACAGTCTCTAAACATACAGTATAAGTCTTATGTGTAATGCTGTTAGCAAATATTTTTAATCATTTAATTGCTAAAATACACACTCACACAAACAAAAATGTTATTGCGGATTACTCATGTTGGCGGATTTGCTGGCACAGCTGCGCCAGCAATTCTGGCTGACGGCGGAGGAGGTCCGATCACCACCGCTCAAGTTGGACGATGGTCCACTTGGTGCGGACACTCACCCGCAGTACTCTGTGGACCGCCGTGTAGGCCGCATGCTTCCTAGAATTAGGAATTATGGGCCTGCGCGGCCTACGCAATGGTCCATAATAGCTGTGATGAGCTGCAGCTCCCTCATAGAGAAAGCTGCAGCTTGCATGGTGCCAATGGCGATTTATCAAGAAGGGCTAATATTTATACTATGTGCTAAATGTTGATTGGCCAAAATGTGATGGTGTCATCAGTCTTGATAAACTTTATTAATATAACTACATCAACAGAGGTGTGGGCTCCCTTGCGTACTCATAAGCGATTGTTCGCAGCTGTCGCATGCTAAAAAACTCACTGCTAAAAATATGTATAGAAAACTCACCGCATTTGGAGGCATGGGGGTAATTCTGAGTTTATCGCAGCAGGAACTTTGTTAGCAGTTGGGCAAAACCATGTGCACTGCAGGGGAGGCAGATATAACATGTGCAGAGAGAGTTAGATTTGGGTGGGTTATTTTGTTTCTGTGCAGGGTAAATAATGGCTGCTTTATTTTACACTGCAATTTAGATTGCAGATTGAACACACCACACCCAAATCTAACTTTCTCTGCACATGTTATATCTGCCTCCCCTGCAGTGCACATGGTTTTGACCAACTGCTAACAAATTTGATGCTGCGATCAACTCAGAATTAGGCCCATGGTTTTGCCCAACTGCTAACAAAAATCCTGCTGCGATCAACTCAGAATTACCCCCATGATTCAGTTAAGCAATCCCAGATTGTAGTATTAGTGTGTGCAGATGGGTAGGTTGTAATAAAATAAATAAATAAATCATTGCTTTGCATAGGAAATGTGAACAGCAACAACAAAAACTTTAGCATTTCTATGTTAACATCAGAAAATAATTCTTGGTGACCAAACTTAAGAGAGCAGGACTCAAAAATATATGTGGTAAACACGCAACAATACTATTGTTCAATGGCGATTTACAGACGTATGAAGTTGACAGTAAGTTATGATACTACTCAAAACAGATACACATTACCAATTAATACCACACATGTTTTCAAAATGTCTGCCATAACGAAATATTATTTTAACTCCTCTAAACTACAGTCACATATGTTAAAACTCACAACATTTCAAAAAACAATAGTAGCCTAAAGAATTGGATAATGTGTTCAGGACATAAGCATACCTGAATTGCTGCTGCACTATTCTTGCCCTAACGGCATGGCCATGCTGGGCCTCCATGCCTCGCCTCAATGTTCGCCCAACCCCTGGCTCCTTATCCTCTCTGGGCAATTCCTGTTTGAGGAAGCTCCACCCGACTCCTCACAGCAATTTTACTTACCATTTACGGCGAATACATGAGGTCGCCACCAGTGCGGTGGAGCACACGGCAGCGTCCTTTCAGGACGCCAATGGTGCACTCCACCAGCTGCCTAGTGGCACTAAGTGCGGAATTAAATTTGTACTGTGGCCCTGGCCTGGGTGTGCTGTAAGGAGTCATGAGCCAGGGGGTGCAAGGATATCCACGATCTCCTGTAAAATCACAATACAATCATAAGTTTCAACTTTTAAGAACATCACCAAAAAAAACAAACACATGATGCAAATACTACTCACCCAATAGCCACATGTCTAGGCCTTCCATCATTCTTAATCTTTGCCAGATCCCTGATTGCCGAATGACATGGGCATCATGGGCACTTCCGGGGTACATTGCATTCAGGGACAGGATCTGGAGGGATGGGTCAAAAACAACCATCACATTCAGAGAGTGGAACAGTTTCCTGTTCCAATAGATTTCCTCATTCTGTTTTGGAGCCACAAGTGGAACATGTGTCCCATCCACAACCCCAATAATGTGTGGGAAGCGACTACCCCCTTCCTGGAATTGCCGCTTCAACACAGTTAAGGCCCCAGCATCCAATGGCATTGATATGAACTGCTTGATTCGCTTGAAAAAAGCAGCTATGATGCGACGCAGTACTTTAGAAAATGCCCCCTGCGAGATTCCTACCAGCACCCCAACGACGTGCTGGTAGGAACCCGTGGTACAGAAATGTAACACAGCAAGGAATTGTGTCAGTGCTGGTATTGCTGTAGGATTCCGAATTGATGTATCTAGATCACTCTCTATTATGGAGAGAGTTTTTAGGATGACATGAGGGGGCAGCCTGTAGCGGCGCACAACCTCATCATCTGCATACCAAAAAGGGAGACACGGGTATGGAAAATACAAGGCCTTGCATGCCTCTGTTGCCTTCGAGGATGAGGGGCAGGTTGGGGTTGGACGGCTTCGGAGGCTAGATATGTGGCAACCAGCATCTTAAAAATGACCAAAAAATGTATCAATATAACATCTGATGTGTTCACAACATTTCAATGTTTACATATATGGTTCCTCCACAAATAGAACTTACTTCCATCTCATAATCCATATCTAAATGACACCAGGAGGCAAGAAAAAGCATAAATTAGGCAGAAAGTGAAACCACAAAATATGGCACAAATACAACACACACCCCAAACACTGAAAAAACACACTTTGCAGGCATATACTTACCTTAAACATAGAATTTACACACAAAGATACATACATGGGTAACTTAAATAAGACATACAAGCCAAAAGGCACCCACCCAAAACAGCAAGCAACATGCACATACTTACCAGCAAATAGTAGATCGGGATCAAAATAACTCAAAAGGCCTCACTTGGTAGGGGTCAGAAATAAAGAATATGCACCCTACAGAAG
This sequence comes from Pseudophryne corroboree, assembly GCF_028390025.1. Taxonomy (NCBI): domain Eukaryota; kingdom Metazoa; phylum Chordata; class Amphibia; order Anura; family Myobatrachidae; genus Pseudophryne; species Pseudophryne corroboree. The sequence continues at coordinate 562,460,897 of NC_086447.1, read as the reverse complement.
AGCAATCATAATCAGACAATATTTGAAAATAACACAAACAACACTACACTCCTCCACCCAAAACACAGCAAGCAACATGCACATACTTACCAGCAAATAGAAGACCGGGATCAAAATAACTCAAAAGGCCTCACTTCGCAGGGGTCAAAAATAAAGATTATGCACCCTACAGAAGAGCAATCATAATCAGACAATATTTGAAAATAACACAGACAATACTACACTCCTCCACCCAAAACACAGCAAGCAACATGCACATACTTACCAGCAAATAGATATATACTGTTGATCACATTAGAATAAAGGGAGACAGATTACAATTAGAATGAAGGACAACCCCACCACAACTGTTTTACATAACATTAAGTAACTTGCTCTATTATAAATAAATGAGCACAATAGAAATAATAAAAGTTAAACATTTTAAAATTATTTAAAAAAAATGCTGGGCGTACGCAATACAATAATTTGCAGCATCCAAAGCGTATAAGCATGTTTGCAGAAATAACTAAAATAAACATCCCTTCTCACGCCTTCTCTGCTTCTCAACACTATTACTCACTCTCTCTCTCTCTCTCTCTCTCTCTCTCTCTCTCTTCTCTCCTCTCTCCGCACCACTTCACTACACTCCACGCCACTCTTCACCAACTCCTGTATACACCCACAAACACAGGCAGCATGGAGGCCATTTAAATAGTCAGTAATCAAAGTATGTCCACAAATTGTGTATGCATCACCTGTGCAATTTCCCGCAAAAACATACATACGCAGGTATAAAAACCCCACACACATTCAGACACACATGCCATCACCAATATGGCTTCTATCAGAGAAATTGATGCGGAGATGGCTGAGCTGCAACAGCAGATGAGGGAGATGGTAGCGAGGAGACGGAGGCTGCAACAGCAATCTCTCTTTCCAAGACTTGCCAGTGCAGAGGATGAAGGAGCAGGAGCCAGTACTCAACCCCCCCATCTACTGTGCCCCAAACAGAAGAAGAGGCTGGTGTGAGTGCCCTGCCAGAGGAAGATGTAACCCAAACTGAGGGAGATTCTGGGGTCAGTACTCAAACCCAGCAAAGCCATGGCCAAAGTGAACAGGAAGGTGGTGACAATTTGCCGGCAGATGCATCACTGGCAGCAAACAAAAAGAGAAAGCGGCAGCCTCCATTTTCAAGGAGGGAGTTGGCAATTTTGGTCCCACAAGCCATACAGAAAATACATTATGGGAGCAAAATCCTGGGTGCTGCTGCAAAAGACCACATCTAGAGAGAGATAACTGACCGCATAAATGAAGTTGGCCCAATTGTCCGTACCCCACAGGAAGTACGCAGACGGTAAGTACATACTGACACACAATTACAAACACTAATTTTATTTTGTTAAAAAATGTAAGGTTGCCTATAGCAACCTAAACCATGACGTGCACAAAAAGTATGCTTGACATTTTTTGTTATTTCTTTTCTTCACCTTTCCCCCAAACCAAACAACATATGTAGTTGGGCCGACTTCAAGTCCCGCCTGAGGCAGAAAAGGTCTGCGGAGTGGAATGCTTCGAGGGCAACAGGGGGAGGACCAGCCCCTGACACTGTGGAGTATACAGGTCTAGAGGAGCAAGCGATGGTCTGTGTGACCTATGAGGAGGTGGTTGGTGTGTCCCAAATGGACATAGACATGCCTGAGATGTTATGCCCACATGACTTGCCTGGTAAGTTGCATAACATATATAGTCAAGTGTTTTCTGTCTCATTTTTTAAATTGATACTAATTTTTTTTCTTTTTTTGGACATTAATATATCTGTTTCATCCATAACACAGCACAGGAGGGGCAGCTTAGTGAGTCACAGGAGGGGCATCTTGCAGAGGCTGAGGCGGGGGAAGTAGTGACACCTCCAGTGTGGGGCAGGATATTCTACCGGGCCAGCCACATGGTCCCCCCACTTAACCCTCTCTCCCGGCAATTCTGTCAGAAATCTCCAGTCATGGCGTTTGATTCACCCAGTTCCATGAAGTGATGACCCAGGAGGTACGTGAGATGTCCTTTCGGCTCACTGATCTGACCACCTGTGTTCGGCAATGTGTGGGCGAAATCAGGCAAGGTCTATCCGACCTCACCGCCTCTGTCCAACAATTCAACCACACAGTTGGACAAGGTCTACAGGCCATCGCTGCCCTTCTTTCCCATAGTGTCAGGGAGGCACCAACACCTGGCCCATCCCCTACTCCTGCCCAGGAACAAGATCCCACTCGGCACGGCCCTCGAAGGTCACTTCGCAGACCAACGAGTGACCATCCACTTCAGGTGGGGAGTAAAAAGAAGAAGTAATTTCTCTCCAGATGCGGACACATTTCCAAGCACCCATGTTTATTCTGTTCTCAAAATGTATTTTCTATGGCTTGTGGGACAAGAATGCCCAACTCCCTGATGGTGAATTGGGTTTGCTGGGTTCTCTTTTTGTTATTAGCCTGTGATGCATTATCCTGTGAACTTGATCCACCTTCCTCTTCATATAGTGGTGTGGCTAGTTGGGTTTGGGTATTGTGCCCCGAACCTTCCTCAGTTTGACCCACATGATCCTCAGGCAGGGTCATGACAGCAGTGTCTTTTTGTGTTTGCTGCCCAGTAGATGGGGGGCCCTGACTACTGGCTTCCTAATTTCTGCACTGGCAGGTGTTTATTGCTACAGCATTCCATGTTTGTTTATTTTATTGTTTAAAGTGTAAGTTACGAGAAAAGTAAAAGTACTTTACTCAAATATTATTTGTGTGGATATTGTGTGTTTCTTATTGTGTGTTTTTTTGTTTTTTTTTGGGTGAGATAAAAATTTGTATAACTAATATTAGGCTTGGGGACAAACCCCACAATCATTGCATCTCGCATAGCTGTAAATGCTTTGCATTCACAACACTTGTCTGTGGCTCCAAACACAATATATTGCCATGAAGCTGTTTGGTTAGTAGGGGCAACATGCGATATTTAATCCCAAATCAGCTATAGCAATGTATTAGGTACAGCAGCAGGTGACAAAAACATTACAGGTTAGCCTGCATTATGCGGGTAATGTTGTTATATGAGTCACAAAACTAAGGTTGGATTCTTGAAAACATGGC